>NW_019268518.1:5697431-5715607 GCF_002738365.1 Cucurbita moschata
AAAAAAAAAAAAAAAAAAAGGAAACAAGAAAACTTCCTCGGAGGAGGGGAACGAAGGAAGAAGAAGAAGATGAGGTGAGGGAGATACTGAAATCCCAGAAACAGGAACAATTCTTCGTATATTTCTTTGGGACTCGGAAAAATTCCTCTGAATTTAGCAGATCTGTGGCTAAATTTAGGGGGAATCAGGGTTTTTGTTTTCTCTGCTTTGGAGTTGACGGAGGGTGAGGGAGGGGATTAGGTTTCTTCTTCAAGATGATGATCTCTCGGGGGTTGTTTGGGTGGTCTCCACCTCATATACAACCCTTGACTCCTGTCTCTGAGGTATCGGAGCCGCCGGAATCTCCGTCTCCGTACCTTGACCCGGGTAATGACCCTACTGGCGAACGGATTGAGGAATCGGAAGAGATGGAGGAGCCTGAGGAGATTGAGCCGCCTCCTGCTGCTGTGCCGTTTTCGCGGCTCTTTGCGTGTGCCGACCGGCTTGATTGGACTCTCATGGTTGTTGGATCGATTGCCGCTGCAGCACATGGTACTGCTTTGGTCATTTATCTTCATTACTTTGCTAAGATTGTCCATGTGCAGAGGATTCCTCACGAACAGCAGTATGAAAGATTTAGGGAGGTCAGTAACTGATTCTCGAAAAACCTCCTTCTGGGGATTTATTGTGTGCATGTGGTGATTGCTGTGTTTGTTTCTGCCGGAATTGCTAAATTTGAAGGTTGAAGTGCCGGAAATGGATTTTTTCAGAGCCAATTTTCTTGGTCAAGGTGGCTGGGCTTAGAATATACGTTCCGGAGTGGTTCTCTTTTTTTCTTGGTTGGTTTGCGTTGGTAGTAGGACTAAGAGAATCCTTCATTTGGAAATTTTATTCTTTTACTACAAATAATAGTTCCCCTTTTTAGATATACCATTTCCTTTTCTATTCACTTGTGTAACTAGCTGGGTGTTCTGAATATTCCAAAGTGAATTGAATATTACCAGCAAGCTAAATCTTGATGTAGCTGTAAATTAATGACCAAAATTGTTTCATTTTCAATTCTAGTGGCGTGAAAATTCGTGCATTTACTCCGTTCCTAGCTCAATTATTGCACAATTTATAGGAATGTTAAATAATTCAAGCTATGTTAGATGTCTAAGGTGTATTCTTAATCCTCGTATTCTGTTCCATCATCACAATCAGTTGATTGGAGTATATCTATCTACCTTGTACTTTTGAAGTATAAATGCTGAATTGCTCAGTTCTTATGGGAACGCCTTGTAGTGGATCCAAGGCTAATTAAATTGTAACTTAGGTGCTTGACTCTACATATATATTAAAGACATGGCGTATGTAGGGACTAACGTGTGTTAGAAACATGCCTTATGCTTGTATTCATATTCTACTTCTGTTAATCTCATTCTCTTTGATGATTGGTTTGAGAATGGAGGACGAAAATTATGGAGTTGAGTGTAATTGTGTACATGACCTTTTTTTTTTTATTTTTTGTTGAAAATTTTCAGTCTCTGAATTTCATACTTAAACACATTAATTCTTTTAATTGTCAATCCTATATGCTTAGAAAATGCCCGTGTCAGAATTAGTGAGAAATGCTAAAATTTTTGTTTGGATTTCATTTCTTTGCAGCTTGCTTTAAGAGTTGTTTATATTGCAATTGGTGTTTTTGTTGCTGGTTGGATTGGTAAGATCTAATACTATTGAATGTTGCTTTATCCGAAATTCCTTATCATATTTAAGTTGATTTTATTGGCAATCAACTAACTTGTCTGTGTGATAGAGGTTTCATGCTGGATTCTGACTGGTGAAAGGCAGACTGCTGTCATTAGATCCAGATATGTTCAAGTGTTACTTAATCAAGATATGAGTTTCTTTGATACATATGGCAACAATGGGGATATTGTGAGCCAAGTACTGAGTGACGTGCTGCTCATTCAGTCTGCTCTCAGTGAAAAAGTATGTTCTGGACTCCCATTAGGGCTTGAGAATTATAATTTGGGTTATTTTGTTCCTCTTCTATGTACTCAATGGGATTTTTATGACCATCCTTGTCATTTTTGCACTCTTTTCAGGTTGGAAACTATATACACAATATGGCTACATTCTTCAGTGGCCTTGTCATTGGATTTATTAACTGCTGGCAGATTGCTCTCATAACTTTAGGCACTGGTCCTTTCATAGTTGCTGCTGGAGGAATATCAAATATATTTCTTCACAGGCTTGCTGAAAATATTCAAGACGCATATGCTGAAGCTGCTAGCATCGCAGAGCAGGTGCGTTATTTTTTCTTTCCTTCATTGTTTCAGGGGATATGGTTCGTACCCCCTACAATATCAGGAAACTATAGTATTTTGCACTTCTAATATTGTTAATACTGTTGCAAGTCTAAATTAGACTACTGTCTTCCTTATTTATTTTCATAGAATCTAAATCGATAGATAATCTAAATTCCCTAGATCTAGATAGTACTTAACAAGGTAAGATAAATCTAATTAAATTTCCAGTTACTAGTTCACAATAAATCTAACTAAACGGGATTACACAAATATCCTTCGACACTCCCCTCCAGCTGAGTAATAGATATCATTTATTCTCAGCTTGGATACTATGAATTACACCTATAATGGGGGTATAGTGGGAGCATGAGATGGAGGAGAGGGATGAGGGGGCAAGGGGGGAGTTGGGTAAAAGGGTATTATGGGAGAGAACAGCCAAAGTTTGAAGGGGGAGGGTGAGAAAATATATTATTAGGAAGAAACATATGCAAAAAGTGTGGAGTGAGGATTTAGATGGCTATCCATTTCTTCTTGTGGCATAGATTAAAAAAAATGGTTTTCGATCAGCTGATGCAAAAGGCATCAACACCTTCATTTGCATACCCCCAAAGATAGACATAATAGAATATTAGAAGTAAACCAAATTATTCCGTGATTTTCTTTAAAACAAAGGCCAGACGCTTATTATAGCAAAAAAATGCTATACGACTGGAATAGATCATGTTAAATAATTTTTATGAAGCTTTTGGCCATCTAGGTAGTGGATAATGGATGACAAGGCGCTCTAGATTCTATTTCCGGGCTTCTTGTGAGATACTATACATCTTTGAGGACTGCAATGTAGCAAATAATCTTTCTTACTTTTGAAGTATGTATGTGGAAATTTAGAAATAAAGGTGCAAGACTTAATTTTATGTTCTGCAAAACTGTGATCCTTTTCTTCATGTAAATATTACATATTGAGTAGACTTTGGAAAATGTGTGATTTCCATTGTTTTGAAATGAGTATTGAACCTATCTTACGCAGGCAGTCTCTTATGTCAGGACGCTGTATGCGTTCACAAATGAAACACTAGCCAAGTATTCTTATGCAACATCGTTACAAGCAACTCTGAGATATGGTATATTGATCAGCCTTGTGCAAGGTCTTGGGCTTGGATTCACCTATGGGCTTGCAATATGTTCCTGTGCTTTGCAACTTTGGGTTGGGAGGTTCTTGGTCACTCATCAGAAAGCTCATGGAGGAGAGATTATAACAGCACTATTTTCTATAATTTTGAGTGGCCTGTAAGTGTGGTTTTCATTTTTTTCTTCAAAATTGAAATTCTCGTCTCATCCTCCTGCTTCTCCTTGTGTATATTATTTATCTGTAGAGGGCTAAACCAAGCTGCCACAAACTTTTATTCATTTGACCAAGGACGAATAGCTGCTTATAGACTTTTTGAGATGATAAGTCGATCATCATCTGGAAGTAATCAGGATGGAGTCACTCCATCTTCCATTCAAGGGAATATTGAATTTCGTAATGTATATTTCAGCTATCTATCTCGCCCTGAAATTCCTATCTTGAGTGGATTTTACCTTACCGTGCCTGCAAAAAAAGCTGTGGCACTTGTTGGGAGAAATGGATCTGGAAAAAGCAGTATAATCCCGCTCATGGAGCGGTTTTATGATCCCACGTTAGGTACAAAATTTGTGTTCTTGCTTCTCTTGGTTCCTTATAATCCTTTCCTTGGACTTTAATGAAAGTGAAACTTGAGATGTTTCTTAGCTCCTCAATCTATCAACTTATTTTTTGCTGCAGGAGAAGTTCTTTTGGATGGAGAAAATATAAAAAGCCTAAAATTAGAGTGGCTAAGAAGTCAGATAGGATTAGTGACACAAGAACCCGCCTTGCTAAGTTTGAGCATTCGAGATAATATTGCATATGGGCGAAATGCAACTCTTGACCAAATTGAAGAAGCTGCTAAAATAGCTCATGCACATACGTTTATTAGCTCTCTTGAGAAAGGATATGACACACAGGTAAACCAAAAGTCATGTGAAGATATGATTACGAGTTCTCTCATTTATTGTCCTACGAGTTCCAACTTCCCCCATTGTTCTTTAGTTTTTTAAAAAGTCAATCATCAGGTAGGAAGGGCTGGAATCGAACTGATGGAGGAGCAGAAAATAAAACTCTCAATTGCTAGAGCGGTGCTTTTAAATCCATCTATTCTGCTGCTTGATGAGGTAACCGGTGGTCTTGATTTTGAGGCTGAAAAAGCTGTGCAAGCTGCTCTTGATCTTCTCATGCTGGGACGTTCAACAATAATTATAGCTCGACGGCTTAGCCTAATTCGGAATGCAGACTACATTGCTGTGATGGAGGAGGGCCAACTTGTTGAAATGGGCACTCATGATGAATTGTTGAGCCTTGATGGTCTTTACACTGAACTTCTTAAGTGTGAAGAAGCCGCAAAGCTTCCCAGAAGGTATAATTAAGAGTCCAGCATTATATGTTTTCCATCTGTCATATATTCTTTCGAAATCCAGCCTTTTATTTTCTGCTGTAGGAGTCTTCTGATCAACTGCAGCAAAATTTTCTTCTATTGATGGCTCAGCTCGAAAAAATCACCTACTCGAATGCAACCCCCGTCCCCTCCCTCACCTTTATCGACAAAAAAAAAGAAATTTTAGCCGAGTTCTCCAAAATTTCCTCAGATGAGCACGATTGTTAATTGTTTGTTTATTTGTTCGGATAGAAATCAAGCTTTCATTGATAAGAGATAGAAATAATGCAAAAGTGCAAACAAAGATACCACTCAAAACATGATAGAGCCAAAATAAACCTAAAGACCTGATCAAGATAGTTGTTAATTGTAAATGTATTTCTGTTATTTTAGAATTCCAATTGGAGGACATTTTTTAGAACTCTTTGGCGGGTTGGATTTGTTATCTTCCCTTTTCATACATACTACCAGTTTCATCTTTTAACGATGGTCATGTCTCTTATCTGGAAAAAGAAATGTGAAGGTTATATTGCTGCATATCTCTTTGGATAGTTGAAATACTTGGTTATTTCTTCTGAATTGCTTCTATATTATGACTTCATTCAGGATGCCAGTCAGAAATTACAAGGATACTTCAGCTTTCCAATTTGAAAAAGATTCTTCTGCGAGTCACAGTGTCCAAGAACCATCATCCCCTAAATTTATGAAGTCACCCTCTCTTCAGAGGGTTCCTGGTGTTTTACGGTCGACAGATGGTGTTTATAACAATTCTCATGAATCACCTAAAGTTTCTAGCCCCCCTCCTGAAAAGATATCTGAAAATGGTCAGACCTTGGATTCTTCTGTTGACAAGGAACCATCAATCAGGCGGCAGGATAGTTTCGAAATGAGACTCCCAGAGTTACCAAAGATTGATGTTCAATCTACACATCGTCAAACGTCAAATGGTTCAGACCCTGAGTCACCTATTTCACCTCTCTTAACATCTGATCCCAAAAGTGAACGTTCTCATTCACAGACTTTCAGTAGACTGCACAGTCGATCAGACGACTTTCAAATGAAAGCAAAGGACGAAAAGGATACTAAGCATAAAAAGTCACCATCCTTTTGGAGGCTAGCTGAACTTAGCTTTGCAGAGTGGCTTTATGCCGTCTTAGGAGGTCTTGGTGCTGCCATCTTTGGATCTTTCAATCCTCTTCTCGCATATGTAATTGGTCTGATAATAACAGCATATTACAAAAGGGGTGAAGGCCATAGCCTAAAGCATGAAGTAGACAAATGGTGCTTGATCATTGCTTGCATGGGCTTTGTCACAGTGATTGCCAATTTTCTTCAACATTTTTACTTTGGAATAATGGGGGAGAAAATGACTGAGCGAGTTCGGAGAATGATGTTTTCAGGTGAGTGTTTTATCTTCTAGTTTCTGTACAGTTTTGCCCTACATGGAGTATAATTGTTTATGCATTTCAGTTAACGTTGATTTGTCTTTTTTATATTCTTCTGTCCCCCAAAAAATAACAGCAATGCTGCGAAATGAAGTCGGATGGTTTGATGAAGAGGAAAACAGTGCAGACACTTTATCCATGCGTTTGGCAAACGATGCTACATTCGTACGAGCTACTTTTAGCAACCGACTTTCCATATTTATTCAAGATAGTGCTGCTGTTATTGTTGCACTTCTTATTGGAATGGTGCTACAATGGCGTTTGGCACTTGTGGCATTGGCAACGTTGCCAGTGTTGACTGTTTCTGCCTTTGCACAGGTGTGAATTCTTTACTTTTTAGTTCAATTTTTTGCTTTCTAAATTATCTTCCAAAGGAAATGCTAGCTTATGGTAGCCCAGACCTTTTAAGTGAACTTCATGGACATGGATATTTTATCTGCCACCCATCCGAACTATATATAAAAATAAAATAAAAAAAATAAAAAAAAGAAAGAAAGAAAGAAAGAAGAGGAAAGTACCAAGGAAGAAAGGGGAAATAGAATTGACAGGGTTTTCATGTGGGATCGAAGAAACACTCTTTATAAAGGTGTGAAAACCTCTCCCTTGCAGACACGTTTTAAAAACTTTGAGGGTAAGCCCAAAAGAGAAAGTCCAAAGAGGATCATATCTACTAACGATGGGCTTGGGGCGTTACAAATGGTATTAGAGCTAGACACCGAACAATGTGCCAGTGAGGAGGCTGTTCCCCGAAAGGTGTAGACACGAGGCGGTGTGCCAGCAAGGACGCTGGGCACCGATAATTAATTTATAAGAAATTAACATAAATTACAAAAAATGAGTATTAATGAAAACTCAAGGGTATATATGTAAAATATGTAAAATCGTGTGAAACATAGGGACCAAATGGAACTAAATTGAATTCTCAAGTAAAAATGTAACATTTTGAAACCTAGGAACCAAATGGTAAATGGTAAGTATAGTAAAAGATTAAGGACCAAGAAGGTATTTTTCCTTAATAAAAATTATTTACATATTCAACATAAGATTACCTTTTTCTTTTGTGGAATACTGCAGAAGTTATGGCTTGCTGGATTTTCAAGGGGCATCCAGGAGATGCACCGGAAAGCATCCTTGGTTCTTGAAGATGCAGTAAGAAACATATACACCGTAGTAGCATTCTGTGCTGGAAATAAGGTTATGGAACTCTACAGATTGCAACTTAACAAAATTTTTAAGCAGAGCTTCCTTCATGGCATGGCAATTGGTTTTGCATTTGGCTTTTCACAGTTTCTGCTCTTTGCCTGTAATGCCCTTCTTCTTTGGTACACTGCATTTGCTGTCAAAAAGAGGTTTATGGAGCTGCCTATTGCTCTTCAAGTGTACATGGTGTTCTCTTTTGCAACATTTGCCTTGGTGGAACCTTTTGGGTTGGCTCCGTATATTCTTAAACGACGCAAGTCACTCATTTCGGTATTTGAGATCATAGACCGTGTACCAAAGATTGACCCAGACGATAACTCGGCATTGAAGCCGCCTAACGTCTATGGAAGCATCGAACTGAAAAATGCAGATTTCTGTTATCCTACTCGTCCCGAAGTTTTGGTATTGAGCAATTTCAGTCTTAAAGTTAATGGTGGGCAGACTGTGGCAGTGGTGGGTGTTTCTGGATCAGGAAAGAGCACGATAATATCGTTGATTGAGAGATTCTATGACCCCGTTGCGGGTCAAGTTTTGTTGGATGGTCGAGATTTGAAGACCTATAACTTGAGATGGTTGAGGAATCATTTAGGTCTTGTTCAGCAGGAACCTATAATCTTTTCAACAACCATAAGGGAAAACATTATATATGCAAGGCACAATGCTAGTGAAGCTGAAATGAAAGAGGCTGCTAGAATAGCAAATGCTCACCATTTCATTAGTAGCCTACCTCATGGTTATGACACACATGTAGGAATGAGGGGTGTGGATCTAACCCCAGGGCAGAAACAGAGAATTGCAATAGCTCGGGTAGTGTTGAAGAATGCACCTATCCTTTTGTTGGACGAGGCAAGTTCCTCGATCGAATCTGAGTCAAGTCGGGTCGTGCAAGAGGCTCTTGACACTTTAATCATGGGAAACAAAACAACCATTCTGATTGCCCATAGAGCTGCAATGATGAGGCATGTTGATAATATCGTGGTACTAAATGGTGGTCGAATAGTGGAGGAGGGTACTCACGATTCCTTGGTCGCTAAGAACGGCCTATACGTCCGCTTGATGCAGCCACATTTTGGTAAGGGTTTACGACAGCATCGACTTGTTTAAGTTATGGAATCTGATTGTTCAAAACACGGTGTGTTTTCGTTTGCCTTCGTTAGCTCCATCTGCCCTGTTTGAGATTCTGAGAAAGAGAACTCCTCCGAGAGATTTTGTAGCTCATCATGCATAGCTAGGGGCATCAGATCGGACAGAAGTAATAGTAGTTTCTTTGCTCAGACGTGGTAGGGTACAGAATTAGGAGCTTTTTGGAGTTTAACCGAAGGGGGCCTTCTCTTGGGGCCAGAGATCCATATTCTTTAGGAGGCAAGCATCAATACCATTGGGTTTGTTGTCTCCATGGTATACTGATTTGTTTATTGAATGATTAGAATAGGGGGTGGGGTGGGGTGGGTTCAAATTCTAGGTGTGGTTTTCATTTTCTAAATTTTATTTTTCATTTCAAAGACTCCTCTCTCTTGTGTATGTTGAATCTTCGTAGGAATCTTGGGAAGCTGAAGAGGAAGAATACGTTTGTAACCTTTGTAAATACGTCGTTTACAATTAATCAATAGCTGTTCGTTTTTTGGTTGTGTTTTAACCCAACCAACTCGTTTCCTTTTCATTCGAGTATTTTGGTTGTGCTTAACCCAACCAACTCGTTTCCTTTTCATTCGAAGTATTTTGGTTGATCAAGAGGAAAATTTCCTCAGGTATCGCTCCACTCTCTTTGTACATATTATATATATATATATACATTTATAAAGTTTATAACATTACATGATGTTATAAACTTTATAAATATTTTTTTTAATATTGATGGATAGGAATTACGACTCTCCGCAATGGTATGATATTGTCCACTTTGAGCATAAGCTCTCATGATTTTGCTTGGGCTTTCCCAAAAGACCACATTCCAATGAAGATGTATTCCTTACCTATAAACCCATGATCATTCCTTAAATTAGCTAACGCCGGACAATCCTTCCCTTGAACAAAATATACTATAGAGCCTCCCTTGAGGTCTATGTAGCCCTCAAACAGCCTCCCCTTAATCGAGACTCGACTCCTTTCTCAGGAGCCCTCAAACAAAGTACACCATTTGTTCGACACATGAGTCACTTTTGACTACACTTTCGAAGCTAGAAATTTCTTTGTTCGACACTAAAGAATTCTATTGACATGACTAAATTAAGAAATGATCATGGATTTATAGGTAAGGACTACATCTTCATTGGAATGAAGCCTTTTGGAGAAACCCAAAGCAAAGTCATTAGAGTTTATGCTCAAAGTAGACAATATCATACCATTGTGGAGAGTCGTGGTTCCTAACAATTACATCATTTTTAGAACCATCTTTTATCTTACTATTTCTTGAGAATTTTTCAGAATTTTTAAACCCATGGAATCTAATGCGTTCTTATTTTGTTTCATCTGTGGACAAATGGGAAGTAAATTTAGCTCTGAAAAGATATACCTTACAAGGGAGATAGCTATATACCAACTATATATACAACAATATGCAATAGTGCTACATATTAAATGAAAAGGGAAATTTTAAAATAGAGAAACTGAGTGATTTACGACCTTTAGAAACAGCTCAGATATCCAACACTCTGAATGAGTCGGCAACCACTTTAAGCATGTCACGATACCTTCTCCACCTTCTGTCATTTGCCCCAACTATCAAAGTATAGTACCTACCTGCATATTACAAAAAAGGGTTGTTTTAACCCGAACCTGAGGATAGCAATCAGTTAAGACATATATCATCGACTAAACGATTAGAGATTTGAATTCTCCCACGTGAAAAAAACTTGCAATGCTTCTATTAACTCAACAGAATATACAAGTGCAACGGAATAAATACAGGTTTAATTCAGCTCAAGATCGGGGACTTTAACACGAATCAAATTGTATTCAACTCACAAAATATAGGGTAGTTATGAACTAGTTTAAGATTGCAGAATACAACTCGATCAAATGAGTTTGGTTAACCTTGATTCTGTTGGAATGAAATTGTTTCCAAACATCTCTTGGGTAAAAAAGTATCCTAGGTCAACAAGCAGGGGATTTAGAGCTGATAAATCAAAATATGGAAGGGTCCAAAATTCTTAAGGTACAAAATATGAGCTTACCATTTGCAACGGCTATGGTTGCAAAGGAGGTGCGGGAGTATGCTCTAGAACTAAGTTTATACTCAAAGGTATAATAATTTTTCCCATCAATCGTTCGCTGAAACAGGTAAATAAAAGATCAACCAGATGTCCATAAACAGACCTCAAGATACTACTACATAGAAATATGGATTTGGAGAGACTGATAAAGATGCAAACCTCCTTCATGTCGTATATGGTAGCCTTTTGATTTGGTGCAGCATATCGATGTTTTACCAAAAAGTTAACAACCTGCTTGAGTCGAGTCGAGTCGAGTCGAGTTAATTATTCAGACATCTTTCCAGTATATCAAATATGATTTTAATTGAAGATTCCTTTACCTCATCTAATGAACCTTCTTCATGGATATCCTTTTTCTCTGTTGGTATGAACTTCACTCTAACATTCTGTAGTTGCAGGTATCGATCCTTGAATGCCGAATCATGTGCTCTAAAATCAAATTCCTGGACAGGGAACATTTCAAAATTGTTTGTTTTAGTATATTCTTTGGTTTAGTACAGAAAAATCTCATGTTTCTCCTGGTTGAATTTTTCTTACCCTCCAATCAGAAGGGTAATAATAGGAATACCCATCTGTAGAATCTACAAATGCTCGATAATTTTTCGGGACTTCTGCGCATACAGACCACGAAATTAATTTAGAATCCAACATTAGATTATCAGAGAGAAGTGAATTTATACCTTCAGCAAATAGGGGACTTGCAGCAAATAAACTTGCAGCTAGAGCTCCAACTCCCAACAGAAGCGGCCTTCTATTGCAATGACCTAATGTTAATATTCAACATCACAGTATTACGGTCATTACGGAAATCTAGGCTTGAGAAAACAGCGAAAGAAAAGAAAAGTTCCAATTAGAACAAATCAAAATCCACTTTAGGAGAACATTCCCACTATAAAAACCATAGAAATGAGTCATAATTTTGCTAAAATTCCAAGCAGAACTTAATCAAAATACTTATTGAGAGAACAATCCCACTATGAAAAACCATAGAAGTCACGTAGAAGTTATCATCGATTTTTTCTTTTTCAAACATCAATGTCTGTCTAGGCCAATTTGCGAACACCTTGGTTAATCTCAAAAAACAACTACCAAACTCTACTACATTTGATTGCTAAGTAAATTCATATCATTTTAAATCCTAGATAGGTTGTCACCATGTTTGAACGTATATCTTCGAAGCCCCTTTTGTTTTTGACATTTCTACAAACACCTTGCATGCAAGCTACAAATCTCATATAATTCCACAGTTCTCTAAATTTGAAACAAATTTCCACCAACAAGCAATCAGATTAATTACCAAACGAGCATTTTCATCGCATAACAAGCAAAACCAAAACCTCAAGCATTGGAATCAACCGAAGAGCTTAAAACTACAAGTCTTACTTTCCACACGGGAAGTTCTCTCAGTTGAGCAAATGATGGTAGTACAGGAAGAATACGAACAAGTAGCTGTTGATGGCTCATTGAAAGGAAGCAACCTCGGCTGGAATTAAAGCACAATGAGATTCAAGAATTGGGTTGTGTAAGATCAGTCAATCAAATTACTAACCTTCCAATTAGATGCGGACGTCGGAACCCAACTCAAGCATGAGGTTGAAACTGCCATATCTGATCCAAAGAAGCTCTCATGAAATGGAAAAAAAATGGAAACTTAGAATGATATCTGATCGGGTTGGGTTTCTGTGGTCATCTTGACCACTCTTCTTCTGTTGTTTCTTTCTCCCTCTCCGAATTTTGTAATGTTTAATTTTTTTTTTTCTTCTTTTTCTTTATTTTTTTTTTATAAATTTGTTGATTAAATTAATACTAATTTTAAATATTAATGTTTCAAAAATACTTCTAAAACTTTAAAAAAAAATTAAAAATTTAAAAATAATACATGTTTAATAGATATTTTTCGTCGTAAAAAAAAATTTAAAACTTTTTTTAATTAAAATCCTTAAGCTATTTTTAAAATTTAATAAGTATTTTTTAAAAAATTTCAATTTATAGACCTTTTAAAAAATAATTTTAATATATATTACAGATATTTATAATTTTTAGTTCATATATATATATATTAATTTATACCAAGTCTGGAAGATGATCCTAAATCTCTTCCTCTCGACCCGACCCGACCCGACCCGACCCGACCCATAAACATCTCATATTTATCTAAATTTGATGCAATTAAAAGTAAAAAATTTATTTATTTCTTTTAAGAAAAAACGTAGATATATTATGGTTCCCCAATCCGAAATGAAATTTCTATACACTGCTCGGTGGAGAAAACGACATGTCGACTGTGAAAAAAATCATGAAGAGTCGACTCGACAAACCGACGTTCAGGTTGCGAGGTAAATCTGGTGGGCGCGAAATTCTCCGGGTGGAAGAAGGAAGAGAGTTCAGTCCAACATCTCAATTGGTTCAGGATTAGGGTTTTGAAGAGATGGAAGTCAAGAATCTTCTCAAGGACAAGAAATTCTGGTTCGCCTCCTTCCTTATTGCTTGGGCCGCAGCTCTCCAGGTGCAATTCCCTGTTTTAGGGTTTAACTTTTATCTTCACCGCTTTTCTTTTCCCTGTTGAACTCTCAGCTGATATGAGTGTGGGGAATAATTTATGGTACAGGGGCACATGATGTGGTTGCAGAGGCAGGATTCTTTCAAGCAGAAGTTTGGAACTTCCGATCAAGAAAATGATCCTGAAAAATGAGGCTCAATTTCCATATATTTCTCCTGTAAGTTCTATTGCCATTAAAGAGGCTGCATCGGCGGGGGTTAATTCCTCGTAATGAATTTTTTAGGCTGAATCCGTATGTGTAAATTTATTGCTATGTTTTGATAGAAATGCAATACATTTGGTCATTTTGATCTCTATGAATGAGTACATTTGGTGTTCTTTCTTCAGTGGCTTTATTAATTTGGCTGTTCTATGAAACATACGATCTGATATTCATGGTAGTTGTTGAATGAAATGCCGCCTTATCTGGATGATCAGCTATTTGGTCTTTTTTATGTGTGTGTGTGTGTGTGCCCAAGATGATGACAATTGGGTAGGGATCCAATTCATTTGGTTCTTCCAACTACGTTTAATTCAGCTTGCTTCCCAAGATTAGCTTGTTTATACCTGACTTGAATGGTCTTTTCAGCTGTTTATTAGGATAAGATTTAGACTTCAATGAGTTTCTCTCTCTATGGTTGGTGCGGATTGTCTACTGCTTTCTGCATCAGACAGTCCCTGACATAGAACAAAGTTCATGTCCTTGTTTTAGTTACAATTTTTTTTCTTCTGAAAGTATCCTTATTAAATTCTTCTGGTGAGATCCTACATCGGTTGGAGAAGAGAACGAAATACCCTATAAGGGTGTGGAAACCTCTCCCTAACAGACGCGTTTTAAAAACCTTGAGGAGAAGCCGAAAGAGGACAATTTCTACTAGCGGTGGGTTTGGGCGGTTACAAATGGTATCAGAGCTAGACACCGGACGATGTGCCAGCGAGGAGGCTAAGCCTCGAAGGGGGGTGGACATGAGGCGGTGTGCCAGAAAGGACTTTGGCCCTCAAAGGAGGTGGATTAGAGGGTCCCACATCGATTGGAGAAGGGAACAGGTGCCAGCAAGGACGCTGGGCCCCGAAGGGGGGTGGATGTGAGATTCCACATCGATTAGGGAGGAGAATGAAACATTCTTTATAAGGACGGTGGAAACCTCTCCCTAACAGACGCTTTTTAAAAACCTTGAAGGAAAGCTCGAGAGAGAAAGCCCAAAGAGAACAATATCTGCTAGTGGTGGGCTTGGACCGTTACACTTGTTGTAGTTAGAAATTAGTTGGCATATGAGTGGCATTTTGGAATTTAGCTCAGTTATATTACAAATGAAGAATCAGGAGTTGTCCACTTCAGAATAATTTGACCCTGGGTCTACCTCACAATTTGACTAATTTATACACTAAGCATATTAGACATCCTTCCAAATTCACCCAAATGAAACAGAAGCAGAGAGAAACAGAATTGGCTGCATGGACTCTTTCCTAACCCCATCAATGGCTTTATGAAAGTTTTGATGATTGCTCTTTGATGCTCGTATCAAACAGAACCATCCACTGTCTTTATTCTAGCAAGATCAACTACAAGTTCTTTATCTGAAGTCTTAGGTATGTCGGTTATGGCAGTCGGTTTCTGATCGGATGGGGCTATCTTCTCAATATCCGACTTGTATGGAGCCTGATCCTTGATTTTACCCCACAGAACTAGATAAAGACCTGTAATAATAACAGCTGCTCCAAGAACCCTGCAAAATATTTAGGATCATTTGGATTATTATCACCAAACTCTGATCTCTGCATTGGTGGGCTGTGGAATAGTCAGGTTAATTACCTTCCAAAGTATAATATCTCGGATAATGCGAATGAACTGATGATTGCAACAATGACCATGCTTAGGGGACTAAATGTACTTGCAAAAACTGGCCCTTTCGTTTTCATTATCGCTGCTTGAATAGTATATGAGACCCCTGAAGACATGATTCCCTACAAGAAACAGGGAACTGTGAATTGTATGAAACTATTTGAAACCGATTCTGTGTTCAGTTGATGATTTCTTACACTGTATAAAGGAGCTAAGAGGGTGGAATCTAAATGTAATGACCAGGCAGCAGGATTGTGCCTTTCCATTCCCAAAGCTATCACTGAGGCTTGCACGGCGCCGGTGAAGCATATCAAAGCTGTTAGGGAGAGCTGTGCAGGGTATACCTTTACTGTAATCGCCTGGAAGATTGAAGAAATTAAGAAATGAAAACCCATTTGATAATCCTTTTCTGTTATCCTTTTAAGAATAGCATTCTATAATTGCTAATATCTCTTCATGTTGGGTTGAATCATGTGAGATTCCACCTCGGTTAGGGAGGAGAATCAAACATTCTTTATAAGGATGTGGAAGCTTCCCCTTAGCAGACGTGTTTTAAAAACTTTGAGGGGAAGCTCGAAAAGGAAAGCCCAAAGAGAACAATATCGGCTAGTGGTGGGCTTGGGCGATGTGCCAGTGAGAAGACTGAGTCCTGAAGGGGAGTGGACACGAGGCAGTGTGCCAGCAAGAACACTGGACCCTGAAGGGGGTGGATTGTGAGATCCCACATGTGTTAAGGAGGAGAACAGAACATTCTTTATAAGAGTGTAGAAACCTCTCCTAGTAGACGCGTTTTAAAAATTTTGAGTGAAAGTCCAAAGAAAATAATATCTGCTAGTGGTGGGTTTAGGCTGTTACAAATGATTGAATATTTTGGAAGATGGATTTTTACCTGAAGAACAGTAAAAACAGACCAAAAAATGCAGCCTGTAGTGATCATGAGAGCACCCTTGAGAAAATCATGCTGGCTGACTGCAGCTGCAGAAGAGTGATGGAGGAGGGTGTTCTTTGTCCATGGCAGGCTCACAATTGGCCCCCTTACCATAGTCATTATCATAGCCCCTCCCACCGCTACCACTGTCCCTAGTATCTTTGCCTGGCTTGACAACTGCCTTACGTTAACCTTCTCCAGCCTAAACAAAACATAGAACAGATGGGATTCATTATGTGAACTATAGTTCATCTCTGAGCTCTTAGTCGATAATATATCATTTAATTAGTATTTAGGTGTGAGATCCCACGTTGATTGTAGTGAAAAACGAAACATTCTTTATAAAATGTAGAAATCTCTCCTTAGCAGACACGTTCTAAAAACCTTGAGAGAAAGCTCGAAGGGAAAAGTCTAAAGAGGACAATATATGTTAGCGGTGAGCTTGGATCATTACATTAGGTTAGCTGAACTTTTAGTCATCTGTATATGCTTTAACAGATTGTATCTTTAATTTTGTCTCTAATCTTTAAAATATTTCAATTCCAATATTTATATTTTAGTGTTTCTTTATTAGTGATTCCATGACCATATACTTTATTAATTGAGATAGACATATCTATTTTAATATGATGAAATAGACATATCTGACCATAGAATCAGAAATTACCTATTTCGTAACCCTAAAAGGTTTTTTGTTTTTTAATATCGGTTAGTAAATATCAAAACATTTAATACGCAATCATATAATTGAAGCTTTTAACTAAATTACCGAACAATCCAAGCCAGGAGGAAGATGAGACCAGGGACCATGTTGGTCATAGCAGAGGCGAAAGTTGCTGTAGTGTACTTCATGCCCGTGTAATATAAGTTTTGGTCGAGTGCAGGCCTGTGATACAGACTCAAAAGTTTAAGTTGGTAGATTACATTAAATTTAATATTTCGCTCGGTGGAGATTAAGGGTTAAAAGTTCTTACTCCAATAATCCAAGCAAGACAATCTTTCCAAAAACGGACCAAGTCATCTTGGGTCTCACTTTCCTGTTATTAACACCGTTAACAGAACTCTCTCAAAGAGAGATAAAGAGGAGAGAGTAGAAAGAAGAGAGACCTTTCAAAGACGAGAGCTAAAGGAGCAACGACAACAGTGGCAATGGCGTAACGATAGACGACTAAAACGTGCTGGTTGAGTCCTTGGTTAAGAGCAAACTTGGAAATGATGACCATTCCGGCAGTGATGAACTGCTGAAGAATCACTGCAATAAATGGCCTGGCTTGGGTCCACAGTCCGGTGTGATGCTCCATACCGCCGGTGTCGCCGGAGACAAATCTGTAGACGGTAAGAGTTGATATCCATTTCAAGCTTTGTGAGAGGCCTTTTTATAGTGAGGGATTTCCAAACAAAACATGTCCATAAAATCACCACTACGTAAGGGTCACATCACAGCAGAAGAAGCATGTAATATTTATTTTTTCAGGTACGTGCATTCGTGGCTCAAATCCAACCTTGTTCCTTTTACCTAATTTTTTTAAGATGTTATTAAGTAATATGAACTCACGTACGTCTCTATTCATGTTGCCAACCTAAATATAACTTAACTATTCGAACTTCACGCCCCTACCAATCAAAGCGACCGAAAGACTTTCTACTTCATCGAAAAAGAGACAACGAGAAAGAAGCAAACTTTCTACCGCCCGACAACTACATAAGCTACAAGCATCGAGCTTTCTCCACCAACTTTCCGAGCCATAAGCACACAGTGGAGGTCACTCCGACAAACCATAGATCATAAATGTGTCTTCTTAATCACCCCATTCACCCAAAAAGGGTCTGTGTATTTCTATGAGTGTGGAAACCTCTCCTTAACAAACATGTTAACACACACTCAAGAATATATCGGTTTCATAAAGTCAATAGTAAAGTTTCTGGAAAAAGCTTGATCATCGTCCACGAATATTCAACTCTGAATTGGATTCCTAGAAACGAAGTGGTTAGAACAAAAGACGTAGACGACATCTACGATTCCACAAAACCGTAGTGCAATTCCAAGTCTCCATTTTTTGGATATTAAAATTAGACCATTATCATCACTAACCCTATTCTTTTTGCGTATACTCCAAGTTAATTAAATTCCAACATTTAAAGGAATTAGCCTTGTGTGCGGTTGCTTTATAATATAATTTAAATTATATAAATAAATTCAACTATTAATTTTTTATTAAAAAAAAAAAAAAAAAAAAAAAAAAA
>NW_019268518.1:5715864-5758613 GCF_002738365.1 Cucurbita moschata
AAAAAAAAAAAAAAAAAAAAAAAAAACATAGTGTCCTTACTCACTTTAATCAAATCCATTATTTCATTATCACCTTTTTTTTTTTTTTTTATCTTTAATTTGCTGATCTTTACCTGCACTCATTTTCCAATTATTTCTTCATTTCCATAAAGATGCACATTGGACAAACCACCAAAACCCCATTTCTTTTATCAGATATTTTTTTTAATTTAATATATATTCTATTTTTAAAAAAAATTTAAAACATGGAACACCTACAATACTTTGAGCTAATTCTAATGGATTTGTTGTGAAATTTTGGTAAATTTGTATGCAAAATTTAAATTATATTACTATTAATTTGTTAATTTTTGGGTTTAATTACAAAAATTCTATAAATTTAATGATATAAATTTTAAGATCTAACATACCAATGCACAAAATTTATAAAATAAAAAAAATAATAATTTTATATCTAATAATCAATTATTTTTTAAATTTTAAATATATAAAAAAATTTATTAGACACAAAATTAAAAATTCAACTTCATCGACACTTTTAAAAATTTAATGACTCATTTTAAGGTTTTTTTTAGTGTAGGACCAAATAAACATAAAATTAAAAATTTAGAGACTAAATTTATAATTTAATTGTATTTTAATGTAAATATATAAAGTTGAAAAAAGAGAAAAAAAAATCTAAGCTCATAGATTTTTTTTTTAAAAAATATTAAGCTAATTAATGTCTTGAATGAGTAGTGGGAGGAGCCAATAATAAAAGGGGCCCCGTTTAATTGTCTTCTATCAATATATATATATATATATATACATATATATATATATATATATACTTTACTTTTAAAATCCTCTCTCTAGTTTTTCCCCTTTTAATTATTAGACTAAAATATGCATAAAGAATTTAAAAAACATAAAAAATATTTAGTAAATATATAATATTTCTTTAGATTATATTTAATTAAATTATAATTTTTTCTCCGTCTAATAGATCGTTAATATTATTCAATATATATAATTTTTTAAAATTTTAAATACGTCGAGAACTTATTCATTACAAATTTAAAAGTTAGCATATTTTTTATACACATGAGGATTAATATAAAATTTTAAAAAATAAATTCAACTAAGAATGATAAATTAGTTAGATTATAAAATAATTAAACAATTAAAAAAGGGATACATATGGAATTATATAATGTCATTGGAAAAAAATAGTCCAAAAAATGATTATCCTCCTTATATCTTTTTTTAAATACTAAGATATTTATATTTGGCTAATTTAATTAAATTTTAATTTAATCCAACGTTGGTTTAGTACATATCATTAAATATAAATTAGGTATTAACCAATAATGTGTGTGTATATATATATATATATAAATCATTACATTTTTATACCATATATTTTAAAGATCGGCAGCTAATTTCTTTGAAATTATTTTAGAAATTATTTTAAACCCACTTTATATTATATATATATATATATATATATTTATAAGTAGATGCTTGTACAAAAAAAATAATTTTATTTAAAAAAATAATTTTATTTCCCAAAAGTTATTACAATATACATAAGAGATTCTTCTGAAAGCACATGAGCGGTTCAGCGGTTCAAGGAAGTGGACCAAACAATGGATTTTGATGGGCTTAAAGGTCTTTTCCTCTTTTGAAAAGACATTCCAAAGTTTACTTTAGTAAGTTTGTTCATAATTTGCTAAAAATTTAAAATAACTATTTTAGTTTTAAAAAATTAATGTTATAAAATTGTTTTTCTTTCATTTTTATTAATATTTTCAAAAACTAGTTCATATTTTGAAAATTAAATAAGGTAGGTTACTTACTTTATCGGTTTTAAGAGTGAAAACTATCATCACAAACCAACCCGAGTCATTCCTTTTCAGTCTCGGTTCATTCATTTACTCGGATGTCATAATTAACATTCGTAATAAGTCTAATATGCAAAACACATATAAAATATCTAGACTTCCGATAAATGAATCACATAAAGATGCGACATTTTCAATCTCGAGACAATGATTCTATTCAAACTAGTAGTACGAGTCAAAATGATTATATTCACCGAGCAAGATTCGTGGAAAAAAAAAAAACATTTACATTTGGTCTAAATTGACGCCAATTTCAAAATTAATAAAGCTAAAAAAAATTAGTTAAATCATGAAAAAGATGATGATGTTGACTGTTAATGAATATTCTTAAGAATATCTTGGTATAAGGTTGATATTGACTGTTACTGAATATTCTCAGAATATGTTTTATGTATACTAAAACAAATCTACCTATACTAAATAACAATAATAATATTTTTTAATATTTATATATAATATTTAAATTCTAAAATTTAGAGGATGAGTTAAAGTATAATAATTTTTTACATGATTCTCTACATTTTTAATAGATACTATTAATAATTTACATATATATAAAAATTTAATTTATAAAAAGTTATGTAAATATTGATCTCGTCCCGAAAAAAAAAAAAAGTGACATGAGTACGTTGTGTTAGACGAACACGCCTCTCCACAATGGTATGATATTGTCCACTTTGAGCATAAGCCCTCATGACTTTGCTTGAGAATGATCGTGAGTTTATAATCAAGGAATACTATCTCCATTGGTACGAGGCATTTTGGGAAGCACAAAGCCAACCCACGAGAGGTTATGTTCAAAGTGAACAATATCATACCATTGTGGAGAGTCGTGTTCATCTGACACGTTGCTTATAAAATGATGACTATCTCATAAACTAAAAAAAAAAACATCTTTTTTAGCCTCTTCTTAGAAAAAAAACATCGAACCGTTCTAAGTGAAATACGCTTAATTTTAAAGTTTATATGATTGAGTGACGTATTAAAGTTAATGTATGGTAACGCCGTACCCATAATAGAGGGTACAAGATTATATATTAAAGAAAGGGGTTGGTGTTTAAGGTGGGAAATTAACAAACTAGTGTTGGCGTATTGGGAACAATAAGTGATGGATGTACATTTAACAGCGACTACTTCTACCTTTTAGCCAATTTGCTTTAATTTTTCAACTAACCCACTTCATCAATTATTGTCCTATTTAACTAATTATTTTTCTATTTTCCATTAATTATTTTTTTTATATCGTTACATGTATTTTTTTTTATAGCATATAGTTTTAATGATGATTATATCCCATAATAATTTCATTTTATGGCCAAACATATAACAAATTAAACCCACTTAAATTCGTGGCCAAAAAAAATTGCTTTTTTTAGTTAATTTCATCTCATTTTGTGGCCTAAAATAATTGGAAATCAAGAAAGAAACATTAAATACACTCTTAATTTGTAGCAAAATAATAATAATAATAATAATAATAAATTTGTGGCCAAGAAAGTTCCAAATTGTTTGACCCTAATTTTTTTTTGTTTAATTTGTACAAATGTACATGTAATAATGGCTAGGGAGAGTTAGTGTAAATCAATTTTATTAAAAAAACTAAAAATAAACATAATCATATTGATTTATTTTTTTAAAAAAAATTATTTAATTGTAACGACCCATGTCCACCGCTAGCCAATATTGTCCTCTTTTGGGCTTCCCCTCTTTGGGCTTTATTAAAACGCCACACCCTTCTAAATGGTGTTTCGTTTTCCTCCCCAACCAATGTGGAATATCACAATCCACCCCTTTTAGGGCCCAGCGTCCTCGTTGGCACTCGTTCATTTTTTCAATCGATGTGGGATCCCCACCAAATCCACTCGGGGCCCAGGGTCCTTATTGGCACACTGCCTCGTGTCTGCCCTCATTCGAGGAACAACCTCCTCGCTGGTACATTGCTCAATGTCTGGCTCTAATACCATTTGTAACGACCCAAGTCCACCGCTAGCAGATATTGTCCCCCTGGGACTTTCCCTCAAAGTTTTAAAACACGTCTACTACCAATGTGAGATATCACAATAATAATGGTGTTGTTTGTTTTAAATTACACAAAACTTTACCGTATTTCATGTTATTTGCCTTTGTTTTCATCTTTTTCGTTATAGTTCGAAAATTGAAGTCTCGAAAATCGAGCTGTGACACAAAACATATCACATATTAAATATATATAGTATATAATAAGATATATATTTTTGAGAGATTGTTAGAATTTGTGTCTTGAAATGTCGTAATTAAAATAAATTTAATATTTTATTGATAGTTTAACAAGTTGAGAAATGGCATCCATCTCATATTTCCATGAAATATGAAAGGGGGATGATTAGGAGACAACCATTGCAATTGCCATCCATCTCATCATACTTTGGAGAAAAAAACAATGAATTTATTTATTAACTTATTCTCAAATTCCAAATTTTAAATTATAATAATAAAACCCTTTGAAAAATAATTAATAATTAATAATTAAATATAGATAGTATATTTATTTTAATATAAATAAATAAGTAGAGTTCGAAGATGACTTTACTACTCTTTTAGATTTTAATTTAAATTAATGTTTAATTAAACTTATTATAGCTACCCAAATAAAGAGCGATACATTTTGATTTAAGAATAATACTTGTGGATATAAATATTAATTTATACATTTAAAAAAATTAAAAAAAAAAAAAAAGAAACTAAGAACAAAGGCTATGTCTATAATAAATTAAGGGGAGGTTGTTCGAGAGCTTTAAAGAATTAAGAAAGCCTATGGAGAGGCTCTGTAACAGCTCAAGCCCACTCCTAGCAGATATTATCCTATTTGGTCTTTCCCTCGTAAAGAATGCTTCGTTCATCTCTCCAATCGATCTGGGATCTCACATGCTCTATGGAATACTTTGTTCGAGAGGGGATTGTTGAGGATTATTGAGAAGAGTAATGATCTCACGTCCGCTAATTAAAGGGAAGATCATGAGTTTATAGGTAAAGAACGTCTTCTCTATTGGTATGAGACATTTTCGTTAAGAATTACTCGACTTAATGGTTTGCATGAGCCTCCATGGGAAGTGTTGCGCTATCTCTAGTATTTGTTGAACACAACTATCTGTGGGAAACACTTGTCCAGTCTATTAAGACCAATGGAAAAGAGATTTACAAAACACTATTTACAAACTATTTTGTATTGCTTTTGTGATGATAAACTAATCAGGTGAACGGTATTTATAAATTATATTTATTCATAAAATCCTAAATCATTTTATTAATCCTACTGGGCTAGTGATGATATTTTAACAGTACTTCCTTTGCACGACCTTACTCAAAGGAGCCACCGAGTTGATCCCTCCAGCTGAATTCTATGGTCGAGAACGTCGTTATAAGATATTGAAGGAACATTTTTTAATCCCTATTTGTCATCCATAAATAAATAAATAAATAAATAAAAACACGACCAAGGATTAACATGGAAACACTTAACACTTATTTGTTTGTTTATGGTTGATTAGCTTGGGACAAGTGTTTTAACGTCAGCTTTCACTTGTTTTTTTAGGTGGATTAGTTTTGAATCAAGTTTAATAATTAACAATTAAAAATAGTCAAACGGTATATAATGAGCTGGCATGCACAGTTATTTTTCTTAATTAAAATGACGACAGGCTAACTTTTATACCGAAGGTTTTACATTTTAATTTATAAATGGATAAGTTTGAATTTGTAGACAATAATATTTCTTACTATGCAACTTCATCCTATAGCAATGGTCATCTTTTATTCCATCATGTATTCTTGGTGGTTATGCCTTGGTATACATTACAATGAGGTCGCTCGTGGTTAGGTCGTTTGTAGCTTTATGGTTGTACGTAACATCCTATAGTGGTGGTTACCTTGTAATGCTCGATACCCAGAATTTATATCAGAATTCGAAATATGAATTTGGCACTTGTCTTGCCTAAGGTTGAACGAAGCTACAAAGCCAGAGGAAAAATGTATGTGCGGCTTGAGTTTCTCTTAAAGGGGTTGTGAATGTGTCAAGATCACGACGTTGCACGGTTGAAAAAGTAAGACTGTGACACCTGACATTTCCCTGAAACATGGTTATATTACCTACTTCTCGCTTCTTAAGAGTGAAGACTATCCTTGAGAACAACACGAGCCTTCTAGGATTCCATGACAATTTCTAAGGGGTCACTGAACATAGAATTGCTCCAAGTAAAATACGTTTTTACCATAAAAAAATTTATGATTGAACCAACGAAAAAGAAGGTGCACCTTATTGATTTAGTTAGTGACTTTCAATTTTTTTCAAAATTAGGGTTTAATCCCATGGTTTTGCAATGTCCTCTTACTTGCATCTCTTCTCGAGTCGGGCAATGCTTCGTAACTCCATTTCATGAAAATTTAAAATATTTTTGTAGTTCACTCGTACGTGATGGTCAAGTTTTGCATATTGATTACTTTTGTATACTCGTACTTGTAGTTTAATCTTGACGTTATTATAAAAACGAACATAATTTTTTCTAAAACAAGAACCGAGAACATAATAGTTATCAGATGGGGTCTCGCTATTCAAACGGAACGGTTGGTCGTTGGCCGAGCAACATCACTGACTGCATTAGCTGCCTTGTCAAGAGCTTGATCTTTGGTTTTGGCCCAGAGAATCAAATAAAGACCTAGAATTATGATGACTGCTCCCACAATCCTGGAAAACCCTCAGTTAGTACCGTTAATTTCCATTAAACCTAACCATTAGTTGTTGCTTAACTCACTTACTTTCCCAAGGACAATATCTCAGACACTGCGAATGAGCTTATGATTGCAACAATGACAGTGCTTAGAGGGAAAAATGCTGTCAAAAACACAGCTCCCTTTGCTTCCATTACAACTCCTTGAACGTAGTATGAAAGCCCTGAGATTAATATTCCCTGCAAAACATTCATTTCAAACAAAATTTTAATGAATAATATCTATATTTTATTATAATTAAAGAAACAAATATGTATAATAAATTACTTATGTGAGTGGATATGGAGAATATAATCTCCATGTAACGGCTCGAACCCACCGCTAGAAGATACTGTCCTTTTTGGGTTCCATCCTGTCCCGAGCCTACCGCTAGAAGATATTGTCTTTTTTGAGTTTTTCCTCGAGATTTTTAAAAAACGTTTGCTATGGAAGTTTCTCCACCCTGATAAATGGTGTTTTGTTCTCCTCTCCAATCGACATGGGGTCCCATCTAGTGTCTTTGTTGGCACTTGTTCCTTCTCTAATTGACGTGGGACCCCTCAATCCACTCCCTTTGGGGCCAGCGTCCTTGCTAGTACACTGCTTCATGTCCACCCCCTTTGAGGCTTAGCTTCATCGCTGGCACATCGCCCGGTGTCAAGCTCTGATGCCATTTGTAATAGTCCAAGCCCACCACTAGCAGATATTGTCAAGATTTTTAAAACACGTCTGCTACGGAGAGCTTTCCATACCCTTATAAAGGGTGTTTTGTTCTCCTCCCCAATCGATATGGGATCTCATAATCCACCCCTTCGGAGTTCAACATCCCACACCCTTATAAAGGGTGTTTTGTTCTCCTCCCCAATCGATATGGGATCTCACAATCCACCCCTTCGGAGTTCAACATCTTTGTTGGTACACTGCCTTGTGTCCACTTCCCTTCGGGGCTCAGCCTTGTCGCTGGCACATCGCCTAGTGTTAGGCTCTGATACCATTTGTAACAATCCAAGCACACCACTAGCAGATATTGTCCTCTTTGAGCTTTCCCTTTCAAGCTTCCCCTCAAAATTTTTAAATCGCATCTGCTATACAGAAGTTTCCACACCCTTATAAAGGGTGTTTCATTCTCCTCCCCAATCGATGTGGGAACTCACAATCTACCACCCTTCAGGGTCCAACTTCCTTGTTGGCACACCGCCTCGTGTTGTCCACTCCCCTTCAGGGCTCAGCTTCCTCATTGCCACATCGCCCCGTGTCAGACTTTGATACCATTTGTAACAGCCCACGCCCACCAGTAGCAAATATTCTCCTCTTTGAGCTTTCCCTCAAGATTTTTAAAACGCGTCTGCTACGTACAAGTTTCTACACCCTTATAAATGGTGTTTTGTTGTCCTTCCCAGTTGATGTGGGATCTCACAGTCCCCATTTCTCGTTTAATTAAATGAGAGAAATCTTTGTTTGCTTCCTCCCCATTTCCCGTTTAAACAGGGATTCTCCATCCCGTTCTTATTGAGGAGGGATCTCGATTTCATGGACATCTCTAGAATTAAGGAACTAGAAAGAGAATAAAGCAAGAAGTAAATGAAGTTTACAGCATAAAGGATGGCCAAGAGTTGAAAATCAAAATGAATTGACCAAGCAGCTGGGTTGTTCCATTCCATTGCCAAAGCTATCACACTGCCTTCCACAACTCCCACTAAGCTCACCAAAACAGTGAGACTCAGCCCCACAGGATATGATTTCAACACAATTGCCTGAAACAACATTTTGTTTGTTAATTAACAGCTTAAGCTTGCATTGTCTGTTCTTAATTTTAAAATTACCTGAAGAACGCATGAAAGTGAAGAGGAAACACAAGAAATTGTGACCAAAATGACACCTTTGAAACGGTAATCTTGGTTGTTTGCAGCAGTTGATGAGTGATGTTGGGAGTCAGCTCCTTTTGTCCAACCAAATCTTAAGGTTGGGTGTCGGACAAAGATCATTGTCATTGCTCCTCCCACTGTCACTGCAGTTCCTATGATCTTTGCCCAAGATGAAACTCTCCTAATATCAACCTTTTCCATCCTAAACAAACAAGAAAACCTCAGTTTTTACCACTACAAACATGCACGTAAGTTATCGGGGTACGCGGGTACGAAAAGAGTCAGTTTCTTTACAATATTCCCAACGACGTCTATTTGTTTTGAGAAATGTCTCGATTTTGTTGCTTAGTGTAACGGTTCATGCCTACCGCTAGTAGATATTGTCCGTTTTGGCCCGTTACGTATCGCCATCAGCCTCACAATTTTAAAATGCATCTAGTAGAGAGAGGTTTACATACTCCTTTCTAAGAGGTTTCCACACCCTTATAAGAAATGTTTCATTTCCCTCTCCAACAAACGTGGGATCTCAAAATCCACCCCCCTTGGGGGCCCGGCGTTCTCACTGGCACACCGCCTAGTCTATGACTTTAATACCATTTGTAACAGCTCAAGCCTACTGCGGGTAGATATTGTCCGCTTTGGGCTTTCTCTTTTGAGCTTCCTCTCAAGGTTTTAAAATAAGTCTACTATGAAAAGAGTCTAGCCCTACTCCAACTAGTGTCCCACACTGTCCAATGATTGACTTTGATACCATTTATAACAGTTCAAACCCACCGCCAACAAATATTGTTCTCTTTAGCCCATTACCTATAGCCGTCAGTCTCAAGGTTTTAAAACGCATGGAGGGGTTTCCACAACCTTATAAGGAATACTTCATTCCTCTCTCCAACCGACGTGGGATCTCATAATCCACCCTCCATGGAGGGCCAGCGTCCTCGCTGTCACACCGCCCAGTGTCTGGCTCTAATACCATTTGTAACACTCCAAGCCCACCCCTAGTAAATATTGTCCGCTTTGGACTTTCCCTTCTGGGATTCCCCTCAAGATTCTAAAATACGTCTACTATAGAGAGAGTCTAGCCCTACTCCGACCAATGTCTTACATCGTCCGGTTACTGGCTCTCATACCATTTGTAACAGTCCAAACCCACCGCTAGCAAATATTGTCCGCTTTGGCCCCTTACATATCACCCTCAGCCTCACTGTTTTAAAACGTGTCTACTAGGAAGAGATTTCCTCACCCTTATAAAAAATGCGGGATCTCACGCAGGATCAAAATAAAATTCAAACATCTTATGAATGATCGAGAGTAATATACCTAAAAATCCAAGCGAAGAAGAAGGAAAGTGCAGGAACAGCATTGGACATAGCAATGGAGAAAGTTGGAGATACAAACTTCAAACCAGTGAAATACGTGTTAGGGATAACCACAGAGCTGCATTCCCATCATTACAACAACCTTAAAAAACATAACAACACAATCTTAAAAAATCTAGTACCAAAAACAAATAAGTGCTTACTCCATAGAGCCCAGCAGCAGAATCTTTGCAAACATGCACCAACTCATCTCTGGTCTTCTTCTTCTGCCAATAAATTCATCAGCTCAAGCCATTTCCCAAAGGAAGAACAGATCAGATCTAAAGCCAGAGAGAAACCTATCAAAGAGAAGGGCAAATGGAGCTACAACAATGGCAGCAACACAATAACGATAGAGCGAATACACCTGTGGGCTCATGCCTTCATTCAACGCAATCTTGGCTATCACAACCAAACCAGCGGCTACAAATCTTAGAAGGATGGCAGCTAAATATGGCTTTGCCTGCTTCAAACCGCCACTTAGTTCCTTCATACAGGGCTTTGTGTAAATTGTTCTAAGGAAATGATTGGTTGTTTCAAATGATAAATGTTTCAAAAAAGTTCGGTTGCTTGTTTGTTTAGAGCTGTTTCTGACAGTGTTCAGATATGTCTCAAAATATTTAAGGTTCTTTGGGTTTTATGTGATTATTATGTTTGGAGAATCTTTTAAATCAATGCAAGTTATATTTAAATAAAACTAGCCCAAATCAATACAAGCTGAATATTAGTGTTGAGGATTGTTGGGAGTAAGTCGCACGTTGGCTAATTTAGAGAATGATCATGAGTTTATGAGTAAAGGAATACGTCTCAATTGGTACAAGGCTTTTTGGGAAGCCCAAAGCAAAGCCATGAAACCTTATCCACGTACGATATTATACCATGGAGTTCTCTTGCTCTTATAGGTCAACGTTTTTCTTTAAAAAAAAAAAAAGCAAAAATTTCACCCTTTGTCCCACTATACTTTGTAAGATAGAGATAATGATCTATAGATTTGGATCAATACGATTAAAATTAGGGTTTAGTTCGGTGAACGCTTTTCTTTTGAGTCAACAGAGCCTTGAGAATGTCAAAAGTGGTTGGGCGAACCATACCCACAATGATTATTGACCTTCTTTGTCTTACAGCAATTGATATCCTTAATCTAGTTTGCTTACCCACGTTCAATCGAGTTTTGTTTTCTATTCCTCTTTTTTTGGTTGGTTGGTCTTGTTGTCGATTTAGGGTGCTCTGACCGTGAGATTTCGGGTTGAGAATGGAAATGTTAGAGGAGCACAGAAAAGACGCTCATGATTCGTAGGTATTGGTATAAAACATGTACTATCGACAAAAAGATTAGAGAAATTAATCATTTGGTTACAAAATGGAGTAGCCAAATTAATTTTGATTTTGACCGACCTCGAAAACCCGACCATATTGTTAAACACGAAGAGAGATTCCTCGTACACATGCATCATGAAAGGTGGCGTGGAACATGGATCAACCTGTGCTGATTGGAGGAAACCTAGGACACATGAGACAACCTAGAACACATGAGACATTGGTCAACCTGTCTGGATTGGATTGATGGAGGCCACATGCTCTTGAAATGAAATGCTGTCCATCTCATATTTCCATTTTGAAACTATGCAAATCCATCTCATTTTTCCATGAAGAAAGAGGTGGGGAAATTGAATTTGAGAGTTCATTACGACAAAAATCACCCTTTCATGATAAATTTGAATAAAGGGTAATGCTATGTAATATGATTAGGTTAAGTTTGAACCGAGCATCACTAGGAGTTCATTAGAATGTGGGCATGTGTTGCTCGGTGTCACAATCGTACACTTGCAACAGTAGGACAATGATTGTGTGGCATTTGTTCTAACTTAGCGAACAAGTCAGCCATGAGACATTCAAACTTTATGGACAACGTTGGTGTATTGTCGAGTGTCGAGCCACGTTTGAGAGAAATCATTTTAGAAAACATGAGCGAGGAAATACGTTAAAAACAATTTGAAAGAAAGCAATGTTATAAAGCTAAAAGTGATTAGGTAACAACAACGACTTTGATAACATATAACTCGAGTAGGAGAAAGAGAAAACTAGTCATATCACCTATGGTATGTTTTGGAGCATTTTAGTCCCAATGAGAGTAGACGTGATTTAGGTGAACTGTCATACACCCTCATATTGACACAACATGAAATAGTAAAAACCTATCTAGGAAGAAAGCATGTAAAATGGGTTTGGAATGGGCATGCGGCCATAGACAACACGTCTTAGACAAGCATGATCGGGGCATCCGATATGCGACTATAGACAACACACGTTAAACAAGTATAACCGTGACACTCGACTTAGGCCAAGGCAAAATTTTGGACCTGGTAAAGCCAAAAATTCTTAACATGGAGTGCCATGGTGCCACTGCAGGCGGCCACAGCACTGTCGCAAGTGAAAGAAAAAGGTGCTGTCGCGAAGTTGTTTCGTGGGCAGTGACAGAAAAGGATGTTTTCAACCTCCATTGAAAGGTTTTGAGAGTGATTTGGTGAGTGAATTGTGAGCTTTTTTTTTCGGTAGAAAAGTAGGAGAAATTAATGAAAGAAACAAACAAAACATTTTTTTATAAGAGTATGAAATACGCTCTCTAGCGGATTCGTTTTAAAAACTTGTGAACTTGATTCATTACAAATAGTATTAGAGCTAGTACGGAACACTGTGCAACGCAGAGAATTGGACTTATCCCACGTTAGATGAACGGATATAAAGCTTGAGGAATGATATTCAGTCATTTTATATGTATATCTTAACAAATAAAGCAAGATGCATGGATCTAGGATTGATTTGGTACAAAGAAAAGTCAAAGCTAATTAGGTTATTGATAAAATATAAGAACACCCAAGATAAAGAAATCATAACGCTGAATTTTTAATCAATGCTTTTGAATAGATGACCATAAATTTCATGGTGTCGATACAACTTTCGTAGCAGCTTACAACTCTACCAAAAACAAAAGCTATATCCTCATCCATTTGCATGGTGGCTCAAGCTACCCACCATTTTTTTTTAATACAAACTATCAAAAAGTGACCTAATCCAATTCATTTTTTCCAACACAATGCCTTCTCTCCTCTCTTCACCAGTTTTTTTTTCTTCAACGAAATTCGAATGTCTAATTTTTTAATTGTCGACGAATGTCTAATTTTTTAATTATCCAATGGCGTCGAGTGGAGAGTCTTCATACATAAATAAAAATACTCAAGAGATAACAGACGGATTAATTTATTCTTACACAAAAAAAAAAATCTACCAAATTATTAACATTTATTAAGATTGGAAATGATAGTTAGTGTGTGTAAATCTTTATAGGAAATGACGATGGCAAGTGCAATTTTAATACATATTGGCGGACATCAATATTTGACGTGGGAAGAAGATTAATAAAGTCTATAATTAATGAAAGAAAATTTATATTTATTGCTGCAATGGTATTCCATCTCATATTTCCATTTCCATATTAGATATCCATTGTGAAATTGCATCCACATCATATTTCAATAAAGAAAGAGGGTAGGGAATATGAGGTGACTAGGATTTAGAACACAGCCAGCCAGCCAGCCAGCCACTGCAATTTCTTATCCATTTTCATTCTTAAAAAGTGTTGCAAACTTGGGATCAAGTGCACTGGATAGGCCATTAATGGGATTAATAAATGAAAAGTTTAATTCAATCTCTAATAAAACACTTGAAAAAGAAAGAATCAATTGGGCTTCATGGAACCATGCCTTGGAAGTTCCAATAATATCAATTGTTTCTCCTTTGGAGGGCTGAGTTCCAATAATTCAAGCACTGGAGTTGCTTGCTGCTGTTGGGGCATCCGGTTTTAGAAGCTGCTGATCTGAGGGCTTTGGCTGCTGCTGGTTTGTGGTGGCTGAGTTTTGGTGTGAAGTTGGTAATTCGTCATTCCCCACTTTTAATGGAAGCTGATCTTTGCTCTTGCCCCACAGAACCAAGTAAAGGCCTGTAATTATCACAGCTGCTCCAATAACCCTGAAAATGAAATTTCTAAGTGCTTTTCTTTGTAGAAACCCATTTCATTTGCCTACCTACTCAAATCTACCCGATAAATTCTTGGTTGGATAAAGGGCATCGGTTCAAAATAACACTTACGAATCTTAACGTAAGTTTAATAAAATAAACCTTAATTATCACCCGAATTAGTGGGGTAGGATGTTAGGAATCACGAATCTCTATAATGGTATGATATTGTCCACTTATGGCTCTGCTTTGAGCTTTCCCAAAAAGTCTCATAACAACCGAGATGTATTCCTTATTTATAAATCAATGATTATTCCTTAAATTAGCCAATGTGGGACTCCCTCCAGACAATCCTCAACATGGGACCCAACACAGTGTCCTTTTATATTTGTTATTGCAGAAGAAACATGGGATCAGGATATCAGATAGGAAAAAGTGAGGAGAAAATGTTATTCCGGAGGTAGATTACCTTCCTAAGCGCAGTCTCTCGGAAAATATGAATGAACTTATCACAGCAACTACGACCATGCTGAGAGGATTGAATGCAGTTACAAACACAGGTCCTTTTAGCTTCACTACCACTCCTTGGATATAATAAGCAATTCCAGAAGATATTATTCCCTGCAACATTGGCATGGGCTTCAGTTTTAGTTTTAAATGAGAAAATTTAGTTGAGAAATGAAAACTTACACCATAGAGGGCAGCTAAGAGTATGGAATCTGCATGTAAGGCCCATGCAGCTGGATTGTTCCATTCAAATGCTAAAGCTAAAATAGTACTTTCCACAGCTCCAGCCAAGCATATGAAAGTTGTTAGTGTAAGCTCAGCGGGGTATGATCTTATTGTATGCGCCTGTAAGAACCAATGGAACGAGAATTTTAGTCTCTCAATCATGACAAATTATTGCTATAACAATTGGCAAAAGGGAGTTGTACCAGAAGAATGGTGAAGGCTGAGGAACAGATACTTGAAATGGTAATAACAATGGCAGCCTTAACAGGTTCTTGCTTGTTTGCAAGGGTGGAATAAGAGTGAGGGATGTGGTTCTCTTTTGTCCAAGGCAAATTCAACATGGGTCCTTTTATAAGAGTCATCATCATTGCTCCTCCTACTGTCACTAAAGTGCCTAAAATCTTCGCCTGGCTTCGTAATCTTCTAATATTCACCTTCTCCATTCTTCAAAACAGAACATAATGATGATAAATTAGAGAAAACAATGGATGTATGTGCGTGTATTAAGAGTTTGTGTACAGATAAGTACCTGCAAATCCAAGCCATTAGAAACGCAAAGGCAGGAAGAATATTGCACATAGCAGTTGCAAAAGTTGCAGTGGTGTATTTAGTACCAGAGTAAATCAAGCTCTGAGCTATTACAGGCCTGTGAGAGAGAAATGGAGCTTAAGTTTCAGTATTATAATAGTTATGCAGGATAGTCACATTGCGGTCGAATTCTTACTCGAGCAATCCCAGTAGAAGGATCTTGCCGAAGATCCTAAGAGTCATCTTTGGTCTTATTTTCCTGCCATTGAAATGGGGTCATGATGATTAAAGGCTTAACAAAATATAGCATAAAGAGAGAGTGAGAGAGAGGAAAATAATACCTGTCCAAGACAAAGGCAAAAGGAGCAACAACAATGGCACCAATAGTGTAACGATAAACAATGGTAACAAGTTGATTCATTCCTTGGTTTAGAGCAGCCTTAGAGATAATAGACATTCCTGCAGAGGCGAATCTTAGTGCAATTGCTCCCAAATATGGCTTTACCTTCTCAAACATTTGACCTTCTTGCCCCATCTCTCTCTGTCTCTCTCTCTCTCTCTAAGTGTGTGTTAATAGGAAAGATTCACAACAAAAGCAGAAGTTTCAGCATGCTTTTTATAATGGATTTATGTCATCATCAAACATTAGATGTCTTGGAATAACCTCTTTGTCTTAAGTTTATATTTCTTTGGAGAAATACTAAATCAGATTATCAATATCCTTCTAGATAAAGCATTTATCTTGAGTTGAGATTATCAGTTAAATAAACTAAGGGAATCAAAATGAAATTTGCCAATAGTGTTAAAAAAGGTTCATCCTAATCGTATTATATTAAAATCACCTTTTAATCAACATTGTGATCTGGAGAGTGGTAAACACGGTAGGAGATAGATATGTTCTTGAGAATCACATCTAATTCAAGTATTTGAATATAGTGGGTAATGGTAAAAGTATATGAATTTGACAAAGAGGTGAATTTCGATATATTTTAAACTACTGAGTTGTCCTCAACTGTCCACAAAGAATAATTACGACAAAAAATTGCATGCATAATTAAAAAAAAAAAGAAAAAAAAAGAGGAGAGTTTTCTAGTTTTCTAGCTTTCTATTTTTTGTTTTCAATTTTTAAGAAACATGAAAATTTAATAACCTTTCATGTTTCTTGGTTAAGGAGCACTTGCAAAATTGTACACATATTTTCAAAACAATAAATGGTAGCGCTTCTTGTTTTAATTTCCTGTTTTCAAACATTGAATAAAAACGTTATTCCATCACCTTTTTTACTGATAAAATGTATAATAAAATATTTAAAAACTAAATATGATATAAATTTTTTATTTTTCATATTTAAAAAAAGAAAAAAGAAAAAAGGAATTGTTACCAAGCTCATTTTCATTCCTTTTTTCAACATAAAAGATATAACAAAAGGCAAGAAATAATTGTAAAAGACAATTCTATTTTCTTTATTAAAACAGAGGAGAAATAAACAAAAAAAAATGAAATATAATATTTGAAAATGTTAAAAAAATGCAAAATTATTTTTAAAAAAATATTCAAGTTCGTGTATATTAAATTTATTTTCAATCGAGATTGTGATGAAGGGGCACAATCATTAAACTTTTCAAATAAAAATTACAAATAGGAACAAAATAGGAATATATAATTTTGAAAATAATTCCCTGTTTAGGTATTTTTTAATAACTAGTAATAAAGTGGCCATTCGATGCTTATTGAGAATAAATGTGACATAAAGTTGAAATTTTTTTAAAAAAAATTAATATAAAAACCATAAGTACTAGTACAAAATATCACATAAAAAATTTAAACATAAGATTTCTTATTCGGTAGAGTGAAGATAACATCTAAATAGCCTAATTTACCTCCATTAATTTTGATTTAAAATGAAAGAAAGAAACCAAAGTACAAATGAAATATGTCCAACTTATTCTTCTATATTTCAAGGATAATCCTATAATATTTAACATAGGGATAATTTAATATTTTAAATAAATAGCCAGCATAATTGAAGTGATCAACATCAAAATATTTTGAGTTCACTTTTAAATTAACAAATATTATGATTAAGATAAACCCACCTAAAATTTGATAAACCTCAAATTTTAAAATAAACTAGCTCGTACCTTGTTAGCTTTTTCTCATATTCTGCTAAAATGAAACTTCTTTCTGCATTTTTAAAATGCATCCACACTGCCATTATCTCCTGCAATTCTACTTTAAAATAAAATTATTAAAAAAATCATTTAGTATATCATCATTTCCTGCAATTTTTCATTTTTTAAGATAAAAATGGGCAAATAGTTTGGTGGAAAACTATAGTATGTTAAAGAAACCAAACTAATCCATTTCCTCACGGTCTAATCAAAGTTTATTTCTTGACAGCTAAAATCAGCAGCTTCAGACCGTTCGTTTATTTTTTTCTCAAATATATTTAAATTCTTAGCTAAATTTTTCACAAACAAAAAATAAATATATATATAAAAATTAAATAAATAAAAAATCAAAACTTGGGTTGAGTTTTGAAAACACATAAAGAAACAAAAACAAAATAACGAAATTTATACGTAAAAATAGTAAAGTTAAAAATGTTACTAATGCCTTAAAATTATTGTTCAAACTCTTACCAAGATTTTAACCGTTTGGTACAATCGAGTCCTATGTACAACTTTTTAGCACTAAAACAAACAAGCAAACCAAAAATCTCTGGTAGTTTTAAATCTTCAGATTTGAACAGTTCCGAGGAAAAGAAAAATAAAAAATAATCATTTAAAACAATTAAAATGATCCCAATGAAATCCTCAAACTCTAGAAATCAGAAGGGGCAGAAAAAGGTCTAAAATCACATGCACGTTCAAACCCTTTATAAATATTATCAACTAAACTATATTATAAATTCAGTCAATTTGAGTTTTGAAAGGAGTTACTCTCAAAACTTTGGATAATTTCAATTAAATCTCTTGCCATTGAATTATGCTTCTATTAAATCATTTTTATAATATTATTAATGAAATACTGAAATGACATGTTCATATTGTCTTAGTTGAACGAACATGTCAGACCATTATTCCATTAAACATATCAATGATAATGATTCAATAAAACAATAATTCAAAATTGGGTGACATGATAAAACTTTTTTGAAGTTTAAAAATAAACAAACAAGATGCTCCAATATTATAGATTATAAATAAATGGATACTCTACAATATAAGATCCCAAAACCCCCCAACAAAGAACAGTAGCAGGGCAATAGGTGAAGTGAAAGATCATCTTCTACAGTGAAGCAAGCAATTTTCCTTTTGGCTTAGTGTGAGAACATAAATATTACAGACATGAAGATTCTTTATACTTACCGTGCAAGTTGATCCCAAATTAGCCTTTGAGTGGAGAAAGTGCCGCTGTGGAATCAGAAATTTCTGGCGAAGTCAAAAATCAATATAATAAGAGAACAGATACAGTTCATTTCTATTTATCACCTAATTAAAGAGAGGAGAAAATGAAAATATGAGCATTGAAAATTAAAAATGCAATCCCTCTCAGCTTCCACAAGGGGACGTGTGATTCCTCAGGCATTCTGTGGAAATTCCAATTCTGATGAAAGCGTAGAAGGCCTTTATAATTGCAATCCATCTCAGACTCTCTAAATGGAGCTGTAGATAACAAAACATCATTATCAAATCATCCCATTACAATTAACAGGTAGGTATTTTGTGTGGATGAAAACGACATATAGCCCTGATAAAGTGCATGAAAAACAACATTAAGTAATGGAAGTGGGTCTGCATCTGCAAAATAAATTCAAAAAAAGAAGTCTTACCTCAGCACTGCTTTCAAGAATATGAGAGATTAAAGAAGTTGTAGTATCCAAACAGCAGATGCAAATCAGAATATGAGAATATAGTTTTTGTTTGTCAAGAAATCCGAACAGCAGATACAAATTATAACTTTTGGTGAGAACGGCTAAGAATGAGAATTATTTTCTAACAAATTTACGTTGATGAGTAATTTTATTGCATTGAGCAGAATGCACCGAGACTGCATACAGCCTCCCATAACAAGTTACTCAACAAAAACATATGCAGAAAAAATGCATAGAAATTACAGGTTTTAGGACAATATAATGTTTACATTTAATCGTTGGATTTGTTGTGAATTGCTTACTAAAGAAATTCGGAGGGACTTCAATGGGGAGACGTGATAGGGTCACACTGAAGAACTACTAATGTAAGTCTCAGTTTCCAAGTAAGATGTATATTGGAGTCACCATTTGTCTGTGTTTTCAACAAGTAATTTTTTTCCCTTTAGAAGTTACCAACGATAAGAAGCCATTGAGTAATACTTGAAAGTAAATAAGCATCAAATATGTAGCATGCCTTCCCAGAGCAAAGTATCAAACGCCCGTTACCTTCTTGACGATCAGAGTGCAGATTTTGGTCCTTGATAAGCGCTTAAATCTAGTCCCCTGCTTGTCAAAACCTGAGTGGTTTCTTACATCATCAAACTAAGATAGATTGTATCTACAATCTTTATGATGAAGAAGGTTTCTGGGGAGACATCACAATGAGAGGTTTTCAAAATTCCCTGTGAATCTGGAGATAGAGCGTAAAATTGAATAAAGTTTCTGCTGAACAAGTCAATTCAAGAAAATTTGAATTTTTTTAATAACTTATTAATTAACTCACTTGACGCCTCAGAACATCGAAGTAATTAACTGAAGTTGAAGCATTCACAACTTGCCAATTGCATTCTTGAATTTGCTTCCTAAGAGTAGGATCCATCTCAGGTGTAAGCAAAGGGTTGTCATCACTCTTCTGGCACAATGTTCAATGAAATCTATATCAGCCAAATATCCAAATTAAACCAACTCAACTCCCAAAATGCAGGTTCCTAATTAAGAATACACCAATGAGGTAATAAAAGATAAGCTAATTTTTCAGAACTCCAAAACGAAAAATCTCAGTGCACTATTTTAACCACGAAGAACATAAAATTTCAGTGACTCAGCAAGCCAATTGCCAACTGAAAAAGAGAGGGGAAGCACAACAGACTTTTATATAATTAGAAAGGGTTAAACAATTAAAAATATTGGAAGGTCACAAGCACCAAGTTAACCTTTCATACATAAAAGAAGGTGATTCTCACAACAATCGCAATAGTAAAGTAGAAAGAAAAAATATGGATAGAGATTGTGCTGATCTGGAAGTAAAGAGGAAAGGAAATTCTTTAACGAAATACCTGAAGAAAACGCTCCAATCTTGCCATCACCACAAGTCCTGTTTGTCGCAGCCACTTTGATTCTCCTCTAATTAAGAACTGATCAAATATACCTGAGCCCCATAAGCATAATCACCAAATTGAGCTTCCTACATTACCATTGCGTTGGGGTTATCCATTAAATAACCAACTCAAATCCAAGAACGCCAAACTTGAAAGAGAGCTGCAGACAGGATTGGAATGTGAGAAAGGACAGCAAACTAGCGCTAGGAAATTTACAAAATGCATAAACCAAGAATACAACGAGAAGGATATCCCCCGGTAGGACAATACTCTAGTGCTATCATAGTAATGTAAAATTCTATATTGCAATAAACAAAATCACAAGGCAAGAATTTCTTGGTATTCATTCCATCACAACAAGCAATGAACATATTTCAGCCACAAGTCAAGCTCAAAAATGGAGCATCAGGCAGGAGCATTGTCATCGATGATAAATGGAAACGCAAAAGAAATGGCTTGTGAAATATGTAAATATCTTTTCCATTACCTGTTGATAACATGATCAAGAGGACAGTACTGTGTGTCTATGGCTGAAGAACTGTGTGTCTATGGCTGAAGGTGCCTCTTTCAACATTCTGTCTACTTAGTCTGGCATGGTTACCTTTCACTAACTATATACATGCTCAAGACGGATCAAAACGGATCTGAGGGTCTGAGTGGGACGGCTCTCAGACAGAAATCCGGACATTTTCCACACCCCCCAAAAAAAATCCCGATCAAGATCAGCTTCCGAGAATCCATTATGGGCAAGGTCCAACTCATCAGGAATTTTCCTTTCTTCCAATCCCAAGGGATCCAACTTGGATTTCATGTGACCATTAACCTGATATACTCTCACAATCAACAATGAACGCATACTCTCTTGAGAAACTATCCCATGACTCATCAACACTAGTAGTATCAGCATCCCAAGCTCTTTGAACTTCCTCCAAGTAGACACTGTTAGTTATATCTAAGAAGCTATCAGTAAGCCTAGAAAGCGGAACAAGACGTGGACCTGGAGAGCCTTGAGCTCTTGATTTGAAAAGTGTGGAATCGGAGTATCGATTTTGAGATGCACTGATCCTTGATCTCCCAACATATGATCCTCCCTGCAATATGCTTCAATTAATGGCAAGTTTTGCTACAGAAGAGTTTGCTCTAAACCTCCTCAAAGTTTGCGTACTAGTTTATCAGAAAAATGAGTCAAATCTGAATTTCTTGGAGCTAATACCCAAAGATACCCATCATTCCTCTCTTACTAATGAGAAAGCAAAAGCTTAGGATTAGAGAATCAAATAAAACAGCAAGAAGGAGAACACGCAACTAAATATAAAAGAATGACATTCTAGAAATTTGTGTTCGAAAAAACTCAAACAATAACAAATTAAGACGCTGAAAAGAGGGGGGAAATGACAAATAAGATTTACAAAAAATAACATGAACGACAAAGTAGTGAACTAAAACAGAACGATCTTTCTCCCACTGCAGAAAAATTGAGCACTACAATCATTTATAGAAATAATAAAAGTTAAGCAAAACAGAATTAGAAAGGAGTATAAACTATAAACAATAACCTGTAGACTCCTAAAAGAACTCTCGCATCAAGATATAATGAAACGATGTTCAGAAGAAACTATTCTGCAGGATGTAAAACAGTCCTGCCAAAGTAACTTCGTAAAAACTAGCTAATTAGAAAATTAGTCTATTAGCTCTATAAAACCAGAAACAGAACGAACACAAAAGAACAAACTATTACTGCAACCGTCTGGAAAAAGTTGAGTTCATCAGATTGCAATGCATTCAAAACACGAACAAACAAAAAGGACCGGATCGAAGACGAACATGTAACACGCTGAGAATAACAAGTTAACAAACAAACAAACATTCGACAAAAACTAGGTTCTCGTAATGGAATTCCACAATAATATAGCATCAGGAAGAGTGAAAAACCTCAGAACAAGTTAACAGAAATCAAGAAACGTTGAAATGCATGGATAAACTCCGAATCGCAGAACGAGAAATTGTCCAATCACCAGAAAAAAGAAACGTGCAACTGTAAGAATCTGTGACGAAAAAAGAAGAGAGGTGGAAGAAGGATTACCGGAGAGCGATGAGCAACTGACATTTTCCTTTTTGTGCTGTGATATCCTGTTAAAACTTAATGGAGTTTTAACAAATCCCAATGTCAGGATTCAGGAACGCGCGAAAGTTAATATACGTATCCTTGTTAACTTTTTGAGGCATAATAAAATTTAAATGCAAGGTCAATTTAATAAATTAAGGCGATTGTAGTTCAACTTCTATGATTTAAAACTCATTATCCATATTTAAATAAAAAATATTATTTAATTTCGATTAAGTCATATTCCAATATTTTAGTGACAGATTAGAAGTTTGTAACATTATTTATTTAAAATAATGATTCGAAGTATAAACCTAAATAAATAAATTTAAATTTAAAGATAAAATTTACTCTTTGATATAAAATTTTATAAACTTCCATTCAAACTTATCAAAAATTTTATAATGACCTCTTAATCAATTGTATTGTCTTAACTATTGTCTCTTTTATAATGACCTCTTAATCAATTGTATTAACTATCGTCTCTTTTATAATGACCTCTTAATCAATTGTATAATTAATAAGGAGTCTTTGATTACTGTCTGTGTTTGAATAAATAGAAATAGAGCAGGGCAAAGAGTGAAAGAGCGAGACCAAAGGGAGAGGAGCAGAGCAACTCGACCATTGTCTTAACCATTGTCTCATGTTCTCCCTCGTTGTCATTCTTGCAACATTGACACCCAAGTTAAAATGTAATACAAATATATTTTATAAATCTAATTTTCTTAAGCTCAAACATAGATGAAAAGTGAGGATTTAAAAGCTTTAAATTTCGACAAAAAAATATGATGTTTGAAATATATTTACTTCGATCACATAAATAAATATACTTTTGCATTGTACGACTCAATCACCCATCTTTCTAAGTATAAGGTGGATTTGGCGTGCAGTGTTAATATAATGTCATTCCAAATGCTAACTACATATTTAAAATCAGGTCAACTAAACTTGATTCAATCGTTATTAACATGATTATGGATGACCATGGCTCAATCCTTCGTTTATTGAACATCAGCAACGACAATAACATCTCATGAACGCTCTTTCGAACTTCCAAACAACTCAGTTGCCATTGTAGACGGTCAGGCAAACTCTATATTCCAGTTCTACAAATGATGAAAATCGTTTACCTTCTTTTGTTTCTACCTTAACTAAACTAACTTTCTTGTTGCTGAAACATTGGGTTTCTTAATTTTGAAATGATCACACATCCAAATCGCAAACAGAGATGGGAGACATACTTAACACCTTCACTGCAATCTCATGCTTTGTATTAATGGCAAATTATGGAACCTAATGGCAGCAAATGGCAAATTCTTTTAATTTAACGTGTAAATAGAAGAATTTAATCCTCAACTTCAAATTCAAACCAAACGGCCTACACATAGCTTCTGGTTTTTATATAGGAATTGGCCTAAACATTTCTTGAAAGGAATCCAACTATCAGGGAGTAAAAAAAAACTCAAGCACACCGCTACCAAGTATTATTCGCTTTGGCCCATTACATATCTCCACGAGGTTCACAGTTTTAAAACACGTCGACAAGAGAGAGGTTTCCACACTAATGCTCGGCCGTTACACTTCATTTTCACGTAGAATCTCTCACCGGAATACCCAAACATTTATCAAGCATTCTAGCAAAACTGACCACCACAGGGTGACTATAAGACTAGTTTCTAGGAGCCTACAAATTTTCCCTTCTAATGTTTATTTCTGAAAAATGGGTCTCAAGTGTTGAACAAAACTGTTTATGAAACCACCAAGATGTGTAGATACTGAAACCAAGCGTAAACAAGTTGTACAACATACAAATTCATGGGCTGAAGAAGATCATTGCGGTCCAGGAAAACTGCAATCAATTCCGGAGCTAGATATCTACTACAACAATTTCAGTTTAAGGGGCAAACAAAAAACAACCCAGAAGATAAAAGAAAAGGCTCATTAAACAATATCAAGGTCTTCAAAAAGAATGCAGGTGGTATCCTGTATCCTCCCAACCAAAACGGCACAAATAAAACAAAACAGGACTCACTACTGCTTCCCACTAAAGTTCAAAAAGTGCAGAAAATACCGAAAAAAAAAGAAGAAAAATCGATCTCACAATATTGCTTAGTAGAAGAAACCAAGCACTTTACCACCAACGTTCTTTCTTCGGGCCTCTTCGTGGTCCATGATTCCCGCAGAAGTTGTCAACACAATGAAACCAAACTGTAAACAGTCGAATATAATTGTCATAAAAGTTTGGATTAGGCGAAAACTAATAAATCGTAAGCATAATACTAATTAAATAAGCAGTCTCAAAGTAGAATACCTGTCTCGAGGGAAGCAACCGTGCAGTCCAACCTTCAATCTCCTTGACACCAATATCAAAACGAGGACTGATGACACCACATTTGTTGAGTCTCCCATTCAGTTCAACAACAATTTTCCCTGACCTATGATCGTCAACGTACTCAAACTCACCAATGTATCCTAAAACAACGAAATTTTGAACAAAATAAAGTCATGCAGGTTTAAGGTGCAAATAAAAGGGACTGGTGTGAACTTATTGACATTTACCATGCTTTTGCATGACATTAAGAAACTTGATGATAACTTTAGAAGATGGCCTTATCATGACCTGGCGCTTCCCACGTTTCTCAGCATTATACATGCTTTTAAGAGCATCATTCAGAACACTCACACGAACCATTGTTACTGCAAATATAAAAATCCCCAAAGTTAAATGCAAGAATGACTATAAAATCACATTATCGTCCATGACAAACTATCAGGTGCCTCTCTAAGATCCGAAAAACATATATAACAACTAATAACACACATACGAAAAACAAACTATCAGCCGCCTATATTTCTAATGAGTATCATTAAACATACCAAAAAAATGATATAAAATAAAACAGCACGCATACAAGCAACCCTTACATCAGTAAAGAAAGGAGAAAGGCGCGTTGACTAGTGTCTATAACCCGAAAACAAAAACAAAAAATACAGAAGAACAGTCATAAACTCGCAGAATTCTAAATTTAAAAGTGAAACATTAAAAAATTCCCACTCTCTAGCGTATAAATCATGAAAAACAGAACACTACTTGATTCAGTACCCTGTCGATTAACATGAAAAAATATATATACTAGCAGATCAATCTTGGCGCATATAAAGCTACATTGATATGAATTAAGACTCTAAATACTTACGGCAATTGCAGAGGCGACTTCGAGAAGTTCGACGAGCAGGGGCGGGAACTAGGGCTTCTTTCCAGGGTTCAAGCGGAGAGAAGAGAGAAAGCAGGAAACCCTAACGTATTTATAGTAAGTTTAATTAAATAGATTTGGTTTTCGGCTTCTTTCCGAACCGGGTCTCGTCAATTAGGCCCGAACGTCGAACGTGTATATCTTCAAATTATGGGCCCAGGCCCAGGCCCATATCTCGTCCCGAATATAATTTTCGGTATTTTATTTTTAAATTTTGGAAAAATATAAATTGGAGGCAAATTAAAAAAAATTCCCCAAAAAAGTATATGATTTATTACGATGCATAAATTATAAGGTATTTTCCAAAATTATTTATTTTTTTCCAAAGGAAAATCGGATAGTTTTCGGTCACTAGCAACACGTAGTGGGACCCAAACAATACCGACCGCTACTATTGGGTGGAACCAAATAATTGGTGGAATGTTCGGTTTCTTAGCCGTCTGGGTGATATTATCAATCGCCACCACCCTCCGGGTGAATGGCTTCCACAATTATTATTATTTTATAATTTATATATATATATATATCTTAATTATTTTTTTAATATTAGCAGTCGAATCTCTTAGGCCTTGCGCGGTACAGCCCTCGTTTCCCATCCCATCGTCTTCCTCTCTTCACCCACGCTTCTATCTTCTTTATCGTCTCGTCTGTGGAAGCCCTAAATTTTCTCAACCTTTCTCGCCCTTTCTTTCGCTTTCTCGGGAAAATGGTGAGCTTTTCCTCTTCTTTTCCCTTTTCGATTCATTTTGTCTGGCTTAGTTTTGTTGATTATTGTTCTTTTTTCTTTTTTTTTCCATTAGTTAATTTGTTTGTTTATTTTTCTCTTCTATGTTTTTCTATTCGATCCTTGGAGTTTTTCTATTCGATCCTTGGAGTTCTTGGCTGTTTTGAAACGGAATCCTTGTAAATCGCTGCATCGATTGATTGTTGTTCATTTTCGTCCGCTTGTTTAGTGTTTCAATGGCCTTGGATTGTTGATTATATTGAATACCATGCATTGTTAGCGAGTGGCTAAAAGCATTGGCCACCGTTGATGTAAATCGACTTATTACGTTCTCGTACATTGATCCCTGTTTTCACTGGGACCTTGTGTTGTGACTTCACTTTAAATCCTTTAGTTTATTATTATTTTTAATATTTTCCCCTGCCCGTTAATGATGATAATTGTGAGATGTTTGCTTCATCTCAGTGGTTTAAACATTGGCATTTTTGTTGATGGATATGATTCTTATATTGAGATATTTTGCATTGTGTTACCTGAAAGTGTATGATGATTTATCACAAGTTTATATAATTTGGAAACCTTCTATTGACGAAGTTGGAAAAGAAGACTGAAGGGTATTGGATTGGAAAGGAAAACATCTATTTAACTATTTCAATAGAGGTTTATTATCATCGGTCCATCTCATTTTGGTATGGTCATTGTCAAAACTCCTTCATGGATCCAAGTTATTTCACTTTGGGATAGTCCATGAGTCGCCCTCTTCTCCCTCAATGTTGTTCATCCTTTGTGATTTTCCTTTATTTCTTAGTTTGCTTCTCCCTTATCACCATCACCATTAGCGCGTTTGTTAGGAAATGGGGATAGGACGCTTGTTGGCATAGACTATAGAGCTAAGCATCATATTTGAAGGTGTGATTTGTTTCAGAATTAAAAAGTTGTGGCTCTAGAATTTCAGGGAGGAGCTGGTTAAAATTGTTCTCCTAAACACTAGAGACTAGGGTCACTGTTGGATACAATGACAATAAGAAACGAGTAATGAGAAAAGGTCAGAGGTTCAAATCCCCCCTGCATATTTTCGAACTAAAAAAAAGGATGATTTTTTTCTCTCCCTACTTCTATCATACTGTAATAAAGTGTTAGGTTTCTTATAAAAAAAAAAAGAAAAAAAAAAGGGAAACAAAAAGGATTTAGGGGTTTTACCAAAGGGATGTTCATACAGTAAGAGGACTTCTATAAAAAAGAAACTAGGATCAGATCCCTCTTGCAGGTGCATTGTTATATGAACTTGATTTCTGGGGGCTCTGTTTGTAAATATGATTTTCATGTTAGTGTTTAGTAGCATAACATGGATATTAACTACAATGATGAAAACTCCTTGGTAGGGGAAACTCGAATGGAAGTTGATTGTCATCTAACCAAAGAACTAGCTTCAAAGTTTGACCCCCAAGCCTACGTGTTGTTAGGGAATTCCCCAAACACTTCGCTGATGCTAATAACTTGAATGGGTCACTTTTGAGAGATTGATGTTTAGTGTTATGCCCTATTCACCACAGAGCCACTTACATTCCATAAAGAGTAGGGGAATTGTTTGAAGTCTAGGCCTCCAGAGCCACTTACATTCCATCTCAAAGTTCTCATGGGACATTTGTACACCTTATGAGTCAACTTTGGCCCACATTGTTTTTCCTTGGAAAAAAAAAAAAAGGATATGCCTATCATCAAATAAAAAGCTAATTCAATTATGAAAAGGATGTTTTATGTACAGATAAAACTTCATCTTGTTAACTTATGCGAAGATTGAATTAGCTTTTTATAATTGAATTAGCTTTTTATTATTGAATTAGCTTTTTATTTGATGATAGGCATATCTTTTCTTTTTTTTTTTTTCCAAGGAAAAACAATGTGGGCCAAAGTTGACTCATAAGGTGTACAAATATAGATTAGACTTCTTCTGATAATTTCACCAACGAAAAAGATTATTTCTAGGTGGCTAGTTTTGATGCATATTTCTCTATGGAAATCTGAGGCAGATTCTTCGTTTCAAGAACTGAAAGCTTGGAAAACATTGAGTGAGTTTGGGTCTTTAAATCCGTTGTCATAGTATCCTGATGGATGTTCAATAGGGTTTCTGAAGAAAATAGGACTTCATAATTTACATTTGTAAATCAATTTATCACAGGCAAATGCAGCATCAGGGATGGCTGTGCATGATGATTGCAAGCTTAGGTTTCTGGATTTGAAGGCAAAAAGAACCTACCGTTTTATAGTTTTCAAGATTGAGGAAAAGCAGAAGCAAGTCGTGGTGGAAAAGCTTGGCGAGCCATCTCAAAGTTATGAGGACTTTGCTGCCAGCCTACCTGCTGATGAATGCCGATATGCGGTCTATGATTTCGATTTTGTGACTGAAGAGAATTGCCAGAAAAGCAGGATTATATTCATTGCCTGGTAAATGTACTACAAACGATTTCCTCACTCATTTTATGAATCTGCATTCTAACTCATCATCTATCAAATGCGATGTTTGAAGGTCTCCTGATACGTCAAGGGTGAGAAGCAAGATGATATACGCAAGCTCCAAGGACAGGTTCAAGAGGGAGTTGGACGGCATTCAAGTGGAGTTACAAGCAACTGATCCTACTGAGATGGGGCTTGATGTTATCAGAAGTCGGTCTGGCTTGTAGGAGGATTTGGCCGGCGAGTCATTGTGATGCAGAGCTGATGTTAATTACGTGAAATGTTCATAGATTGTGGGCTCGAAACTTGCTTTTATGCTATATGATATTGGCTTGTTCTTGAAAAGTTTCACCTAAGAGTTGTAAGGATGACTGCTTTTTTTGGCTTTCGTGGATTTAGTTGGTTGGATATTTTAAATGTGGCTGTGGGGTTTTACCGTCGATTACTTATGCAGGGTAAATATGGATCAATGCCCGTTTGAGTTTGTGAGGTTGGTTTTATGAAGAGAACCACTAGGAATAATTTGCAATGATTTTCGAGTTTCATGTGTTCCATTTTTTCTTATCCAAATCATTTCATGATTTCGTGTCATGACTTGCTATATCTTTGTGTTAGGCATACGTTTTCTGTGGAACTCTTCCAGTTCATGAATTTAAGGGTCGGATGCTTATTTTAATAGGTTTCTCGTTTAATGTCTAATAAGTTATTGAACTTTAACGTCACGTTTTATGCCCGTTGGAATTTTGAATAAACTAGTTAGGATTTGGTTTGAAAATTACTCATTTATACATGTGCAAAGTTACAAGTAAATCCATGTAAATCCATCTAAACAAGTAAATTCAGTAAATTCATTTATAATTTGTAACAAATCGTTTCTAAAATTTGAATTTCAATATTTTCGGAAACGTATTTATTTACTTAAAAGTAATGTGTTACTTATTGTTATTATAATGACTTATCTATTTCGATGTCAATTAAGGGTCTATAGCTCAGTGGTAGAGCATTTGACTGCAGATCAAGAGGTCACCGGTTCGAACCCGGTTGGGCCCTTATGACATTTTTGCATGGACTATATCCACATCGACGTGATTTTTTTTTTATTTAATTAACCAAGAGTCCATAGCTCAATGGTAAACATTTCAAGAGGTCACCGTTTTACATTTTTGTACTATGTTCAAACATTTGACTGCAGATTAAGAGGTCACTAGTTTTAACTCCGTTGTGGCCTTTTATGTTCTTGCACGGACTACATCTAAATCGACATGGTTCTTTTTTATTTAATAAACCAAGGATCCATAACTCAGTGATAGAACATTTCAAGAGGTCACCGTTTTATATTCTTGCACTATATCCAAGCATTTGATTGCAGATTAAGAGGTCACTAGTTTGAACTCGGTTGTGACCTTTTATGTTCTTGCACGGATTACGTCTAAATCGACATGGTTTTTTTTATTTAATAAACCAAGTATCCATGACTCACTGAAAGAGCATTTGACTGCAGTTCTTATAGCCAATGACTTATCGAGAGGTCCCATTGGGCCCAATCTTGCACTATGTCTAAACCCGTTGAGCCTCACCAATTGGGCTTAGTCTTCTGCACTATGTCCAAATGGACTTGATTCTTTTTTATTTAATCAACTAAGGGTCATAGTTAAGTGGTAAAGCATTTGACGGTAAACCAGTTGGACCCTTTTTATGTTCTTGCACAAACTGTGTCCAAATCTACATGGTTTTTTTCTTATCTTATAGCCAATGACTTATCAAGAGGTCATTGGTTCGAACCCAGTTGGGCCCTCTTATTTTCCTACACGAACTATGCCTCACATGGTTCTTTCTTATTTAATCAGCCAAGGGTTTATAGCTCAGTGGTAGAGCATTTGACTACAGATCAGTTGACCCTTTTATGTATTTGTACATCGTCCACGTCGACACGACTCTCAATGGTAGAGCATTTGAACTCATTGGTAAGCATAGTATATCCACATTGACATGATTCTTTTTTATTTAATCAACAGGTCCAACAGGTCCATAGCTCAGCGATAGAACATTTGACTGCAAATCAAAAGGTCACTGGTTCAAACCTGGCTGGACCCTTTTTATATTTTTTCACACCGTCCACATCCACATGACTTTTTTTATTTAATCAACTAAAGGTCCATAGCTCAACGGTAAGCATACTATGTCCACATGGACATGATTCTTTTTTATTTAATCAATCAATCAAGGATCGATAGCTCATTGGTAAGCCTAGTATGTGAGAGACAGAGAGAGTAAGCATTTTCTATTTATTTATTTTCTCGGACAACCCATTTTTTAGAACAATCGAAGTTATCCTTTCTCGAAAAAGAAAAAAAAAATCTAACAAATAGTTATTTATTAGATAATAACCTTAATATTTATGAACAGCCTAGATCATGAGTTAATACAATTATAAAATTACCATGCAAGGTTGAGTTGCTAAATAATAATTGACATTTACTCTTAGATAAAAAGTTCAAATATTCAATACTTAACCTTTGTTATACTAAAAAAACACAATTACAAAATTTTTAAAAATAAGAATAAATCAATACAATCTTCCAACCAATTTAAGTGGACTCACAAGCATAAAATCTTGGGAAATATTAACTCTTGCATGAACTAAGTTTGAATAAATAAACTTGCATATCAGATACAAACTCACTTCCTAAGTTGAAGTTACACAAACCTAACTGAGTGATCAAATGTGTCCTTACCATCTACACATTGACGAACTGATAGAGGGGCTAAGATGACGCAGTAGGCAAATCCAAAGACGAGCCATCCAAGAAGTTTGTGATCAAGTTTATAGCCATAGAAGCACAAACTTGTATTTGATCTTCTCGTGGCTTTAACAAACAAACTAAGCTAGCAGATAGTACAAAAACAGCCATAGAAGAACACTCACCGATGAGCATTCAGTAAGTTCTATTGCATTTCAACCACATTAAATTCTAACCTAAAATGGTTAGTACGTGCATTAAAAAGGGTAAGTTTATTCTAGAAATTGATTCTAGCATGCGGGGAAGGTTGAAGAACAAGATGAAACAATGTCAGCTGCCAAAAAAGATAAGGATAAACCTGGCATTCGACGATACACCGTTATATAACCGCCAAACAATGGAAGGGAGGATCTGGCTGAGAAACCTGATGACAGCCTCAATAAATCAAGTTTCAATGACTTTGCAGACAAACCTTTTTCCACCAATTGTTTTTTTTTTTCCACTGTGCAAGTATTTTTCTAATTCCTAGCTGCTGCAACTAGCTCTCTACGACATCGCAAAACTGGCAATACTACCGTGCCTAGCATGACAAAACCGTATAATGTAAACTATCTGTACACATTGAGGCAGCTTCCATGACTAAAACTGATCCTAATTTTCCTGATGTTAACTGATCCTACCAAGAAGATAAAACTCTGTCATAAAGAAGGCAAGCTGAGTTCAATTCCCCTTTCATTTACTGCCTGCAGAACAGCGCTTGTATCTCCTCTAGCTTTACATTTGTTGTAGTATGATTTCCACAGCTGAACAGAAAATGGGTATACCGATAAGGCTCTCTTGTGAAACCTCTCAGTTATGGCACCAAAACCTTTCACATTGACAAGAATGTCACTAGCTTCTACCCAAATGAACTCTGGTGGTATCGGAACAGCACAAAAAATTGCACTGATCAAATTTGAGCAGGCCCAGAAAATGAGGCTGGCAGAGGTGACTTGGGAAGAGTTGTTTCCATTGCATAATTGCTTACAGACAGAGAGTACTAACTGATAATTTGAAGGCAACATTTCTAAGATAGTTTCCACAAAATCCACCAATTCCTTTGGTTTGCTAAATTTTGGGGGTAAAAGAGAGGGCCCATACCAGGCCTCAAGAACACAGTTCACCAGAGAAACATCCGGAGAAAGTGGAGACAACATGTTACTGACGAGAAGCTGAACTCTTGGCTTCTTGATATCGTTAATGAATTTTCTTGATAATGTCTCAGGGACAGGGAAAGCTCGTACATCACTGAGATAACCCTCTAAAATGCTCCTTATTCCACCAACAGAACCAGCTTCATTCAGTAAGGATTCATCAGTAAGCAAAAACATAGCATACTCTCTCATGCAATATTTAAAAGTCCCAGAACTAGCAGCCCTCAGAGCATTGTCAAAGGCCAAACGTGCTTCTAATAGGTCATTCAGCAGTAATTTATGAACAGAAAGATTAAGATACCAAAACACCAAATCCACCTCGCTGGGACTGCAATCTAATGCATGTACAATTGATCCTGAAGCATAATCTAGCAAGTGTAAGGAGTTGCAATCACTATTATCCAATGTTCTAGTTCTAGAACCTATTTTTGAACTAGAGTCAAACCAGCGCGCCATTAGTTCTTCTGTATATTTGATCCTCCCATTCTGAAGCAAATATTCAGCATATTGATTCCAGATGCACTGGACCCCAGGTACTTCTTTCGGCCAGTTCCTGATCACTTCTTCAAATGCTGCAACCATTTCCCCAAAATCATGTTTCTTTGTCCACGCGTTAAGCAAAAGAAGTTCTAAGCAAGATGGATAGCGTTTAACATATTTATCCAATAAGTTCCTAGTGAAGCCTATGTCCTCAAATGCCATCAAGCACCTAATATGATTGACAGCAAACATTTGAATAGATTTCTGGTAGCTTTGACTTTCAAGTGATTCATTGTTCAAGCATGAATCGACAAAATCCACTGCTTTCTTGACCACTGTAGAAGCCCTCTGCTTCTCACCATCTGTCAAATGAATGGTAGGCCATTCAATCTCGACCAGTTCTTTCTCACATTCAAGCTGCTGCACTATAGCATGAGGCAGTTTCCTGTAAATAACTAAATACACAACACAAACCCAGAAAATACATTTGTCAGATATATTTAAGCATGTGAGCATATCAGAATGCATAAAAGAACCAGGCTCGTCAGAATCCATTGCAACTCGAAGAAGTCCAAAAATCTTCTGAGTAGCCTTCTCGACATTCCCAGACATACACAAACAATTTGTCATCTGTAAAATCAGGTCCAAGATATGGGCACTAGCACATTTCTCATCCATTTGAGTCAATATATTGTTGAAGAGTGCAGAAAGTGCAGCATCATAAGCAGCTATTCGAGCATCAAGATTCATGTGACTGTTGATGTACAAAAGCCAGAGTTCATAAGATTGCTCATTGTGCTTGACCTGAAGAACGAGAGCAAAGGGTTTCCACATAATGCATGATTAAGCGAGTGAAAATAAGTAATGGACAGAAGAGCCCACCAACTCAAGCATGGAGGAAGAGACAAGTTTGCATTTAATAATAAAGGTGATACAATTACAAGGAGAAAGCTTTCTTTTAAAAGGAAAAGACCTAAATAATAGCCAAAAACCATACTTCAATCGAAATCAAAGATTTTCATAGATCAATTGTTATGATGCATGACATATGTACACAGCTGCACTACAATAATTTTCATATTTAATACATTGTATATTCAACAAAGATACGAATGAGTAAAGTAGATAACATCTCCTAACCCATTATCTAAAACAATTTATAGTTCTAATTTCGACATCCTAGAGAGTTTTTGATAGCACCATTTGATTGAGCAACATAGCCTTTCAGTATAGTACCCCCAATAAAGTACCGGTAAGAGTCAGCTTTTTCGTTTCTTCAACACTGACTGTTTTCACAAGTGGAAGAAACTTTGAGATGCGTGACAAAAAAATTTGGAGCTTTGGATCACCGTAAACCATCCAATCCTCATACTTTGAACTTTGAACTATCAGTTTCTATATTGTAAACCTTGTATAAATAGCATATCACCAAGAGGTGAAAGGAAAAACATATTGTGTTCAAATCCTCACTTTATAAAGTTGATAAAGATAAAAAGAATAACTAAGGCTCGGTAAAATACTAAGCAGTGTTCATTAAAATCTGATGAAAGAAAAAACCTTTGACATCACAAATCTTGTTTTATCTCTTTATCATATCTATTTAATACATAGATTTAATCAATATCTTTCAAGATGTTTTTGCAGTACTATTCATACTTCCATATTATATTCTATAGTAGAGCAGGAACAACAATAATGCATACCGCATAAGAAAACATGTCATCCTTCCCTCCGTTTGTTGTATAGCTATAGAATATAAGAAGATACATGGTCCAGAGAGCTATAGATTTTGGATTACTCTCTATAGCACGTGATAGTATAGGAAGAGCCTGCAAATCCAAAAATTTTCAACTGTTGCAACATAGTTCACATAAGCAAGAATCAACTAAAGAAAGAATAACAAAGAAGTACCCTTTTCATGCCCTCTCGACTGTTCATTTCCTGGTTAATAATAATTAGAGCTGTTTCCAGAGCTTGGTTCTCATCAGCCTGTTTCAGCTGACTCTACTTCGTAAGAAGTTGGCACAAGTGAGATCATGGGTCAAACAACAGAAAGATGGTTAATGGTCTGTATTCAATAATCAGTGACAGAAAACTTTATGGTCGTTGTGAGAAAAATCAGTACAAGTGAGATCATGGACCAAACAACAGGATGAATAAGGATAAGTAATCAGTAATACGTGACAGAAACCTTCAAAGAGCATAATGGTAACTTCACAAAGGGACAATTCTATCTAAAAGAGAAAAGAGGAAAAAAAGAAGGTAACACCAACTACAGGCATACCAAAAGAAACTGCATCATCTTCACACAATGAAAATGTGCAAAAAGGAGAAGAAAAAAAGTCAACATAAGCATATGTCAACTGGCATAAAACATGTACATCCACAACTAAGTAAGAGGTCTGAGGTTTAAATCTCCCACCCCAAATATTATTTTTTTAAAAACATGTAAAAAAAAAATGATGTTTCTCAGTTTAAAATATTCATACTAAGTACTGCAATTTGAGCAAGGTACGAGTAACCATGTTTCCCAGGATGAGATGGTTAATATATAATGTTATACTTTAAATTACACAAAGAAAAGAGTTATCATAATTCAGACAAAAATCTATTGGAAATGAAGTTTACTGAAGTGACACTGATGAAGTACTGTAATCGCAGCATTTCGAGACTGTTCAATAAGATATTTCTAACCCAAAAACACGAAAAAGACAAGTAGTCATGCATGGCAGGGGAAGAAGAGAAACAGAGTCAGATATGAATTAGTTACTAATATAGTCATTATGTGCCACATGTCAAAAAAGAAAAGACAAATGTTCAACTGCAAACTGAGCCAATGGTATATATAAGGAGTAATGAACAAACCAATGTAGTGCTTCCACTCTGAAAATATGACGACTGTCTATTCCAACTTCCCTTGGCCTCTATACGAGCATCATGTAGAAATAGCCCATCAGCAGAAGCATCCTTTTGGAGCAAATTTGGTAACGTCAAAGAAATGCTAAAAAAGTTTTGCCAGCATTTACTACTTTTCTGAACTAAAACGGGATTGTATGAATGTGAATCAGCTTTTAGAATATCTACGCCAACCAGGTAAGTTGGAGGAGTCATAAGGTCTTCATACTTGAAGACTTTTGTTTCATCTGAAGAAAACAATAGTCCATTGCAAGAATCTGCAAAAGATGAAGATGAAAAAAAATACAAAATGCAACCATGCAATTAAGAAAACATCAGACTATCATACCAGAATAGTTGCTCTGGCTATCCTGACATGGCCTCCTATTGGATAAAGAGGAGTCCTTCACGTGTTGCCAAGGACATTCGTCATTGTTGCATTTTCCACGGAGTTCATACATGCAAAGTGGCCAAGATGGATCAATGGAAAGATCATCAGTATAAGAGCCATCACTCTGAAACATACAACTGACAGTATCAGGTACATGGTTCTCTTCTAATTTTCTCCAGTGGATTCTATCTACTTCTAGCAAATCCCCTTCCTCAGGCAAACCAAGATTAGAGAAACTCTCCCGGGTTCTACTGAGCAAGACTTCTGTACTAACTGAAGTTACGGCCTTCATATGTTGCAAAACACTGTTCAAAGTCAGAGGTGCATAACTAAAATAAGAGCAAGGACCTTCTCTATTGGATGGTTCATTGACATCAGAGTCTGCAACGTCATGAGTTTCTAATGGAAAGTTCTCAAAATTACAATGGCTACGGATGTCATCTGGGGTCTTGCATCTGTCTGTGCCTGCATTAGGAACTAAATTTAGAAACATAAACTATAAATTGGGTTAGGGTTTTCAGGAAGGGAGGAGAGAGAAGAAAGAATCTCCCCATTTAGGATTTCCCATACACATGAGAGAAAATTAAATTATCAAAATCGATAATCGAAAAAGATGTAATACTCAGATTGTTAATAGCCGACCCAGTTTAACTAATAAGCATAATTCCCTATATTTTTTCACTTCAAAGACGACAACATCTAAAACCAGCCTTTAGGTAAGGACCTTGGGTGACGATCATTAGTAGGTAGAAAGTTTTCACCTAAAATAACATGGAGAAAAGGGGTGCCATTGAAAAGGTGTCGTTAAAAGAAAATATAGGTTACTAGAAATCAAAGCAAGAACCAAAAGAATCATAATAACATAAAGATAAATTTGACTGCTGGAATGTGCAATCGTAATCTACATCCTACATGCCTGTAAGATCATATATGATGAAGACCGAGAAATCTCATTTCTAAAGATAAAATTACCTCCAAAACCAAACTTTTGATCTCTCTTTCCTGATAATAAAGCACTCTTGGTCTTGTCAATGTCATTTCCAACTGCTTGTCTTACTGTAGGTTCTGTATAATTTTGCTGAGTTTTATCATCTCTGGCATCTTTTTCAGCCCCCTTTTCCACTGAAGTCTGAATGTTATGGCATGGATTACAAGTCTGTGACGAATTTCTTGTTCCTAGACGTGCAAATAGTTCAGACCTTAATTTTGCTTCAAGACGCAAAGAATCCCCAGTTTTATCATCATAGTGGTTTTTCTTCGACATATTGCATGCCTCCATTTGATCATCTTCAAAGCGTTTCTTTCCTATGTAGCATTCATCATACGAATCAATAATTTCATGGTCAGAATGAAATGACTCTTCATCTCCATCCACTGAAACGTTTGGCTCAATGGATGGGGAGCAAATTCTGTCTGCAATATTCTTGCCCTTAGAAGGCACTGGATTCAATGTAATACCACATAAGTCAGAACAGGATTCAGGCTCAGACCCCAAATTTTGTCTATTTTCATGCAGGATCGAAGTATTGATGGGACTAGCATTTTCATGTTGCATATTTAAATCATTCCGTAGCTGAGTAAAACTGTTATATTCAGAATGCTTCTGATACAAAGGAGAAGCTCTATTTTCATTTCCAGACATACTATTTGAGTGATCCACACCAATTTTCATGTTTTCTTGCTGTCTTGAGGAACTAACTAAACCAGGATTATTCATGCAAAATGAGTGAAAATGAGCTGAAAATAGCTCTCTCTTGTGATAAAGATCAAGACATCTAGAGTTAGCCTCAATCAAAGCCCTTTGAGCTCTAGAATAAATTTTGAAAGCATTTCTTTCTTCAACTTCACATCTGCGCCTGAAATCTTGTGCTTCTTCCAGATCCTTGTCTAGCGACTCCTCCATTTCAAATAGTGATTCAAGATCAACATTGCTGAAGCCCAAGCAACTTGAAGGATTACCAAACGCAGTCCCAGTGCTTTTACTGTTGATCAACGACTGCAATAGAAATAAATTCAGAGGGAGGTCGTGTAACTAAAAATGAAAGGGGAGGAAAAAGAAAACTAAAAATGTTACAGTTGGGCTTGAAGATAAACCTTAAAGAAATTACTGAATGACTCTGGTATCTTGACATTGGATGCTGATTGAGGGCATGTTCCTTCAGAAAAATTTGCAGTCGAGGCAGATTGTTGAAGGCCATCATTTGGACTGTGAAACTCACTATTATCCTGTTGATACAAATATTTAAATTATGCTTCAAGGGGAGAGGAGGAAAAACTACGTATTATAAACGGGAAAATAATTTGGAGGAGAAGTTCATTCACGTAAACAAAAAGTTTATTATCTTCTAAATATGACATGGAATCTGATCATTCAGTGATAACGGGAAAATAATTTGGAAGAGAAGTTCATTCACATAAACAAAAAAATTAGTATCTTCTAAATATGACAAGGAATCTGATCATCCATTGTCAATAACACTGATGTAGTTCAAGTAATTTTCACCGTGAAGTTCACAATTTTAGGAGAATCCACAGATAGTATAGTCAAACATAAAACAATGGAAATTAATTAAAGGTTTAATGGAGCAACTTCTGAATTTTCTGGGTAGTATAATGAATTTTAGCAATGTGATAAAAATACATCAATGTGAAAAACATCAAATCACATGTACAACTATTGACTTACAAACAGAGTTTGGACATTGGATGCAGTATTTGGGAGAACCGAAGCTTGACCTAAGACAACAAGAGGGTGAGGATCCACCTGCTTACTAATCCAATCTGATTGATTGCCATTAGCAACAATGTCAGTACCTGCAAAGCAATATACAAACAAGTTGGGCACCCCATAGATCAGCAAGATTGCGCCAACTGTAAGATCTAAATTTTCAATTTAGTATGAACATATTATTCACCATCATGTACTTTGCCAAGGTCACTTCCAGGTGATGATGAAGCAGCCACATGCTTGATATCTTCCTTCTTCTGCTTCAACGCATTGGACTCATCTCTATTCATAGAATTCCCTTTCTGGTTATAAGTGACTTTAATGTTCTGTGTCTCTTCTCCAGGCTCTTGTGGCCGAAAAACAGATTTTACAGCATTTGTTGCACGTAGATGCTGCCCACTTAAACTCAGCTTGGTAGAATAAGAACCAATGGTTTTCATGCGCTTTGCATCTGGTTGTGTAGGCCCTGATGGAGGAAACTGAGAGATGGTGGCATCCCCTTTCCTACCTAAATCAGATTTTGAATTTGTGACAATATAATCCTGGTTTGTAGCTGAAATGATCTCCTTGTTCTGTTGGGCAGACTTGAGCTTCAGTTTGCTTTCCCAAATGGCTATCTGCTCCCGCAAATCCTGCAGCTTACTACTCTTTAAATTCACTCCTTGATCATTTCGATGCCCTTGAATCGGTAGGTTTCCACTGAAAGCTCTGATTCTAGATCCTTGTTCAACCAACGAGGGCCCTGCAGCACCCTTGGAACATGCTCTCTTGGTCATTGTCTTTGAAGTGATAAATGATTGACTTGAAGAAAATTTGTTTGCCACTACATTGTTCCTTGTCATACTGCGTAACTTATTCGATTTATCAAGTAATGAAGTTGGAGGTTTAAAATGTCCAACAGCATTACTACGAGATTTTGAAGTTTTTTCTTTACTGCGTTCGTCCATGTCACTGCCACTATCATCTGAGAAGCTTATCACAAGATTTGCATTGGCATCTCTGGAAGCAACCCAAGGAGTAATAGCTTTATGTACAATTTGATCGTTATCACATATCTTCTGAGCAGTAGTTTGTATGGATGTTTTTGGGCAAACATCAGCAGAAGCTGAAAATGTATTTCCAGAAACAGCCTTCTCTGTCAGTGGCAGATATTGTACATCATAAACTACTATTAAAACAAAACCACCAAAAAAATTAGTGCACCGCTAAAGTTTGTTTATAATGGCAACAATTTGAGAACCCCGTAAAAAGTCCAGAGTAACAGGAAAACTTTAAGCATTGGACCTTAAATGCAGTAAATATTCATAAAAGATGAGAGTTACAAAGAGGCGCAGCTAGTGTGACTTTTCAGCACTTGAAGGAAAAGTGATTTGTACACACTTCACTTTTAGTAAAGCTGAAGACTATTTCAGCAAGGTTACCTAAATCCATGTAACCGCCACAGATAATCATGCATTTCAGCACTTGAAGGAAAAGTGATTTGTACACACTTCACCTTTAGTAAAGCTGAAGAGTATTTCGGCAAGGTTACCTAAATCCATGTAACCGCCACACAGATAATCATGCATCCAGGTATCCAGTGTCCTTGGTTTCATAATATGACTAAACACTACACTACATTCAACGAGATTATATTGCAGGTATGCCAAAAACTTCATAATGATAATAACATAAAAGGAACTTTTAGATGCTGTCTCCGATTTCAAAGTGAGAAGGGAGTGTCAATGAACTTATACGCGATGTACTAAAAAAAAGCCAGTGTCGCATCCATAAGCGCGGAATTACTTACCCGCCTGGATCCCCGCGTTAGATTTATTCTTCGGAGGAAGAATGGATGATATTGGTGATGTGACCGAAGCAGGCATAGCAGAACGAACATGATGAACCTGAGAAGTATAAAAAAAGTCCTCAAAGGCCGTACGAAACTACAACTAAGAAAACAATATATTGACTACAGAGGAACCCAGTGAATCACGGTGAATCAGAAAACCTATTGCAGATACCGAACAGCCGTGCCAGAGAACAAACCCAATTCACAAGCCCAAAGTGATATCCAATTGCAATCATCAAGACACGACTAAAACCTTTAAACCCTACCGCGTAGAGCAAACTTTTGAGCTTCTAAGTATTACAGCTTCTCTCTATTATATACAACCAAGAATCAAGATAAACACAACCTTAGAACTCCAATTAGTATAATAGCCTATCAAGCTAGGGGGAGCCTTCATTTCAAGAAAAACAGAGGTAGAGAGAAAATCGTAACCTCCATGTCCAAAGAAAAACAAAGGCAGAAGGAAAATTTGTAACGAATGTATGATCATTCTCAGCATCGAAGACGAACACATGGAGAGGGCATGAAAAGTAGATGATTAAGAAAAACATACGAGAAGCGGAAGGAGAAGATTGAGGAAGAAGAAGAAGAAGAAAGTACGCCATGTGTTTGTGTGTCGTTGTCGGAGGAAGATACTTCTCCTTCTTCTCTGGAATTGGAGGTTTTGCTTCTGGTAGGTTTCAGATTTGACTCCATGGCTTTGACGGTGAGCTCCTCGGCATCGTTCTTCTCCATCCTCCCGCTCAGTGACAGGGAGATTGAAGAAGAAGCGGTCTAAGGAAACGGAAGTTTGAGGACGAAGGTGGACGAAGGGTTTGTTTGGATACGCGAATAGAGAATCGACACGGCGGACTGGAGGTGAGGCAGTCATTACTTTTACGTAAATGCCCTCGCTTTGACTATTACGCCAGTGCCACTGTCACGTGGCTGGCTGGTCCGTCCCCTCTAACCTGTTTTCATTTATCTCGATGGATTCTCCGCAAAATGACGATAAATACACTCTAGCTTTCTTTTTATATTTTAAAAATCTCTAAAATAATTTCTATTTTAGTTTGAAGTTAATTTTATTAATAATTATAATATTTATGTGAAAAAAAAAACCTAGTTAATACTTAAAAAAAAATTAATAACTTGAATTACTAAGTTTAGGATATGAGTGGGAGAATAACCCGACCATACGATATTGTCCAGACATAAGCTCTTATGACTTTGCTTTGGACTTTCCAAAAAAGAAAGACCTCATAACAATGGAGAAAGTATTATTTGATTATAAATCTAAATCAACCAAGGTGAGACTTTCATCATCCAATATTGTAAACTGAACATCATTGCCTTCATGCACACAATCAAAATTATAAAAAAAACCCTTCAAGGTCTAACTTTTTTAAATTATTAGGACGGAATAAAATACATTAAAATTTTGAATTTAGGCTGTTAATTGTAATATAATTCATATGAAATTGGAAGTCCCAAGGTTATTATTGTCATTATTATTATTTAATTAATTACTTTTTTTTTTTTTTTTTTTTTTGAAGTAAT
>NW_019268518.1:5758813-5775550 GCF_002738365.1 Cucurbita moschata
TTTTTTTTTTTTTTTTTTTTTTTGAAGTAATGGTTTAAGAATTGTGCGACAGGTCGGAAGCGAGAAACCGCAATCGGATATGGTCACGGCTGAAAACCAAATTCGCGGGTAGCTAGTTACTGGCTCACTGCCAAGCGAAGCTACAAGCAGAGACAGCCCTCTGCTACTCGGGAAATCGAAAAAATGGCCGCTAGAATAAACACCTCCATACAAAATTCTCTCTGGCTCTTAAACCCTTTGCAGAGTTCTCGCAATCTCAAAGCTACCCATTTGAGAACCCGCTTCAATTTCTATCAAAATCTGTTATCGGCCCCGTCTTCTTGTTCTTCTTCTTCTTCAAAACGAGCCATATTCTGTTCCTCTGCGAGCAATTTCAATTCCCACGATGGCGGAGCCGCTACAGACCCGTTTGTCATCACAACACCACTTTATTATGTTAATGCTGCCCCTCATATGGGGAGTGCTTATACCACCATTGCTGCCGATGCCATTGCGCGGTTTCAGGTTCCTTTTTCCCCTTATTCAGAATCTCCATACTTGTAGTTCTTGTTGGTTGTTCGTTTAGTTAGTGCTTTGGTAACTAGTGGGGCATCTGTTTAATGCTTGATTTGAATGAGCTATGAGTAATTGTTGCTCTTATCGATTATTGGGTGTTTTTTGGTCGGCACTTTGTAGCTGAAATTGAAGATGTTGTTATCATACTTGCCTTCTCCATTTGTTTTCTTTGTATGCTCATATGTAGTCCAGCCAATGTCTGAGAGCAAGATCGTTTATGTGAGATCCTACATCGGTCGGAGCGGAGAATAAAGCATTCTTTATAAGAATGTGGAAACCTCTCCTTAGTAGACGCGTTTTAAAAACTTTGAGGGGAAGCAGGGAAAATCCCAAAGAGAATAATATTTGCTAGTGGTGGACTTAGGCCATCAGAGCCAGATAACGGGCGATGGACCAGCGAGGAGGTTGAGCCTTGAAGGGGGTGGACATGAGGCGGCGTGCCAGCAACAACATTGGGACCCAAAGGGGGGTGGATTGTGAGATCTCACATCAGTTGGGGATGAGAACGAAGCATTCTTTATAAGAGTGTGAAAACCTCTCCCTAGCAGACGCGTTTTAAAAACCTTGAGGGGAAGCCCCGAAAGGGAAAATACCAAAGAGGACAATATCTGCTAGTGGTAGGCTTGGACCGTTAGGGTTTAGGGATTCAGTTTACACACTTCTCTCTTTCTGATACCTGCTGTTTTAGTTTGTTAATATTTGAATTTTGGAATACAATTTTACCATCAATGGCTCCTCAATGAACTTAAAATTTCAACCCCTTGTGTCAAATATAATAACAGAGGCTGCTAGGAAAGAAAGTCATCTTCATTACTGGCACAGACGAGCACGGGGAGAAGATTGCCACGGCTGCTGCTGCTCAGGGTTCGGGTCCAAGCGAACATTGTGATAACATTTCAGAGGCATACAAGACACTCTGGAAAGATGTAATCCAAACACATTCCATGCTTTTCTTCTCAGTTTGCTGCAATTAGTTTATCAAATATTTAAAGTTATTCATTATATCTTCTTTTGTTCCTTCTGGTTTCCCCCTTTGCAGCTAGATATAGCTTATGATAAGTTCATTCGGACAACTGATCCAAAACACGAGACCATTGTAAAGGAATTTTACTCGAACGTTCTTGCCAACGGAGATATCTATAGAGCTGATTATGAGGGACTTTATTGTGTCAATTGTGAGGAATACAAGGTGTTCTTTCTTGTCTTTCTCCTTCTACCCATCTGAAAACTCTGTATTTCGAATCATACGGTATTCACACGTTAAATTTCATGTTTACTATTAACAATTATTCTCTCCTCAATTATGATAAAATATCGATCGATCATCGCTTTTCCAATAGTCTGCATTAGTTCTCTTACATTTATAAGCACATTCATTTCTGGCCCCCCAGGATGAAAAAGAACTTCTTGCTGACAACTGTTGTCCTATACACCTGAAGCCCTGTGCTTCAAGGAAAGAAGACAATTACTTTTTTGCATTGTCAAAATACCAGAGATTGCTTGAAGAAACTTTAACACAGAATCCGGGGTTTGTGCAGCCTGCCTTCCGTTTGAACGAGGTGACTATAGGCGATTTTTCTACGTTTGTGTGTGAAATTTATTATTCATCTTCCATTATAAGTATTGCATTAGATACTATCTAGCTATTGACATTCTAGATTCTCCATTACCAGTAAAGCTAAATGTAAGTCTCGTAAACGCTCATCATATCTCGATATTGTATTTATATAGCCATTTTTTTTCTCGAACGACCGAATACCAATTCTATTGTTCGTTACAATCTTTTCCACCTTGCCGATCTCGAACCATCCTTCGTTTAATTCAGCACTATATCTTCCAAGGTGCAAAGTTGGATTAAAAGTGGCCTAAAGGACTTCTCTATCTCCAGAGCATCAGTTGAATGGGGCATTCCAGTTCCCAATGATCAAAAGCAAACCATTTATGTTTGGTTTGATGCATTATTAGGGTAATCTCTTCCTTATGTTCTTTGTAACCTCGTGTATTATGACTTTTTGAACCTTTATTAATTTTTTTATTACTACAAACGTCTGGTTTATGTCAATTTGCAACAATTCTCCACCATTTTCTAAGAAAATTGAAATGGATTCTACAGCCATTGCCTTCAATCTTAATCATATGAGAATTCCATAATGTAGTTATATATCAGCTCTATCAGAGAACGACGAGCAACCAAATTTACAAACGGCCGTTGCTTCGGGTTGGCCTGCTTCTTTACATTTGATTGGTAAGGTAAGAGATACATTCCTGTTATTCAACCATTAATGAACTCAAAATTCTGTGTTATTGTTGTATTCTGGAGGTGCTAATGGTCGTTCCCTTTTCATTTTCTATCTAGTTCAAGCTCGGTCGGTTGGATGCTGATCTAATGTCTTTGTTATTCTTTGTTTTAGGATATTTTACGTTTCCATGCAGTTTATTGGCCTGCTATGCTAATGTCTGCTGGACTAAAGCTTCCAAAGATGGTTTTTGGTCATGGGTTCTTGACGAAGGTATGTTTGGCCCCCTAAAGTTGCTACCGACAAAGGAATTTAGTTGGCGACTGTACCGGTCTAACGCTAAGGACGTAGAAGAGAGTTAATATTTTATTAAGTCTGCAAAGACGAAACTAGTCACCGTTACTTTATGTATAATGTTAATATTGATGTATCTTTGTAATTATACTAGTCACTATTACTTTAGTCTTCTGGTTCAAGCTTCTTTGTGAATCTGGTGTATTTTGGTTCCTAAACTTTATTTCATGCACCAACTCCTTTTGTTTTGACTTTATAGGATGGTATGAAGATGGGCAAGTCGTTAGGCAATACTCTTGAACCAAATGAATTGGTTCAAAAGTTTGGCTCGGACCCCGTGCGATACTTCTTCCTTCGAGAGGTGGAATTTGGTAGTGATGGAGACTATGCTGAGGATCGTTTCATCAATATTGTCAATGCGCATCTTGCAAATACAATAGGTATATTTTAACTGGAATCCCTATTGAAAGGAAAATTACAGCCCTTTTTAATGGAGGCTTCTGTTCGACACCATGTAATCTTGACGTTTCTTTTGCAGGAAATCTTCTTAATCGAACTCTCGGACTCCTTAAAAAGAACTGCCAATCTACTTTGGTGGTTGATTCGTCTGCTGCAGCTGTAGGAAATGCTTTCAAGGAAAAAGTCGAGGAATTGGTAAGGTCGACTTGGAAATTACATTGGTATTTGTTATCTGAGATGGCACGGAGTTGGCGAAATCATTCTATATCGATTTTTTCGTGGTTGAAATCTTCTCTAGGATCAATTCAGTAAATAGCTCAGTCACTGAGTCCACTGTGGCGTGGATATTGTCTGTTGTGTGTCCTCTGTTTATGACTTTATGACCAATAAGTTCACGAGTATTTGCAACCGTGTCGATTTTATTAGTCTGCCTGGTAGGTTGCGAAAGCTCGGAATCATTACGAAGAGCTCTCCCTATCATCGGCTTGTGAGGCTGTGTTGGAGATTGGCAATGCTGGAAATTCCTACATGGATGAGCGAGCACCATGGTCTCTCTTCAAACAAGGGGGTGCCTCATCAGACGCAGCTGCAAAGGTTATCCAGTTCAAGAATCCATTTTTGTTTATGCGCATGATTTTCGATATGAATTTTCGATTTACGATTCCTTCCAACATTCAACAACCCCTTCTCTGAATTCAATCTGGCTCAATTATCTTGACAGGACCTTGTTCTTATACTCGAGGCGATGCGAATCATAGCCATTGCACTATCCCCAGTAACGCCACGCTTAAGCTGGAGAATATACGAGCAGCTTGGCTACCCTGAGGACCAGTTTGCAGCTGCAACATGGGTCTTATACTCTTTTCATACTTGTGTTTTGTTCTTTTCTTGATATCTCAGCTCATTACCAGTGACTGATAATGTGACTTTTTGGGTGTAGAATGAGACGAAATGGGGAGGGCTGAAGGCTGGTCAGGTTATGGCTCCTCCAAACCCAGTCTTTGCTAGGATTGAACAAGCCATTGTTAATGGTGAAGAAGAAGCTCCCAAAAAACCAGTCAAAAGCAAGAAGAAAATAGCTCAAAAAGTGGCAGAAGCCTAAACCATGCCCTCAAATTTCAAGTCCTGTCTCTCTCATCTTCTGTTTTTCCTTCTAACAATTTTGTTCTTTCCATAAATGGAATATTTACCAATTATTATATCAGACAATTTAAACTAATTCTCAGCCAATTTATAATGGTAAAACATTGAACAGAACATTTAAATTCGATTTGGTAAGTTTTGGCCACTACAATTTAGAATATTCAAATTTTGGCCTCCATATAAGAGCCCATAATGTCTGTATACCTGTATATGTAAGTGAGCTTGTACCAAGTACAATCCACATCCAAAATGGAGATTCCTTAAGAACAATATCATGGTAAAACAAAAATTCTGTCTGTCACTTATTCTAAATAAAGAGAACGAGGTAATAAAGAACACAACACAGCGAATCGTACGAATCTCCTCTCAAACGTGTCCATTCATCTATTGAAAATTCTTTACTCTAGCCATACGACGTCATTTTCGGCATGATTATATTGAGCTTCCGAGCTTAGTTTTTTCTTGGGACTTCGAGTCTGGTTCGGAAATCGTCCTCCATGAGAGGAAGTCCGTCCCTCAACTTGATCTTTGGCTCCCAGCTGAGAAGCTCCTTTGCTTTCGTGATGTCAGGCTTCCTTTGGCGAGGATCATCGGGTGTGTTTTCCACCATGATGATCTCGACGCCAGGATTGATGAGCTGAACAGTTGACATTCACAATCACAGTTGAGATCTATGAATCTATGTTGTCATTTGGGTAACATAAATCCCAAATGTAAAAAAGAACCATATTACGTTGCCAGAATTACCTCTTTCACGGTCTCGGCTAGTTCGAGCATTGTGAATTCACCTGAATCGCAGAAACAAGAAGCGTTTAGGACTAGTCTGAATTGAAAAGGAGAAACTTATCTAGCAGAAAATTGAAGGAGGACCTGGGTTTCCAATGTTGATCGGTCCTGTGTTATCACCCTCCATTAGCCGAATGAGGCCATCAACCTTCATCCGTCAGTTAAAAATTAGGACATCGATCGGGACATAAAAAGCTGATAATGAGTACAGATGTTTGAATCTACACATGAACGAACCCGAACCAAGATTTTCTTACCATGTCAGAGACATAACAGAAACTTCTTGTTTGCGTTCCAGGTGCTTGAACTGTCAAAGGCTCGCTACTGCACGATATAAAGGTACACGGTAGCTTCTTGTTTATGTGGCGTGAAGAAATTAAACAAGCATTGAAGATGAAGGATAATGCTAATAGGGCGAGAAGATTGGATGACAACTACACTTACCGGATCGCTTGAGCAATGAAGTTGCTGACGACACGACCATCATCAATATTCATTCGGGGTCCGTAGGTGTTAAAAATTCTTGCAATCCTTATCTCTACAATTGTAAAGATTCACTTCAAGACAGTAAGTAATTGCACAGAAAATGGAGTCCTGGTTGTAATAATATGTGCAATCCAAAAAAACTCACCAATCCCGTGTTGCCTGTGGTAATCAAACATCAGAGTTTCGGCAACTCGCTTGCCCTCATCGTAGCAACTTCTCACACCTGCAAAAGTTTAACAGACATCAATATTCAACAATGCAGCCAGCTGACCCAACCTCCATTGCATCACATAATCATGATTCACGGACATATGAGAATGCTATTTGAATTCACATCACTTCGAATTCATATGAGAATCGTGTTGTTTGAGAGCAAATGAAAGGAGACATTAAGTGCATCTTTGAATCAAATTACCAATTGGGTTGACATTCCCCCAGTAGCTTTCATCTTGAGGGTGGATGAGAGGATCTCCGTATACCTCGGACGTGGATGTAAGCAAAATCCTGTTCGACAAGGCCAGTAAATAACACGACAGAAAAGTATTTACGAATTGAGGGAGAGAAATAGAATGGCAGTCTTGAAAACCTGGCTCCAACACGTTTGGCAAGTCCCAACATGTTTAGCGTGCCGATTACATTCGTCTTTATGGTCTGTGAGAACATCAACCAGAACAATATGAGCTATGCTTCATTCCCAAACCTCTTAACAATGGATATCTTCAAATATCATGACATTTTATCTTCGACCCAAGACGTATACAAATGGGATACAAACCTTTACAGGGTTGTACTTGTAGAAAATCGGAGACGCCGGGCAAGCAAGATGGTATATTTGGTCAACTTCAATCAACAGTGGCTCAGTGACATCTGAGTTAGAAAAATTGAGGGACGGTGTTAATCAGGGAAACAAAAAGAGAAAATTCACACGCCCTCCAAGTAACGTAAAATAAGGAATACCGTGTCGGATAAGCTCGAATCTAGGGTGGCCAATCCATTTTTTCAGGTTATCCTTCGATCCAGTGAAGTAGTTATCAGCAACAATAACCTAAAAACCAAAAAAAAAAAATGTCAACCCCACCAACACCACACATGTAATACAGGGATCATGATCTAGGCTCGTCTATACCGACGTTTTTCAATACGAATCCAACTCACAAGTCAGAATATTCAGAAGGGTTCTATCAATAATTGAAAAGTACAGAGATTGCAGCTAAAGTACTGAAGAAACTACCTCATTCTTCTCATTTTCCATCAATTTGTCCACCAGGTGTGAGCCAATGAACCCAGCTCCTCCAGTCACCAAAATTCTCATATTTGCCTGTTGTAAAGACCGACATTGGTTAAGGAAATGAACAATATTTCAAGGAAAAGAACATAATAATCCACGAGTTTAAAGCTCCAAAATGCCTCGTAATAAGATCAGTTTATTTCGATCCAAAATCTCCATTTCACCCACTCCAGCCATTTTAATAAGAACAATCTTGTAGTTCACAATTATGAAACAAATGCAAAAGAAATCCCCAACAGCCCTAAACAAAGAACAGGCTCCTCCCGTAGTATATTACCAAAGAAATGAGCCCAACTTTGACACAGAACAAGTAAAAACAAAAGATTATAATACTCACTCGAAGGCCATTCTGCCTCATCATATAATGCCAGAAAACATAAAACAGACACATTAAGGTAACAAAAGAATGATACCTGAAAAAATTTGGCACTTCTCAAAGGAGATGGAGTGGGTGGTGGCTTTGTGGAAGCATGGGAATTTCCATTGGAACCCTCTTTAGCCATTACTTCAAATACTGAATCATCAACATTATCAAACCTCACAATTGAATTCCAAACAACGAACCAAAAACTTCAACAGATTAAGAGACTTGGATTTGATGCAAATGGAAAATGCATCGCATTGGAAACGCAACGAAACGAAATCAAACTCAAAAAAAAAAGAAAGAACTAACCCTTCAAAGCAATTCGCCAATACCAAGGCTTTGATTCTGCTGTGTGAAAATATAAGCAGCAACCTATGCCTTTTATATAGCTATGAATAGGTTGGGAATTTTAAAAAAATTAACATAATAATTGAATATAAGAATCATTAGACCAAACAGCAACGACTTAGAGAGCAAGAGAGTGAGGAAAAAACTTCAAAAACACGAAAAGTGGAAAGCTTTTCTGCAACGGAAGTGAGCACTTACCTACCTAACAATTTCAGATCTAAATCTAGAATCTCATTGAACCTCAAGAAAACAAACAAATAAACAAGTTTGATGAACGATTTAAGCCTGCGATCAACTAAAGAAAGTGAATGATGTAGAGATTTTATACCTTAGGAGTAGCCGAATCAAAATCTGAGGACCTCGATTCTTTCGTTTTCGCCGTGGAATTTAAGGTTTCTGGCACAAATTAATGCATAAACCAGGGAGGGTGTGGGATTTTTCGACGGTAATCGAAATGGCGGGTCCCAAAATCGGAAGTGAGTTGAAAATGAAGAACGTTACGTTTCACGGAGATTAGCTGTCTTTTTGGATTAATGGTACCGTAGATTACACCTCATTTCGTTTATCAAATCTTAATCAAAATCATCCTCCTTAATTTCCCTTTTCATTTACGTTATCATTTTGACCTTTTCATTTAGTCTATAAATCTTTAAAATATTTATTATTTACATACGTATATTAAAGTTTTAAATTTAGTGTTTTTTTTTTTAATTTACTTATAAAATATGTAACTAAGATATATAACTAAGAGTAAACATATTCGAGGGTCATGCCTAAATTTAATTATGTCAATTTAAGTCTTCAGATATTGAACAAAGGACTTCAAAAGAAAATGAGTCAAGCCTACTCAAATACAGTCTAAAAAATGACTAAGACTCCAGAGGAGTCGAACCTCGATTACGGGGAGGCGCACTCTGTTCAAGGGGAGGTGTTGGATGATGAAAGTTCCACATCGGCTAATTTAGGGAATAATCATGGATTTATAAGTGAGTAATACTAATTCTATTAGTATGAGACTTTTTGGAGAAACCCAAAAGGAGAAATTGTGTTAATTTGTTAATACAATTTTCTCCGGGGTAAAATTATATTTTGTTCTCTTATATTTAATTATTTAATAAATTTTTTAATTTAATTTTAGGAAATTATTAACAAAAATGTTGAAATTGGAAATTGTGAAACACGTTTACTTATTGGAGTTTATTTATTTATTATTTTATATGTCATATTAAATATGAGAGATTTATTTGTAATTATCATATATATAGTAATTCTGGTAGTTATGGGCCAACTGAAAATTGGGTCAATTATGAGGCCATAGACTAAACCCGAAAATAATGGGCCGGGGCCCAAATATTCGTTTGAGAAAGCCACTGAAAATAAAAGAATGAATCGGAAGTCTCTTCCCTAGACTCTGCATCTCGAAGAATTTTGACGTCGGATCTTCTTGTTGGCCGCGTGTTTTTCTCTCAATCGATCAGATCGGAAGGTACATTAATCTCTCTCTTTTCCTCTCGGAATTTGATTGGATATTTCAGCAAATATAAGTTCAAGATTAGGATTTCGATTTCTTAGCAAAAAATGGAATCTCAATCTCTGGACCTGGAAATTCGTCTTCCGAACTGTTTGTGAATTACTACGTTTCAATGTCTAGTTTTGAAGAATCTGAAATGATTGTTTGTTCTCGAAGGATTTGATTTCCGTCCTATTGTTGCGTTGCGCAGATGATTGACGATCAGGCGTTAGGGTTTCTTGCCAATTTTCTCGGCATTTTTGTCTTTGCTTTGGTGATTGCCTACCATTACGTGGCGGCTGATCCGAAGTATGAAGGCAACTGAGATGAGAGACCTCAGATGCTTAGATTGATCGAAAAAATGCATTACTGTTAGACGTAGGTCATTTTGATATGACAGGTTTTTCTTCTTCTTCTATGAGAATTTTCTCCTAGCAACAATCAATGTTAACAGCAATTTCATTATGCAATTATAACTTATTCTCGTAATTTTTCGTGGTTATTTGATCGATTGCTTCAGTAGCTCTGTAGTTGATCGGATTCGTTCAAAAGAAAAAAAAAAATCTTCTTCGTCTTCTTCTTCTTTCATATTAGCTACTCTTGCATTTACATGTTTTTCACAAGCGCTCACTTCTTTCAATAGTTTAACATCTCAAGTAGAGTAGATTTCTTCGAGAAAAGTTCTGCACTATCCATGGTGGTATGGAAAGAATGCACACTTGCATAGTACTGATATTCAGATCCTGTCCTATTAGTATTCTTCTTTTTTTTGGGCTTAAATTAATTACGTCCATTTGTCAACCTAAAGGCTTGGCCCTATGCGGTTGGGAGGATATATATATATATATATATATGTGTGTGTGTGGGCATGGCTTAGTCAGTTAATTTCGCAATTCAGATAAGATTAAGACGGGGGATTGGGTTAGATTTCTAAAAGCATGGTTCTTGCTTTCCTTCCCGGAGCTTTGTAGTTTGTCCATTCCTTGGGTGATCCCTTGCTCTCACGTGCCAGTATTTGCTTGTCGTTTAGGTTGGTGAATGATATTTCTGCTCATTGCGGTCACCCCGTAATTCCTAATTTTCAATTTTATCTAATCAATTTATAAATATATTTACGGTTTTAAAAATTTAGGGATGTAATATGAATTTTATGTACTTCCAATTGTGCTTCAAGTAAAATTTAAAATGGTCTAAAGGAATTTATTAGTCACAATTAAAAATTGATTAAACAAATACAAAGTAGGATTTAATTTATAATTTTGTTGAAGAATATAAAATAAATTTTATTTATTTATATATAAGTTTTTACGGTTATAGTTTAGTATTTATATGATAAAATTAATTATTTATTAAAAATTAGACACTTCTGCCCGTTTTTTCGAGGCAGCTTGTCCTCGCTTAGGTGCGTCGAGCGTTGGAGATATTGTCTTTTTTTGGACTTTTCTTTTTGAGTTCCTCTTCAAGCTTTAAACGCTCTGCTAAGGAAAGGTTTCCACATCATTACAAATGGTGTTTTGTTCTCTTTCCCAACCTAGACGTTTCAGGTTTCTCCTCGAAGTTTTGAATGATCGGCTAGAGAAAGGTTTCCACACCCTTACAAATGGTGTTTTGTTCTCCCCCAACCCCGTCACATTAATAGATTTTCTTTTATAAAAAAAATAATGAAAGATATGCAAGTTGAATTTTCAACTTGGAATAAATATTAAAGGTAGAAAAAGAAAAAATTCGTTCCGATATCTGTAACATGACTGCATACAAATCGTTTATTACAATTATATATATTTATCGATAAACAAATAAAAATAACATTTAATTATAATTTTAGCCCATGAAATTTTAAATCCGTATATAATATATATATATATATTTTTTAATTTTATGTTTGAATATTTAAAATATTTAATAATAATAAAAAAAAATAAATAAGTTACCAAATTGAGAGTTAAATAATCTGAAAATATTAAATTAAAAGCTAACGTAGATACAAAATTCAAAATTTATAATATAAAGAAAAAGTAAAACTATAATATTAATTATTTTAGATTAAAAAAAGAAAAAAAAAACAGGGAAAGAAGCATCGAGAACCAACTAGAGACTTGAAAAGTAAACCGTCGTATTTTGATACGCTGGCGGTCCGAACTCTTTTAAAACCTTTCAGCGCTCCTATTCTTTTCCATTCGAACTCTCTAGAACCTTTTTCCCTTCACAATTTCTATATAAATTCTCTCTCTTAGCGACCTCTTCCTTCTCATTCTGAATCTCTTAACCCTACGTTTCAGCCACCAATTTCATCTTTTCCATTCTATTTTTCGTTCAGATTCTTTTTGCAATCGTTTTGAAGAGAAACTATGGCCGGTAAAGGAGAAGGCCCGGCGATCGGAATCGATCTTGGAACGACGTATTCTTGCGTCGGTGTGTGGCAACACGACCGAGTTGAGATCATTGCCAACGACCAGGGCAACAGGACGACGCCCTCGTATGTTGCTTTCACCGACAACGAGCGTTTGATCGGTGATGCGGCCAAGAATCAGGTCGCCATGAACCCTATCAACACCGTATTTGGTAACTCTTCTTTCCTTTTGCTTTGAGATGTTAGTTTTTGGGAGTTGACTCCTCGGATACAGTTTTATCTTTAGAACCTGTCTTAGCATGATTTTTTAGAGTTGAATCAATACGTCGATCGTGTTCTGATGTTGTTTCTCCGTTTTTGAGCTGAAGTTTTTTATTTTTTATTTTTTATTTTTTTATTTTTTGACGGAAGTATTATAGTTTTGTGTCCAGGGTTTTAAAGTCCTTGTCTATGTCGTTTTGGCTTTTCGAACTGCATCTCGAGTAGTTGATTAGCAGTGATGTTGTCTTACGATATCTATTCTTTCCTCCATGGATTTTTGAAGCTAGTTCGGTTTTCCTTATCTGTAGTTTTATGCTGAGTGTGAAGCGGATGCCCGTATGTTATTTTGTTAATATTGATTTTGATTTCTTGTTCGGCCAGTTTAGTTTTTCGTATCTGTAGTCCTATGCTGTAGAACTATTAATTGATAAGTTTCTTCTGCATGTTAACAGATGCTAAACGTTTAATTGGCCGAAGGTTTAGCGATTCATCCGTCCAGAGCGATATTAAGCTCTGGCCATTCAAAGTTATTGCTGGCCCCGGCGACAAGCCCATGATTGTTGTAAACTACAAGGGTGAGGAAAAGCAGTTTTCGGCTGAAGAAGTATCATCTATGGTGCTCATAAAGATGAAGGAGATTGCCGAGGCGTATCTGGGAACAACAGTGAAGAATGCTGTCGTCACTGTCCCTGCCTACTTCAACGATTCGCAGCGTCAGGCCACCAAGGACGCTGGTGTCATTTCAGGTCTAAATGTGATGCGTATCATCAACGAACCAACTGCTGCCGCCATTGCTTATGGTCTCGACAAGAAGTCTACCAGCACTGGCGAAAAGAACGTTCTAATTTTTGATTTGGGTGGTGGTACTTTTGATGTTTCGTTGCTCACAATCGAGGAAGGTATCTTCGAGGTGAAGGCAACTGCAGGAGACACCCATCTCGGTGGGGAGGACTTTGATAACAGATTGGTTAACCACTTTGTGCAAGAATTCAAGCGGAAGAACAAGAAAGACATTAGTGGGAACCCGAGAGCTCTCAGGAGGTTGAGAACTGCTTGTGAGAGGGCGAAGAGGACGCTTTCCTCCACAGCCCAAACTACAATTGAGATCGACTCTCTCTACGAGGGAATTGACTTCTATTCCACCATCACCCGTGCTAGATTCGAGGAACTCAACATGGACCTTTTCAGGAAGTGTATGGAACCAGTTGAGAAGTGTTTGAGAGACGCCAAGATGGACAAAAGCACCGTCCATGACGTTGTTCTTGTTGGTGGCTCCACTAGGATCCCCAAGGTGCAGCAATTGTTGCAGGATTTCTTCAATGGCAAGGAGCTTTGCAAGAGTATTAACCCTGATGAAGCTGTTGCCTACGGAGCTGCTGTTCAAGCTGCCATCCTGAGCGGAGAGGGTAACGAGAAAGTTCAGGATCTGTTGCTCCTGGATGTCACCCCTCTCTCACTCGGACTCGAAACGGCCGGTGGTGTGATGACTGTTCTTATTCCAAGGAACACCACCATCCCCACCAAGAAAGAACAAGTTTTCTCTACATACTCCGACAACCAACCTGGTGTGTTGATCCAAGTGTACGAAGGTGAGAGGGCAAGAACACGTGACAACAACTTGCTGGGTAAATTTGAGCTCTCCGGCATCCCTCCTGCTCCAAGAGGTGTTCCTCAAATCACAGTCTGCTTCGACATTGACGCCAATGGTATTCTGAATGTTTCCGCTGAGGATAAAACCACTGGTCAGAAGAACAAGATCACAATCACCAACGACAAGGGGCGGTTATCCAAGGAAGAAATTGAGAAGATGGTGCAGGAAGCAGAGAAATACAAGGCCGACGATGAAGAGCACAAGAAGAAGGTTGAAGCTAAAAACTCATTGGAAAACTATGCTTACAACATGAGAAACACCGTGAGGGATGAGAAGTTCAGCTCTAAGTTAGACCCAGCTGACAAAAAGAAGATCGAAGATGCCATCGAGGGAGCAGTCCAGTGGCTGGACAACAACCAACTTGCGGAGGCCGACGAGTTTGAAGACAAAATGAAGGAGCTTGAAAGCATTTGCAACCCAATTGTTGCTAAGATGTACCAGGGTGCTGGTGGACCTGGCATGGGCGGTGCTGCTATGGATGACGACGATGTCCCCCCTCCATCCGGTGGAAGCGGCGCCGGTCCCAAAATTGAGGAGGTCGACTAAATTTTCTTTAGATCCCCATCTTTTCTTTTTCTCTGTTTGTTACCCATCGGGTTCGAGGCGATGGAGTTTTATTTTGTTGTATGACTCACATATATTATGGGCTTATTTATTTCCGTCCACCGATTGAAGAATGTTTTTGTTTGAACGAATAGCCATTGCAATCGAATTTAGTCTTTACAGCCATTTGTTACTGATCAAATTTAAAGCTAAATTTTCACAAGCAGTTCTTAGAACTCGGCTAATACTTAGTTGGAAAGATTCCTAGCTTCTAAGTTGAAATTATATACAACAGGTTGGCATTGATGGTCCTTCAAATTCGTGCGTTCTGACCTTTTGCAATAATTAGACAACAATCTCCCTTGAACTTTGGTTGTACCGTTCGAACGTGAGATGTTCACGAAGGTCTCAGATTCGAACGGATCTGAACTGTAGTTATCAGCAGCTTGAGATGGGGAAATGCTCCATCCTAGACACAAAGGCTACTAAATATGAACATACTATTTAAGCATATTTTGTGGAAGAATGAAGGAAGTTGGGATGTGTTATTGAAATGTACAAATATTAGAAAGAATCAAGAATTGGATTGATCATTAGGCTCAGACAATACACATCTCATCACGATCTTCGCCACATTGTCCTTCGACATTTCAAGAAGGAAGATCTCTAAAAAGCTGAGCTAAGAAACGAGAGCGGAGAGGATTAAAAACCCAAGCCTCAACTCTTTATTAAAATCACCACTCTATGTCAATTCATTCGCTCTGCTATACAGAGCAGAGATATTTCCCTTTGGGCACCCCAACCTGCGGAAGACAAAGTTACTTCTTGTTTAGAGATATTTCCCTTTCGAAACTCTTAGATAAAACAAATAAATTGGTAGATGAAGTTTAAAGACAATCACCAGATTTTTCTGAATGACAAAACTTCAATTTCTTCGTATGTCTAACTGCATTTCTTCCTCTTACGATGAGGAATGGGTAACTTGTCCTTATTTTCCTGCTCAGGATCATATCATTAGTTTCTCGACTGAGAAAAAATTACAGAAAAAGTTATCTGAATGACTAACCGTTGTTTGAAGCATGAACTTCAGTCCTGCAATGAGCTCCAGGAAGTACTCATACGCAGCCTTATGAGGTTCCTACATTCGGAAGTAGAAGTAGCTTGCATTAGTTCCAAGTGGATCAAGAACTATAACAATATGCCTAGGAGGAGAATAGTCACCTCGATGCTTGGTGGCAAAGGCAACCCTTCTACCACGGGGGCCTTCGGAATCTTGACACTCTGGGTACCTGTAACATCATCTGTCATTGTAACGCTCCAAGAGGGTGGGTTTAATATGCCCAATGCCTCAAAATCAACCCCAGAATGAACCTCAATAGGACTAGAGTTTTTAGAAGAGACGGCATCAGCCTATAAGAGACACAAGAAGAAAAAAAAATAACTGATGGAAGCTTATATTGTGGACATTGTTTTGAATAATACTATTGCAATAACAGAAAGGATTATATGGACCCTGAATTTCCAAAAGCATATTAGCTCCAAAATCACCACTTCCAAAAGTAACTTATCTTCTACATGAATGACTACTAACAGCTTCAGGCACTTCGAAAATTTATAAACATGCTAAAAATGCATTGTTCGGTAATGGATATAGAGAATGGCCAGATCCTTCCATGCATAAGCATATGCATGTCGAACCTAAAACCCGACTTTTCCAAATGCGTAAACAACTTATTGATAATATAATACTGACTTACCATTAATGTCAAGTCTAAATCTACATCATGTCCTTCACAGCCAAAATAGCAAACGTCTATCTGTGGAGCAAAACCATGCAATCGAATTAGAAATGCTGGAGCAAAAAATAAAATTTTGAAATTTGTTCTTGAAAAATTCACCCGAAACTGTAATCAGATATGTATCCTAAAAGAATCTAAAAGGATAATACCCTTTCCCTAGCACGCATAGTTGTATTTTGAAGTCTGTGAACTAAGATTCCAATCAGAGTGGAAATTTTATACAAATCTGTTTTGTTCCTCTTTTCTGGCCTCACACAATCAAATTTGAATTGTTCCCTCAGAGACAAAAATGACTATACCTTTGGTTTATCTACAGCTTTAAATGTGTGGAACGTTGGAATCTCAAAATCCGGATGCTTCAAAGTAGCATATGCTCCCTCGTTATTGTAGCTCTTGCGACCAAACTGCATAACATCCAGAAGGGAGAATTTATCAGAAGTTTTCATATCAAATGGAGGAGCCAGTTTTACTGCCAAATAATAAACTGCATGCAGTACCACAAAAAATTGTTCTGTCATGCAAACAAAACATGAGCCCACAACTAAAAAAACTGCAAATATACTGACATATCAGATTCACAAAGATGATAGGAAAAGAAAAGGTAGCAAAAGGAATGTACTTTGTTTTTTTTTTTTTTTTTTTTTTTTTTTTTTTTTTTTTTTT
>NW_019268518.1:5776091-5783872 GCF_002738365.1 Cucurbita moschata
TTTTTTTTTTTTTTTTTTTTTTTTTTTTTTTTTTTTTTTTTTTTTTTTTTTTTTGATGAGGAACATACAATTTTTCCAAGGAAAAAAACTTCATACGATGAGAATGAATTGTCTATGAATTCAGTGCATAAGGAGCGAAAGATGGATCTATAGTTGTTCCAACATTGCCACCCAACTATTAGCCACAAACCTTAGGGGCCACTTATTTGTTGCAATTTTAAAATGTTCAACAACCACAGGCAAAAGAATCAAGATATAGGACACCTTGGATGACTACTACATTCATTTCTATAAGAAGATATTGTGAAGACATTATGCACATAGAGAGGAAATACGTACTTCTTAGATAGGTTGATAACCGTATAGTGATTTTTGGGCATTTTGATATATTTTTTAGAACTCAAGAATACAAAGGTACAACCAGTAGAGGAGGGAGGCCATTGGGCTTTTTCGCTACATTCATATCACAAATTTATAGTTACACATTGATTCCAGAAATATCTTTGTTATATTAAATTATATCAGATGCATGATTCATTTTATATATTAAAAAGTTTTTAGTTAAGATACCATTTTGATCCCGTACTTTGGACTTAAATTCCATTCAAGTTATGGTATTTTCTTTATGTACTTTTAATACAGCTTAAAATTGGTCCCTAGTGTTAGTTTGAAGTCAATTATTTAGTCAAAATTGGTTAAATAATAGTAATAATTTTCATGTGTATTTTCAAAATTTATAGAATGAAGGATAATAGAGACTAAATATATTTTACAAAAATTAACAAAACTAAAAATAGGGACTGATTTTAAGCTTTATGGGAAGTATATATATTAAAATGAAATGAAATCAAAATATGGGGACCGAAATGATATTTTAACCAAAAGATTTAATTGATATTTTATCAATAAATTATATTAATTTTGATCTAAAGTAATCAATATATTCATCCAGAAAAAATCCATAAACCTTCAACAAAATTCTACTTTAATTTTATTTTCCACCAAATGTAAATGGGATATTATACATTCAAATCATAATGCATTTTGCATAAAAATACAATCATCTTTCAGAATTATTTATAGTATAAAAAAAATGAGAAGGAAAGACAATATCATGTATTTTACGTTATTTTAAAACAGATAAAATTTTGGATGCTTGTGAGGTTCCTGAGAAACAGCCCGGCTATTTGGAGTACAGTTCATTCAATGCATACCTTGAAGAGCTAACAGAGACTTGATTGAAATATGATAAAGAATACATCGACAGGCAGATTAACAAAGTTTTCCTCAATTCTTGATTTTTAAGAACGTATTCAACATAAAATTCACATATCAGACATCTAGGCATAGTCTTACATTACCAACTACCTTATATGTTTTCCTTGTTCAGTTCTATAAAATATTATTTAATGACAAGACAACTGAAAACAAGAGAGCAGAGAGTGGATACCTGTGGGAAACCCGGAGCGCTAAATAGAGTATATAATTTCCCTGATCCTCTGTCATGATCTGAGCTATAACCCATTATCATATCATCAAAATCAATTTTGCCGTCCCTTGAATCTGGACCTTCATGTGATCTAATGATCAACTACAACATTTACAAGAAAATAAAATAAATCAATAAACATGTAGCTCGAAACTATAACTCCTAAAGTTGGTTTCAAGCACAACTCAAGAGGAACAAAGATTTTTTGAACCAAGATGTAAACAATAATGGCATGCCACAAGTTTTTCATAAACAAACATGTTCATTAATCCACAGGTTTGAGTATAACCTTTAAATTAGACAGCTTTAAGAATGCTTCAGTCACATCAGGACCCCACAATAAACCTGCTCCTCTGGCTTGGTTTTTCCTTAAACCATCGACTTTAGAAGGATCCGACCATAATACATCTGCCAAAATTATATTTGGATCTTCATCTTTAGTTGGAACATCAACAAAAAACCTTTCGAGCTTGGATAAGTCTTCTAAGGATCCAATCTCCAGCTCGCGTGTCTTCCTTTCCTCGTAATTCTGCACATCAGGATTGCATGGCTTACGAAATAAACCTCCATGGGTTGTATATGCTTTTCCAGCAATAATTGCAGCCAAAGGAAGTTCCTTAAATGTTTCCAAGCACCTGTGATATACATTTTCACCTTGCTCGCCATATTTTGTCCTTACTTCTTTCTCAAAACCGTAGGATGATGTACAGATTCTGGTTTCATGATTTCCACGGAGTAGACATACTCTATCAGGCATTAAGATCTGTTTTTTTAAAACAAGAAACCAAAGGCATCAATATCTGTTTTGTGAGCCTCATCAATAAAGGAGGCCCTTAGGTGTTAAATAGATGTGCATTTTCCAGAAAAAAAAAAAAAAAAAAAAAGTGATCAAGACTACCTTCTCTAAATCCTAACAATCCAATTCCTGTTCACAGCGCACCATTTTTTTTTTTCAGAAACACATTCAAGGGTGCAGTTTTGTGAAGACAATAAAAGAAAATGCAGTGAACAAAGAGCTAGATTCAAAATTGTGTATGCTCTACATAAGGGCAATATACATTAGTGGTTATAAGTTATACTTCTAACTTTAAATTTTCTTCATGAATATTTTTTCACAAATAGGTTCATTCAAATTTTTTTAATGTCATGCATGATTGTTTGCTCCTAGCCTTCTATACAATTAATAACAAGTAAAACAATTTCAATTTACCTTCCACACCAATAAGACCAAAAGCACCTCCAGTCCCCATGCTCCTCTGTCCACATAATTGCCGTTAAAAACATAATATTGGCTCTTAGATGGTAAGTTAGCAAGTTCAAAGAGGTGAAGTAAGTCGTGATAATGACCATGAATGTCCCCAACTATAACAACTTTTGAAACTTCTCCGTGGCAGTCAATTTCCACACAGTTTGGTTCCTTGTGAAGGATGCTTGCAGCCATATCTAGTATTTCATCTACCACAGAAACTGGCATGACAAGTTGAAACTCTGCAGGCGAGTAATTTCGTGAAGACTGTTCCAGTGTTTTCATCATCTCTACAACCCACTCTAAGGTTAAGCAACCATGTGGTGGCCAACTAACAGTGTGCTTAACATGTGACAGGTCACAATATTCATTCTCGAGCCTAGACTCAGCCACTGCCTGTTCAACTTCAACCATTATAATTTGTGCGTCTCCAAGAAGTACATCATCATTGCTGGAGTCAATTGGCTCGACCTCTAGACTCTCTGTTGTCCACATATCATTTGCAATTCCCTATTAATGTAATTTGCATTTTGTATTCAAATATAGAATTTATTTTGAATGAATATAAGAAAATTTTGCTTCTTATAACCCTACCTGTTCAACAATATGGGAAGGTTCAATCTCCACATCTTTAGCTCCATCAACAATCCCACATAGAAGCTCTTTCAATCTCAATAGCTGTTGCACTTGCTGGCTGTCTAGGTCTTTATATGATATCCTATTCAAAATGTCAACAATATCCTTGCACTTACCTGCCTGCATAATACTTTGTCAATCCATGAATGTTGAACAAAGATCTACATTAAGGCAATTGACCATGCAAAACTTACCATCCTGTTGATGTAAAAGCACATAGCACTAATCACATCATTTTTTGTCACCTGCAACACATTAAACATGCTTTTAATTTCACATCCCATTGCCTTGTCCTAAAAGGAAAATAGTTATTATTCCACCTGAGCATCTTCACTTACCCTTGAATCTCGGTCATTAATAACCCGATGAGAAATTTCCCTCAGCCTCATAAGGGAATATACTTGATGATCATCCAATTTAGAAAATGAGTATAAGTTCGTGGTGTCCACAATTTTCTGACATATATTTTGTATGGTCTCCAATTTATCATCCATATCTACAATGAATTAGGGCATTTTTATGTGACACTATGTTATAGAAAGCCACTAAAAGACTATGCAAGAGTATAATTTGTTGTGATATATAAAGCTTTGTGATATCATGCATGGTATGCCACTTAGCACACTTCTGAATTGGAGAATCTTGTAAAAAGAGAAAAGGAGACGAGTTTTACACGGTCACCAAAAATATTCAAACACTTCAAAGTTTGAAACAGAGTTTCCTGTCACAATATTTTTTTAGTTTTTAAATTTAAATACAATGCACTTCAAGTTTTTATAAGAGAAACAGCTTAGTTTTATTAGAAGAAATAAGAAAATAAAATTTGTACCAAGAAACTCAAGTAAAAAGATTAACACGCTACTTAGTTGGCTTTCCCAAATAGCTATCTGCCCCATAAATTCTGGAGTTGGCAATGGTCTAATTCATTCCTCGATCATTTTTATTCCATCCCCTTGACTCAATAGATTTTCATTAAGGGCTTTGAAGTTTCTGATTCTAAGTCCCAGCTCTCAACTGAGGGTACTCAACCTAGGGAATTTGTTGCACGAATCTTGGTGATTGATGTTACAAATGAGTGACTCAAAAGACGATCTATTTGACATAACTTGTTAAACTAGAATGGCGACCTTACTTGATTTAGTGAGTAATGAAGTTGTCAGTTTATGATGGTTAACAGCAGAGATGCCTATTAACCAGATTCACATTGGCTTCTCTAGAAGCACCTGATGCAGGAATGCCAGGTTTGTGATAGTTAATTCCCTCTTGGTATAATTCAGTTCCAAAGCACTAACAATATAGTCAGGTTTCTCTCTACTTTTGAGAGCATAGAAGAGGTATGGGAGCCACTTATACGGCTGGGAGGAAGATAAATCCACCAGCTGCTGACTATAAACGATGAAACAAGCAAGGAATTACGAAGCATAGGGTAATTGAACTCCCTTTACAGCAGAAAATTAATTTTCCATGAAAGAATGGGGAATACTTCGGACATCAACCTATCAGCTATCAGCATGGGTTATCAAGAGATATCAACCTGCTTACCATAATGAACTACAACGTTTTGGATGAACCTACATTTAATGGTTTTCAATGGCAGAATAAACATGGAAGGCATGATCAACTGGTTGAAGAATATTGAAAATCTCTTCAAATACTTCAATTCTGATAGTAAAACGGTTTTGGTTGGTGGCATAGAGACTAAGAAGGTGCTTCTACAAGGTGAGAGCATTAACAGGCCTATTGGAGAAGGGTTAGTAAGTACCAGATAATTTCTTGACCAATAATCTATAATTAATCAAGGAAAGCATTCTCCCCATCAACAGCCCTTCCAGAACACGAGGAAAAAAAATTATACAGCCTATAGAATGAATTTTTTCAAGTAATCCAACATACATGCTAATTCATGACATACAGACTTAAAGTGGGAATTAGAGTGTAGAATATGAGCATCCCAAACATTCTAACCTACAATGCAGCAATCATATTAAGTATTACAGCTATAAAATAGCAGATCAATGGTGTCCATTTCCTAAAGCAATCTCAAAGAGAGTGGGAGTTGCAGGATCCGTCCTCCCGAGGGTAAATTGATAAACATACACACTGCCAATTTAGCTGACTGAAGTGTACTTTACAAGCCATGCACACTTGAATTTAGAATACTGACCACAAATATGCAGGCATCTACAGTCGAAATAATTACAATGCAAGTGTGCAGGATAGTAGCATAACAAAAATAGCACGTTACATAAATTTTGGTGCTAAGAAGATTATGATCAGTTCAAGTTTCAAATAGTTCAATTACTATGAAGTTATGCACAAAGAAAAGAACAAGAGCTAAATGCTACTCACTAAAGACCAGAAATACCTACCAGCCTGAATTACTACATTACATTTACTTTGCAGAGGAAGGATCGGAGAAACTGGTGGTGCAAGTGAAGCAGGCACGTTAGAGAAAACAGGATGTGCCTGGGGAAAAAATTACTCGTAAGTCCTACTACACTGAAAATATGAGGGCACGATTACTGCAGAAAAACCTAATGTAAAGGCAAATGCAATTCTCAAAACGAAGAAGAACAACATTCCGATCCCGATTTCCAGAAATAACAATTATTCACAAACGCCCACAATTTTGAATTATAATTAAGTGAACATAACTAGAACGTATATCAGTAGAAAAAGACACGCATACACTCAACTCAAGTATTTTAAACCCTACCGCTGTAGAGCATCATAAATCTACTGCAAAGACATACGCAAATGGAAATCGGTTAGCTTCTAAGTATCACAGCTTCTCGCTAGTTTTCACTCCGAGGAAAAAGAAAATCAAACATGAATCCAGATAAACACACGTATGGAGCTCCACTGGAGCAACGTATCTAGCTCAGAAAGCCTCCGTTTCCGTAAAACAAGAGCTAGAAAGAAAGCGGAGCTATATCGTTTGCGTTTAAGAGGATTGGAAACAGAGAAGACAAAATGAGATGCTATGAAATTTACAAATGGAAAGCGAAACAAGAGAAGAGTATAAGGAAGAAGATACATCTTCGGTATCGTTATCAGAGGATGAGAGGTCAACGCCGTATCTGGTGTCGGAGGGCTTATGGCGGTCGGAGTTGGAGGTGGTGGCTCCGGCGGTATGCTCGTCGGCGAATTCCATTCTCCCGCCGAACCGCAGGTGAATGAGGGGGTTGTTTGGAGACGAGACTACAGAATCAAGAACGCTGACTGAGGCACGGCCGTCATCGATTTGCGTTTGTGGTATTACATGGATGTCCATGGTCCAACTATTAAATTACATTTATGCCACTGCCGTTGATATTTCCCTGTCAGACTTTTGAGTCTACTCCTTTTGTTTCCATCCTCAACAATAGTTCCCAACGGAATTCCTTTTTTTTAAATGCATTTTTCTTTTTAAGTATTTTTATTAAAATGTTTTAAAGTGAAAATATTTATATATTTGATCATATTTTTCCAAATAATTAAAATATTATGATATCAAGAGGCTGGTGCGTGTCGATGGTCGCTAGAGATGGCAACAGTTGTCGGAGATGGGATGGTAACTAGTAGTCACTAGTGGTCGTGGTTGCTAAAGTGGACATTAGAGATGGGCAATGGTCGAAAGTGGGTGGTGGCCGTTGTTATTGATGGTAAGCACTAGTGATGCTGACCATGTAACGACCCAGGCCCACCGCTAGCAGATATTGTTCTATTTGGGCTTTCTTTCACAATCCACCCCCTTTGGGGCCCAATGTCCTCGCTGGCACACCGTCCTTCCTCCAAACCAATGTGGGACATATAATCGTATTATGAAAATTGGATCGAAACTCCAAATTAAATGCGTAAAAAGTTCTTAATTCAAACATTTTGAAATAAAAATTTATAAATTGAGCATATTAAACTTTAGAATTATAGTAATGTGTAAAGTGGATTGGGCCATAAGATAGGCAGCCTAAAATTAAGCTGAAAGAAGCGCGGGCTTCAGTAGTATCTATGCAATAAATGGAAGAGCTGAGCGAATTATATATGTTTTTTGGTCCCATTCTCCCATGTGAGCGTCCCTCGAAGGCCGCATCCGCCCAACCATTAACAACCGCGGCATTTGCCCACCCTTCTGCTATTTGCCTCCGATTTTTCCCATTGTCCAGCTCCTTGTTTTTAACACACACACACGTAGTGGTTTTACAGGTTGCGCAGGAATCTCTCGCTCCTCTGCAATTCTCCCTTTTTAGGGCAGTGAAGGTTTTTTTTTCTCTTCGCTGGCTGAACCCTCCTCATTCTTAGCTCGAGTGTGGTGGGTATGAATAGATTATTGGTTCAAAAGGAAAAACAAAAGCCTGTAATCACATTTCATGATTGAAGTGTGTGATTCTCAGAAAAACAAAGGGCCGGGCGGGGGGTGGGGGGGGGGGGGGG
>NW_019268518.1:5784343-5786173 GCF_002738365.1 Cucurbita moschata
GGGGGGGGGGGGGGGGGGGGGGGGGGGGGGGGGGGGGGGGGGGGGGGGGGGGGGGGGGGGGGGGGGGGGGGGGGGGGGGGGGGGGGGGGGGGGGGGGGGGGGGGGGGGGGGGGGGGGGGGGGTGTATTTTAATGTCATTGTGAGTGTTATGTTTCTGTCATTTTGGCATAAAAAGTTGGATTATGTGGATTCTGTAGAAGCTTTTCTTTCTGTATTCTTTTTTCAATGATGTAGCTCTGCGTTTCATGCTAGTTTTGGTCAAATTTCATCATATTCTTAATTGCTGCTGAACTGGTGCATCCTGAGAAGTGGGAGGATTTTGAGGCTACTTTTTTTAGAGCTTGCCTGTAAGCTTTCAAGCAACAATTTGAAGATTATTGGTTTTGTTTTGCCTTTGTGAGATGGGAAATTCTGTTTGAAGTATTAAGGAAGTTAAGATGAAATCTCTAAGTAGTGTAGGACTTGGTTTGAGTGTGATTTTTGGGTGCCTTTTCTTGGCGCTTGTTGCTGAGCTTTACTACCTGTTATGGTGGAAGAAGAGGTTCACTGACAGAGAAGTTGAAACTGATTACAGTAGCCCAGCTAGAGAGCTATTTTACATGTTTTGTTGGAAAAGTTCATCTTCTTTAACCCGCACAGCTCTGAATCCTCAAGATCTAAGTTCATCAGTTAATATGCACACAAACAATGATTTCTTGCTGAAACCCTTTGGAGAAGATGGGATAGAAACAGAGTTTATGAGGCTCCAAAGCCTCTCAGGGCCACCAAGATTCCTCTTCACCATAATAGAAGAAACCAAGGAAGATTTAGAGTCTGAAGATAAGAATGGAAAGGAATCAAAAAGTAGAAGCTTGAGTGATCTGCTTCTTGCTGTGGAAACTCCATATTTGACTCCTTTAGCTTCTCCAACTCTTTTCACACCTCCTCTTACTCCTGCAGATTCTTATAAGCCCCATGGATTCAACCCTCTCTTTGAATCAGTATCAGATGCAGAGTTTAACAAGATAAGGTCATCTCCTCCTCCAAAGTTCAAATTCCTACAGGAAGCTGAGGAGAAACTCAAGAGGAAATTACAGGAAGAAGCTGAGAAATGTGTTCATAATAACACCATTGAACCTGTTGAAGATTCAAGAACTAAAGCAACCATGCAGAAGCTACTTCAAGATGAGGAGGATAAATCTTATATTACAATCGTCGTTGACAGAAACCAAGATTTGGAGCTGAATCAGTATCATTCAAGCAGTTCTTCACAGGTACTTCCTTTGCCATCTTCACCATCAAATTTCAGTTCATCCATCACCAAAAAGCCAATCTAACCATCATGATTGATTTACCAACCGAAGTCGAAATGGGTTTTTATTTTTATCTTTAAACTTGTAGCTTTTGAAGTGTTTTAAGGGTAAGAGAGTCTGTATTCTAATCTGCCATAAAAATTTGCTGGACAACATTCTCTGGGAGGTGGGCCTAATGCAAGTGGATGAATGGACTTGTGGGAAGCTTGTTTTATTCAATCTCCATGTCTCCTAAGCATGTCTGATACCTATAAATCCTCCATGAACTATGAACTATGAACAAATCCACACTACAAAACCATGAAAGAGCGCATCATGTAAATTTGAGGTCTCAAAGTTGAAAACTCAATAACTTTCCCTCTTCAACTTTATGTTAAGCCATAGATAGATGGATCGACAAAGGGTTTTGGGTATTTAGCTGTATGTGGCTTGAAAAGGTACCACTCAGAGCAAAGAGACAAAGGTGGAGAGGAGCTGGACAGGTTTTAGATGCTTTTTTCCACCTTTTTTTTTTTTTTTTTTTTTTTTCCTTAAAACG
>NW_019268518.1:5786479-5823570 GCF_002738365.1 Cucurbita moschata
CCCCTTTTTTTTTTTTTTTTTTTTTTTGTCCTTAAAACGACAAAGGTAGGCAATTGCCCGTGAAAATGTATTGTCGGAATAGGTTGTTGCCCCCACCTTGAAGAAGAATCATTACAGCCATTGCCTTTACCTGTGTTTTCTATATTTTTAAAGCTTGATATGTCCTCAACTGAATCCTGAGTTTTGAACTTTTGTGGCACATGGACTCATCATACTATATTTGGTCCATCCATGCCCTTCAAAAACTAAAGGCTTCAACCCTAAATTTTTCACACATCACGTCTATGATTTGATTTTTATACCCTTGGTTATTGGCATGAATTGGTCCAGAAGATGGACTGGAATTCAATTTTGTGATCAATGAGTTCAAATGTTTCTGTTTTGCTTATTTTTTTAAGATCATGAATTGGTCCGGGTTTGAATCAATTCACCCAAATCCACGCTAAACTTTTTAATATATCGGATCAATTTGAAGATTTTATTCCATGAACCTAAAATCGAACTGAAACGATTCGGGTTTGAAAAAATGAACCCTACTCGACTAGAAATGCTAATCCATCTAACCCACTTCTATAATTTGGGTTAGGTTAGTCGAGGCTGTCGAATTGTTGGGTTGAATGTACATCCTTGGCAATGACTAGAAAGGAATCCGATTCTTTTCATCCTATTGCATTAATACTTAAAAAATGAACACATAAATTAATCCAAACAATGAATCATACTGTGGTGGGCCAATAATGAATCAAATAGGCTGACTGACTGAACTTCAGCATGGTTCTGTACCATTCCTTTGAACAAAGTGAATTCCATAATGAATTTCTGTATCTACCTTAAATCTGACCTATTTTAAGAACTGATTTTGTTTAATTGCTGTAGATATAAAAAATATTTTAGTAATTACAACTATATGTTTAAAAAATTCAGCTAATCGCTCTTGTGCTTCAGTTTTTCAAATAATTTAATTTTTATGTAGACCTTTTATTTTTTTAATTAAAAAAGAAAAAAAATCATGTTTGATCAAGAATGTTCCTTTTAGAGACATGGAAAGTAAAGTACCAAATCCGAAACATAATAAGACTCGAAGTACTAAAAAAGGGGGGAAAGGTATTTGAGCTGTTTCTTTGTCCTCCTTCAGTAGTTTCTTGCTCTAGAAACAAGTTTAATGAAAAGGTACAACATGAATATATGTTCATGCACTATGCCCACAGATTTATGTCAGCAAATCCAGAAGAATGAACAAAATGTTACTGATAAATTGCTGTGGAAACTAAATGTGTTTACTTTAACTTAAAGAAACAGAGCATCAAAACCAGATCTTGTGTTTAACACTTGAAATATTAAACTACAAAACAGGAGTCTGATGAAGCTCCATCTAGACTTGTGAACAGCTATGATCAATGTCGTTGTGATAAGTTGTGTAGACCAAGTGAAGGATTTAGAAAGGGGCAAATAAATGATACCCGATTTGGTGTAGCAGTGAAGATGATTCGTACCATGTTAATCGACATTATCACGTTAAATCCTCCAGGCAGAAGCTTCTGTTATTCCCAGTTCAACAAACAGAGAGTTGATGTTGGGTTCTTCCAAGAGGCTAAATGCAGTAAATCCATAGTAGGTGTGGTATAAATCAGGAAAGTCCCTTGGAAACTTGCTGAAACCACCATACTGTCAAGGAAAATTATGGCAAAAAGTTTCAAACACTAATTCATGTTGAGCTGCATAACCCTTTTATAGTTAGTTCAGAAATTGGGAGTAGGCGTATATCCATTCTAGAACTGTGCTTTCATGATTTATCCATGGGAAAATCTTGAATTTTTGTTTAAATAAATAAAAAAAATGCAAATGGAAGGTAAAGAAGAGCGATAGTACCTTAAATTGGCACGTCAGCAGAAATCCCTTCAAAGCCTTCTTATTAATGAGATCGAAGCCTCCTAAAATCCTCAAGGTAGATCCAATCCTACCACAACATTACTTAGTCAAGAGATAGATCTCATATTGTCCTAGAATAAGCTCACACGTTTATTCATTTTTTTCCTTACCAAAATGCATAACAAGTGTCAGCAGGCTTGTTAGGTCGACCTTGAAATCCTCCATCAGCTGCCTGTTTCTGTAATCCAAATACAAGAATATATTTGGTTACTCTTCGATTAATAGTAGCTTAGCGCGTTAAAATGAGAACGAAGCTAATCAAAGGAAGAAAAAACTATTTTTTGTAAACATGTCTTTGTTTCCAATCTGCCGTTAGCACTTATTTTGAAGTAGAAGTCAAATTTCTAAGCATTACAACGTAGAAGGATTGAAAACTCAATGTAGGATGATGAAAATGAACCTGCAAGCACCACTCCAGCAACAACGGGGCGTTTATTATGGAAGAAGAATTATCTCTAGAGAGAAGATCATCTTCAATGAAACCCATTAAACGGAGAGATGCAATAGCACAATACGTTCCACCGCCTGTGTCACTAAACCCAATCATGCGTAAATAATGATCAACTTGATGAAATGAACAACATTGGCAAACAACTATAATAGATCCTAGACGTTATGATTTTGTGAGTACTACAAGTAAAAGCTGAAGGGTATTGAGTTTATTAGTTACGGTATTGTTAATCTCACCATGAGATTCTGAACCAGGAGTTAACCCAAAGCCACCATCATATGACTACAAGAAAGTCATTAAGAAAACGTCAGGATTCATTATTTTCTACAGGAGGCCAAGGTAATAAACACAAAAGTCAAGATTGTGGCATTCTCCAAACAAACCTGGCAGTTCAATATGTAGGTTTTACTTTTCTGTCTGTCCATGCCGCTCCAATTCTCAAGCATATTACAGATGGCAGCTGAAAATTGATCAATGGCATCACGAATATATTATACTAATAGTCCCACAGTTTAAGCATAAAGCCACAAACAAGTTTTATTTACCAGCACAATAGACGAACCGAAGGTCAGCCTCTGCTCCAATATGGACAGGCACAAAGCTGTCAGGATAAAAATTTGTGGCAAAGAAGATCGGATTCAACATTGTTACACAAAAAGAAATTTGCAGAGAACGTGTCAGCATTTACATGATGAAGAATGTACAATCTAAGATAAAAACCAATTCTAACGTTACAGTCTAAATTTCCACAAGAACATAAACATTTAACTTCAGAGGGTTCACCAACACTCGTAGCAGTCGTGCACATACACCCTGTGTTTTGGTTCATAATAAAGTTTTAAATATATGCCAACCTTCTTCATTAAATAATATCTACTTAAAGTTGAATAATGAATAGGTCCGAGAGGTACTGTTGATTAATGAATAGCCCAGTTGGTCGCATAGATCGAGCATATAAAGATACATTTTAAGAATCAATTTTAATTGATTTTAGAATAAGTAATCAATGGATATAAAAGCTTTCAACAATACCTTCCATCAGATTGCTGAAGGTTTCTCATTGAGATTGCAATTGATTCAGAGTCAATATTGGAGAAGTCATAACCAATGACCTTCAGTATTGCAAGGGCACAGTATGTGCTTGCCAAGTGACTACCGTTGTGAATTAAATCCTATAAGAAAAAACAGACAAATATTACAAGAATAAAAGAGGACATATGGCTCTCATTTGCACTGCACTAACTGCGTATGTGCCAATAGTGAAAGCAGATATTGGAGACAAGAAGGAAACATATCAATAAACATTAATATTTTATCTCAAGAGGTTCAATAGCTTTGTGCACTATGTCTTATCATACCCCATCCTCATCTGGAGGAAACTGAGAACTTCTTGATCCACAGAATCCATAAAATTCTCCTGCATCAAACCAAAAGCTAATCACCAGGCACTTTCTCCATATAAATTTTACACTTTCTTTCTAAGGTAAGTTCATACCATTAGTTTTTTCGGCCTTCTTTGTAGGAAGTGCCTGAAAGGACAAGACCCAACTAGCAATGATGTCCTTGTCGACCTATAGAATTTCAAACATCTAATGTTAACTTTTCAAATAACCTTCGGCATTTTAACACAATACGGTGGTTGTGGAAATAATCAATGCATTACAATATTTGGATGGAGATTATAGCTGCACAAAGGTGCATAAACGACACAAGATAACAGCAAGCATAGTGTCAACATTGTAAGAGTTCCGCAGCTAATTGGTTCAAAACTCATTCTCGTAATAAAAAAATGCACAATTTAGATCAAAAGTTAGATACAAGAACTCGAATAGCAGCTAAGAAACTCTTCCTAACATCCCCCACCCCTCAAATTCAAAATCAAAACCTTTTCATGTCCATAATCAAACAATTAACAGGCTCACATAATTACCATAGGTTCCTCTAAGCCGCAACCGATTACCAAAAGTCAAATTCATAATCAGATAGAAAAAAAATTACGAGCTTCAAATTTCTAATCAGTCTAAATCAAGAATTTCACAGTCGGCATTGGGGATAAACAAAGGGATAGATATTCAACATGAAAAATCAGCGGAAAGGAGGAAAACTAAACATTCAATCGTAACACAAATCTCTATCTCAATGTGTACTCGGATCAAAACAACGCGATACAAAGAGAAATTGAAAATTGTACCCACACGATCCATGGCGCCAAGAAGGTCAAGGCTGGAGATCACGAAGTAAGCAAGTGTAAGGTGGTTAATCTCTTGAGTCTGATACTGAATAGGTAACAACTGGTACATCAACTCCAAGAACGTCACATGGCGATCTCTATCGAAACCAGAAGAAGAAGAAGCGGATGATTCTTCTAACAGGTTCGACTCTGAATCCATGGTGACACCTTTCTAGATGACTTGAAGGACTTGTCTTTGGCTCTCGGCTCTTCGCCATTTTATTTCTCGCATTTTTTGCAAATTGTAGAAATTTTCTCAAAAGTATTTTAATAATTTAATGTAAATTTAAATAAAATTATATATAAAAAAAATCTTCTAACTCTACCTTTTAATAAAAATGCGTACTTCTTGCTGGAATTTATGCTTTAATTAGCGATTTATTTATTTATAATAAATAATAATAATTTTTTTTTATTTATTTACAAAATAACATTATTTATTGTATGAAAAATAGAAAAAAGTGTTAGAATAATGAATAGATAAATGAGCGTATTATATATTAAGTTAAATTACAAATTTATCCTTGAAAATCAATTCGTTTTTCTTTTTTATTTAATTCACATTTAAAACCCTAATAACTCATAACCTTTTGGGCTACAAGGAGCGCGAGCCCAATAACTCCGCTCAAGAACCCTCGTTCTAACTTTCATATTCTTTCTTCTCTAGCGAAGCGCGAACCCGTTTGTTCACAAGAGTTGCTTTGAGAGCAGGAATTTAATCGAGCACTTGGCGTGCAATATCGCATATTTTTCGCTCTGAACATGAAGAAGGCCAACAAAACGGCTCTCTTAACGTTTGCTGAGAGGTGTAAGGTGCTCACCTTTATCACTTTTTCCTGAAATCAGTATAATGAAACTTGATTTACAGTAAAAATGATATCTGGGTTCGTTCTTCTGCAGAAGTTTAATGTTGTGGTTTTCTTTTTGTTTTAGAATATTCTTGCTTCCAACTGGATTGGTAGTCTCAATACTATCAAAGCCGATGCCAAAGGAAGGTACCCATTTGTTCTAATAATCGTGTTTTCTTCTCTGAGTTTTCATTTGGTGAGCCAAACAAGGGTTATGGTGAATGGGATTGTGACTTACTGAAGATTATATTAACAAAATTCATTTAAACTGATTATGTTTGGCTCAGCAAGGAGGACATTCACACCTCAAAAGTTATGTACGTGATCAGGAAAGGAAGGCCATACATTTGGGTTCCTGAGAAGGATTTGCACAATGTGGTATGGTCTTCTTTAAACATCTCTGCCACAGATTTAATCCTTTTTTCTTTCCTAGGAAGGGAAAGAACCACAAAACTTTTGAATTTGTTCTTTGAAGCTCCCATTACTCTAAAGCCGGGTTTAACTGATTTCAATTGAATTTCCTGACTTCGTTTTATATTGAATTGCCCTATCTAGCGTTGTTATATGTCAAATTACTATTAGGTGTTTTGATGTTTGTATCGCTTTGTTGAGTGGCAATGATTTTTTGCCAATTTATTCAATCACTTGAAGATATTTATGTGTTGCTAGCGGTGGATTTGGACTATTACAAATGGTATTCGAGCTAGTCACTAGGCGGTGTGCTAACGAAGACGTTGGACACCCAAGGGGGGTGGATTTTGAGATCGCACATCGGTTGGAGAGGGGAACAAAGCATTCCTTATAAGGATGTGGAAACATCTTCCTAAACTCGTTTTAAAACCTTGAGAAGCCCAAAAGGAAAAGCTCAAAGAGGACAATATTTGCTAACGGTTACAATATATGAGAAATTGAGAATTGATTAAATAACGAATACCCTGATCATTCCATAGTGTTGGAGTAGTTTATGCACTTGAGGCATTTTTCTTAATTCCCCCATTTCCTTAATTAGTCCCTCAAGTTTCACCTGCAGTGTCAGCTCGAGTTCTGATCTTAAAGTGCCACCCATGAAAAGATGCAAAACAGTATCTTGGTTCTTTTGATCCTCAAAATGTAATATGTGGATCTAAGCGGACCTTGCTTTTGATCCTCTATAAGCTTAATCATCCTTACAGATTAAGCTTATAAAGACAACTTAAACACTTGTTTGCTTGTTTTTAGTTGAACTAAGCGGATTTCAGAAATGTTTTTGATAGTATACAAAGGACATTATGGATCTATAACCATTGAATTGAAAAACAGAAAAACAAAAGACCAGAAGATTAAGTGCATTCTAAGTAACTCGAGTTCCTTGTATATGGCACTGTTAGGTTGTTAACATACGTTATTATGTTTTCCCCCAGAATACAATCATTGATGAGCGAGGTTCATTTTCTGTGGCCAGTCCTTTCCCAGGTCCTCTAGCTTACTTGTTCAGATCCCTGGAAAAGGTGAGTTCGAGATACATCTATCTCGTAATTTACAGCTATCAAAATATCTCTGATGTCGGAGACGTAATATGTCGCTAAGCGGTACCTCTATCTCTCAATTTGCAAATGTACCTTTCTCTTGGAAGGAACCTGTGACTCTTAAGGAAAGAACTTCAAGCTTAAATTAGAGCAACTACCCTGAATACTTATGCATTTTGTCATCCTGCAGTTGCCACCACGGGTTGCACTTACCGGGGACATTACACGTCTTAAAAGCGAAAAGGTAATGCATCCTTTTGTCTTAGAGTTTACATTTTGCAGTCTGATTGTTATGTAGCACATGTAAAGATCCTCAGCGACGTTGCCATGCTTTAGTACTATGAAGGGTATGGCTGACATTGTTCCTTGGTGAGGATTGGAGTGAAGGAATTGGTTACAAGTAGAAGTAATGGGAAGAGATAAAATTAGTGAATAGCTTAGCTGGTGAATTGATGAGTGAAAATTCTTTAAGAGGGGACGTTTCATATACCTCGAACACTATCTTTTATATGTTAATATCATTTTAGATTTTCGAGTTCTATCAACTCGGTACGGTCCTCTGGTAATTGATTAGTTGACAAACCAAGCCCGTCTTTGATTATAAACTAACAAGAAAAGGAAGAGGTCAAGCAGCTAAATTTACAAAAAATGTATCCACATCTTATTTTGAAAGACTAGATGGGATTGAATCTTGCGGTTTAGTTTGCCTAGGAATTTTAGTCAGCTTTGGAAGTTCCCAACTACAAGCTGTTTCTTGAAGTATTATGTTTTGATCTCGACTTTATTAGGTAGTCTAATTACAGGCTCAGGATGCTGTTGAAAGGCTTAGAGGGGCCATACTGTCTGAACAGAAAGCCATTGAAGACTTTGGAAGTACAGCCTCCAATGTCTTGAACTCCTCCAGCCTTAAATATACATCACGCAGCCAACACCTCAAGGAGTTCTTAGAAGGGAACGAAGAACACGTGGTCTATAAGTTTGATGTGAGGTATGGGATTTTACTCCTACTCCAAATGCATTCCAGTCTTCAAATAGTACGTACTCGAGTTGACAATTCTCTTCGCCAGATCAAGTATGTTTATTGATAGTAAAGGAGGTATGCACGAGGTTGATGCAGAGGACTTCGGCACCTCGAAAGCAGACTCATTAGGTGGGCACATCGCTCATCCTTTCGCTGTTTATTTACTCGATGCAAATGCGTCCTTAAGTTAACTTCAAGTGTGCTAACCATTTTGCTTGTTGTTTCCTTTAGCGCCTTTCTCGGCAGCGCTTATTGATGGAATAAACCAAAGCGACGCGAGACGTCGAGCCCTGATGCTTTTCTGTCATGTGTACTTCAATGCAAATGCAAAGGTATTTTTTGGACGTGTTTCCCTACAAGACCTATGGCAGCTTTGTTGCCACGATTGTTAGTATAACTCTGTTTTGCCCATATTGAAGGATGCATACATATTACGAGTGGATCGCAAGGGATTTGATATGCTGGGAAAAGTTCCAAGCCTCACTGTGGGGGATGGATTCGGCCAGTGTGAGTGGAAAGATTTCAGATTTACATTGAAGAATGAAGCGACGAACATTGGAGATTTTTGCCAACAATTAATGGAAATGGAGGAGGAAGTTGTGAAGAGAATTACCAATTATAGTGGTCTTGGGTAGCCTTCCAGCAAATAATTGCCAAGGACTGCCTTAAATCTAGGCACATTTTGTTGTAATTCATACGGTTAAGTCTGTTCTACTGCAGCAATTTAGCGCAATAATTGATCAAAAACAACTTTTATAATAGCAAAACACGGTGAAAACGCAAAACGAGAATTACATTGAAAACCAAGAGGCAAGCCTAAATCGAAACGCGAATAGCAATCACATAATAGTTTAAAGGCTTGAGACACTTGAGGGTAAGAAGACAGTAAAATGTTTAATCAACTTCCTCGATCTTAGGACCAGCGCCACTGCCGCCTGATGGAGGAGTATCATCGTCCATTGCGACGCCGCCCATGTCAGCCCCACCTTGATACATCTTGGCTATGATGGGGTTGCAAATAGATTCGAGTTCTTTCATTTTGTCCTCAAATTCGTCGGACTCTGCAAGCTGGTTGCCGTCTAGCCATTGAATGGCCTGTTCAACTGCATCTTCAATCTTCTTCTTGTCTGCTGGGGCAAGTTTACCACCTATCTTTTCATCTCTGATTGTGTTCCTCATATTGTATGCATAGTTCTCTAAAGCATTCTTTGATTCAACTTTCTTCTTGTGTTCCTCATCTTCAGCCTTGAACTTCTCTGCTTCTTGAACCAGTTTTTCAATCTCCTCTTTGGACAACCTTCCTTTGTCGTTGGTAATGGTGATCTTGTTCTTCTGTCCAGTTGTTTTATCCTCAGCGGAAACGTTTAGAATACCGTTGGCGTCGATGTCGAAGCAAACAGTGATCTGAGGAACACCTCTTGGAGCTGGAGGAATGCCGGAAAGTTCAAACTTGCCCAGCAAGTTGTTATCTCTGGTTCTTGTCCTCTCGCCCTCATAGACCTGAATAAGAACACCAGGCTGGTTGTCTGAGTATGTGGAAAATACTTGCTCCTTCTTTGTGGGTATGGTGGTGTTCCTTGGGATCAAAACTGTCATCACACCTCCAGCAGTCTCCAAGCCAAGAGACAGAGGAGTGACATCCAAAAGAAGAAGATCCTGCACTTTCTCATTTCCCTCACCACTCAAGATAGCAGCTTGAACAGCAGCCCCATAAGCAACTGCCTCGTCAGGATTGATACTCTTGCAGAGCTCCTTGCCATTGAAGAAATCCTGCAGTAGCTGCTGCACCTTAGGAATCCTCGTAGAGCCACCAACAAGGACAACATCATGGACGCTGCTTTTGTCCATCTTTGCATCTCTCAGACACTTCTCAACTGGCTCCATGCACTTTCGGAACAGGTCCATGTTGAGCTCCTCGAATCTAGCACGAGTGATGGTTGTGTAGAAATCAATTCCTTCATACAAAGAATCAATCTCAATTGTAGTTTGAGCAGTGGATGAAAGGGTTCTCTTCGCCCTTTCACAAGCAGTCCTCAATCTCCTCAGAGCCCTTGGATTTCCACTGATGTCCTTCTTATGCTTCCTCTTGAATTCCTGTACGAAATGGTTAACCAATCTGTTGTCGAAGTCCTCACCTCCGAGATGGGTGTCACCGGCAGTCGCCTTCACTTCAAAAATACCCTCCTCAATTGTGAGAAGAGAGACATCAAATGTTCCTCCACCTAAATCAAATATGAGTACATTCTTCTCGCCAACACTGGATGCTTTCTTGTCTAGTCCATAAGCGATGGCTGCCGCAGTGGGCTCATTGATGATCCTCATAACATTGAGGCCGGCAATGACACCTGCGTCTTTGGTGGCCTGACGCTGAGAGTCATTGAAATAAGCAGGGACAGTAACGACAGCGTTCTTCACGGAGGAACCGAGGTAAGCTTCTGCTATCTCACGCATTTTCGTGAGGACCATGGATGAAATTTCCTCAGCAGCGAACTGCTTCTCTTCGCCTTTGTAGTTGACAACAATCATGGGTTTGTCACCTGGACCGGCGATGACCTTGAACGGCCACATTTTCATATCGTTCTGGACCGTGGGATCGGTGAATCTCCTTCCAATCAACCGCTTCGCATCTGTCGAGTACGAATCATAGTAAATATTTAGAAAGAACTTCAAAAACATGTGTAACGCAACACAAGGATACGAACAACAACGATAATTGTCGAGAAAACAACACAACTACAGAGGAACAGTTCCTGGAATCCAAGGCCAGTTGTTTGAAGAGTTCGGGAAATCAATTTTCTATCTGATATGTAAACTTTTGTAACAATTTGTTTCTCCAACATATTTTCACTGAAAATGGAAGTTATGCTAAGCTGTACAACAATTTTAAGTCATACAAGCGCTCATACTTGCTATACAGATTAGTGCTAAAAACAGAATTGCACAAATCATTCCTAAGAATCAGAGCCGAAAAAATCATAAATTCTGTACGCAACAGCGTAAGAAGGCAAACCACACCTTAAGTTAACATTCACACAAGATCAAAGCACCCAAACACGGGAAAGAACAATAAATTTCACAAAAGCAAGCGGAAGTAAAATAATCCAGAAATTCACGTACCGAAGACGGTGTTGAGAGGATTCATGGCAACCTGGTTCTTCGCAGCATCGCCGATAAGCCGCTCGCTATCAGTGAAAGCAACATACGACGGCGTTGTCCGATTCCCCTGATCATTGGCGATAATCTCAACACGATCGTGCTGCCAAACTCCAACACAGGAATAAGTAGTACCGAGATCGATACCGATGGCCGGACCCTCGCCCTTTCCCGCCATTAACAAATTACAACGCAAATCAGCTCAAGAACGATAGAATTTGAGAAAAGAACTGGAGAACAAAAGGATTGAATTGCAATGGAAGAAATGAAATGCTTAGGAGGTATATTCAACAATCTGTAAGGAGATCGGAAAGGTGAGTGGAATATATACGAAGTTGGGAACTGGTGGTAAAATCTGGAGAGTTCTAGGAAGAACCATGTCTGGAATCTTCCGTGCAGAAAAAACAGGGATCGAGATGCTTCAATTGGGATTCGACGTGTGTAATCCGCGCGCCATTTCTTCATGCGGTTAAGTCCCCTAAATTATTACCATCTTTAAATTTATAATACTACAAGTCACTCCACAATTTTGCTTTTTCTTCCTTGCGAATTTGAATTATTGGGAAATTAATTATGTTATCTATTTTTTAAATTAAAAGAAAAAATTGTTTGTTAATTTTTTTTAAGTGAAAGTTAATTAAAAAATAATGAAAAAACAAAATGGTTGGGAAAGAAACTGTAACGCCACAGATACACCGCGGGCCGATATTGTCCTCTATGTGCTTGCCCTTTATTCTCCTCCCAACCAATGTGGGATATCACAATCCACCCTATTCGCCATCTTTGGGCTTTCCCTTTCGTGCGTCCCCTCAAAGCTATAAAATAGTTTTCCACACCCTTATAAATAGTGGTTTGTTCTCCTCTCCAACCAATGTGGGACATCACACAGACTAATATTCATGGAACCTAAAAATAAAATTTATGCTTAATATATTTGTTAATTTATAAGTTTGTTGGATTTTTAATATATTTTAGAAACACACGAAATTAAATAAAAATAGAATTTTAGTGTTTTTCTAATATGGCATTAATTTTGTTTTGTTTTTTGTTTTTTTTTTTTTTTTTTCTAATTTTTTAAAAACCACTCTTCTTATCTAGGTTTAATGAAATTAAAATATCCAAATTTCTACTTCACAGGTAAGTTTATATTTTTTAACTAATTTTTTTCTAAGGAAAGTTCGGTGAAAAGTAAAATTTTGAATATTTAATAACATTCGAGGTAAAAAATTACTATCTTTGTCAAAATCTATAGTCTGGTCTAAAGTTGTTGGTTTTTTTAAAAAAAAAAAAAAATTTAAAATAAGGTCGAAAAAGATATTTTCGTATTAATTAGAACAAAAATTTAAAAGTTAAAAATATATTGGGCTACTTTTGTGGTTTATAGCCCAGCCCATCAATTTCAATGGGCCGGTTTTCTTAAACCATTTCGCGGATTCGGTGAAGTACTCAATGGGTCGACCCTAGATAGGGAGGCTAACCCAACAGGGGCCCATACACGTTGAACTAAAAGCCCAACCCAAAATTCAAAATTTAAATTAATTTATTATTTATATATTTTAACGACTATCCCCTAAAACATTACCTAATTGATTACTACTAGTATAAAAAGAAATAAATAAATAATTACATAAAAACGTTTATTAAAATATTTTTTTATAAATGACTCGAAATATTTATTATTACATTGCACGACACGGATAAACAACTATTGTTCCGTATATTAATAATTAATTTTTTATTATTATTATTTGAAAAAAAAAGGAGAGGTTGCTGTTATCAATCAAATAACGTAGACGTAGAAAGGAGAAGAAGAGAAAGAGGACCACTCTTTTTTCCACTTTAAGACGAGTTGCGTGTGTGAAAGAAAAAGCTAAGTGGGGGTAGAATGGTAATTAACAAAATACAAATATATAACCAATAATTATTTAAAAAAAAAAAAAGAAGCACGTGATCAAGATCCACGGTTACATTTGTCTCCTCCGCAATTACTCGTAACAAGCACGTGATCCTTCTTATCATCATAAAATTATCACTCCACATTTTATAAATTAAAAAAGAAAAGGAAAATCCACGTGGCGGTATTTGGTAAATAAAAAAAAAAAGCGAAGAGGGATGGGCGTGTCAGCAATGATACGAACTAATATCCTCAATAAAATAAAATAAAAATAAATAAAAAGGAAAAAAAGATATGAAGAAATATACTTGGTATGCGATAAGGGAGGCAAAAGCTGCATGGAGCTATACGCTTTGCTTTCCCATCTTTCCCTATTTATATTTATATATTTATATATTTATATATTTATATATATATTTGTATCTGTATTTATATTTATATTTATATACTTTTTTTTATTGGGGTTCGGAGGGTGCATGAAAATGAGATAAAGAAATATTCCGGCAAAGATTTGATTGGATGGAGAGGGAATTAGATTCCCAAAACATACACACGTACTTTTTTTTTTTTTTTTAAATTGTTAAAGTCAGTCACATGCTCGAGATCCCAACATTTTTGTGTTCATAACCTAGTATACCTACAATGTCGAATTTTAATTTTTTTTGCTTGGATTTAATTTATGAGAAAAATAATTAATTGACATTTTAACTCTAACGTTAAAATATATATATATATGAATTAATTTAGTAAATTAAAAATTAAAATAATTATGGTGTAATTAAACTTGATAATAATGTGGGGGAATCTAATACGATGAATGCGGTTTAATTATTATAATATTGTTTAAGAAATACGAAAAAAAAAACTTTCATTAGATATTAATTTAGGCAAAAGAGATTAATGATTAAAGACGAAAATGTGTACTTCCAACAACTGACTCAGAATTTCAGTAGCAAAATTGGTCGGTTTTGAACTGTACATATACAACCAATAAATGCTCTTTTAATAATTAAAGTCGAGAAAATAAAATTCACATTCATTATTATGTTGGGACAAAAATATCCTTTTTTTTCTACTCTGTGTATCTTTATTATTTATTATTTTAATTCTTTTTTTTGCACAATATGGACATGAACCAATTTTATCATCTTATAGAACATATAACACATAAAATCCAGTTTTTTTTTTTTTTTTTCAATTTTGATCCTAAAATTTATTATTTTAATACAAGAAATCAAGGAAATTTAATTAATTAATTATTTTATTTTATTTTCCAACAATTTGGATGATACAATAATTTTGCTAAATTGAAAAAATAAAAATAATTCAAACCTAAAAATGGAAAACTTTATATATATATAGGAAAAAGTGGAAGGTACTTAATATTATCTGGTTTGCATGGTTAAATAATGGTGGGTCTTGTAGCCAACAAGACTCCACTTCAAATTAAAAAATTATACATTATTAATATGCACGTCCCTTTCACTTCACACATACATACATGCATGAATGCATACATCATCATGGTTTTTTTATATTCACTTTAATGGCATATATTCAATATTCCCATGACTAATATAAAGAAGAAAAAAAAACTATTTAAGTTAATTGTCAATTTTCTTAACCTAACCACAAAGAAAAATAGATTTTTTATTATGGAATTAGATTAATGAATGTTAGAACGTTTTTATTATTGAGAATGACAAAATTGCTTCTTTTTTCCCTATATATATATATATTTTTTTTTTTTTTTTAATTTTTTTTAGGGTGAAATAGACAAGAGAAACAAAAGGACATTAGATTGTGACACTACCACTTAAGACCATTCCACCATGACTTCACCTTTTCTATAAATATTATTTATTTTTATATTATTTATTTATTGTGTGTAGTGATGAGCATGCATGGCCAAAACAAAATATTATATCCATATTTATACTTTCTTCTTCTTCTTCTCTCTCTCTCTCTTTCGAAACCCTAAAGATATAATTTTTAACTTCATTTATATATATATATATATATATATATATATAGACTCTACTTTAGCTTTCTTCTCTCCCACTCAACTCTCATCATACTGTGTTCTTTAGTTTCGTTTGTGATCAGCAAGTTTTGATTTTTCCCTTTTTGAATACTTATCTCCATGGTTTTCTCTTCAGTTCCTGTGTTTCTTGATCCACCCAATTGGCCTTCTCAGGTAAGCTTTCTTCTTTGTTCTTCATTTAGCTTCTTCACTACAAAAGATTTTTTAAAAAAACCCTAATTTTTCTTCAATGTACCAAACATTTTGATTTGGGGTTTTATCTTATAGCAACCAAATCACCTCCAAGGAAGTGGCTGTGAGACTAATAACGGCCAACACCTTCCACCGACGCCACCACCAGCTGCAGCTGGCGGTGGTGGGGGTGGAGGTGGAGGTGGTGTACCTAGCTCGATCCGACCTGGGTCGATGACGGATCGAGCTAGGATGGCAAAGATACCGCAACCGGAAGCAGGGTTAAAATGCCCTAGATGTGAGTCAACCAACACGAAGTTTTGTTACTTCAACAACTATAGCCTCACTCAGCCGCGCCATTTTTGCAAGACCTGTCGTCGATACTGGACGAGAGGTGGGGCGATGAGGAATGTACCGGTTGGGGGCGGATGTCGACGGTCGAGTAAGAGAAGCAGCAAAGGAGGGAGTAACCGGTCGAAATCTCCAGCGGGTTCGAGTACTTCAACGAGCACGGTGTCATCAAACAGTTGCACAACAGATATCATTAGCCATCAATTGGGTCCTCCTCCGCCAACCCATTTCCCCTTCTTGGCTCCAAATTTACACAATCTTAGTGATTTTGGGAACATTGGGTTAAACTTTGAAGGCCTTCAAATCCCCAATTCATCAGGAGGAGAATCAACAATTTTATCAAGTGGAATCACGGATCATACCCAATGGAAAATACCCTTTTTTGCAAATCTACATCAACAAAATGGGATGTATTCAAATTTCATGGCTGAAGATCATCATCATCATCATCTGCATCATCAACAACCAGCTGATATCTCAAAGCCATTACTGGACAATGGGTTTAGTACCACAACTCATCTGTTGGGTACCACTAATAGCAGCATGAAACTCATGGAGGATACTCAAGGTATTAACAATTTGTCAAGAAATTTTCTGGGAATTCAACCAAATGATCAGTTCTGGAATTCAATTACAAGCACAACACCTGGGAACATTGCTTGGACAGATCAAATTTCAGATCATTTCAATTCAACTTCTTCCACTACCCATCTCTTATGATTTTGGAAGGGGAAGAAGGTGGATGAATTTCAGCATTAGGAACAAAAATTAGTATGTTAGGCTATTTTTTTTTTTCTTGATTCATTCAAATTTGGGGTTTAATTTAGGAACTTTGTAATATGTGCATTCAAAAGTTTGATATTATCTGACTTGAGAAGAGAGCTAATATTGTATAATCTCTTTGTGAAATCAAATGAATCATGATCCACTGCTCTTTTTCGTACTACAATACAAGCTCGAGCATGGTTTAACTCGTTAATTTTAATATCTCAATCCCCCCTAATAGATATTGTCTTATTTGGACTTTCACTTCTGCTTGAGAGAGGTTTCCACATCTTTATAAACGAAGATTCAAGATATGTTCGAGTTTTTTCTTTCATTTAATTAGATACATGCATGTTTGGGGCGTCATTCTTGAATCTTCGTTTTAGAAATATCTCAGAGGTCCCATCTTAAAGGTTGGTCTCGTATTTTTGGGTAATGTTTTAATGGTTCACTATGATTTTCTTTTTCAGCTTCCTGAAAAGAAACTGCAGTTTGAATGCATTTAAATTTGTGCCTCTTCTTCCTTTTAGATTCTTCCCTAAACCCTAATATATTCCTCACACCAAACCTACAAACCCCCTTTTTTTAGCCAATAATGTCCAAAATTAAATATGTCACAACCTATCTCGGTGATTTCATATGGAACGGGAAACGAAACCAAACCCAGATGATATGATTTGAGTACAACTTACATGGGATATGACGAAATGACTTATAAGCTCAAAAGAACGAGTATATGTCAAGTAGTAGGCTCGTTTAGATAGTATTAACAGAACAATCATTAAGTTTAAGACTTGCTATTGATGCAGATCTCGGGTCCATTTATATCACAAATTGGTTCAAAAAGGGAGTCTAGAGGGGTCTAAGAGCACACAAACACTATTCAAATTGGTTGAAATTGGTTGAAATTGGTCAAAAGTAGAAGAAAAAGGGAGAAACCCTTCGTCTTTACCACATAACATTTTTGGTTGGTTTAATTACTTCTCTTACTTTCCCTATTGATTGTGATTAAACAAAAGTGAAATCAAAGCAAAAGGAAAGGGGTGGATGGAATTTTGCATGATGGGTTATGATGTCAGTACTTCCCATCATTTACTTCTTAAGATTTTATTCTTTTTTGTTTGAATGGAATCTTACTTTGGATTATTTCTTTTACACAAACCCAATATTCTACTCATGGAATTCATCTTCTTTTGGGATCAACAATTCCATAATGCAATCGCCAAACCAAAACAAAACCAACCCATTACTATCACCAAAATCTCGACGTATCGACCCCTATTTAGCACTGTTACGTCTTTTCAAGTCATTACCATACTAATTTTCAAGTCATTACCATACTAATTCGGTCGGTTATTTTATAAGGATGAATAGGGGAGCTCGGAATTCCAAGGTAAGATAGGAAGGGTGTTTTAAGGTGGTGTTGATGTTGTTGTCGTGGGTTGATGGCCACATGCATAGGCGTGAAGATGTTCTCTCTGTTTCCATTGCAGCTTTACCTTTATCATGTCCTTTGCTTCCTTTTTCCTTTACTTTCTCTCTCTTTTTCTCATCTCATCTCATCTCATCTCATCTCATCTCATCTATGCCAAGAAATTAAACAAAAAGATAGCTTAAAATTAGAGTGAGATTCCAATATGCATGTGTTTATTCACCTTATAACCCCTCACGTTCTTCCATATGTGCTCAATCATATGCAACTAAGATTCTTTCCCATTTTTAGAAGTTTCCTTCTTTTTTTAAAAAAAAAAAAAAAAAACTAATGGGTCTAACCGGGTATAAACTTAGATTATTTGAAAAAAATAACGGGTCCTACATTTCCTACTTTAGGGAATGATCGTGAGTTTATAATCAAGGAATACTCGGCACTGGACAATATCATACTATTGTGAAGAGTTGTGTTCATCTAGCACTAGATCAATCAAATATCAAAGGAAAGGAAGAGATAATAGCGTGAATGTGGAGCCCGGAAGAGTCCACCCGGAAGAGAATTATGTGTTAGTAATAATCATTATGCTTATTTCTCCGTTGAGTGTAAGATTCTTGAATCAGCCACACAATAATTAATTTGAATTCCTTTTGGTAAAATATTCAACAAATATAATAATATAAAAAAAGAAAATGAAATTGTATTAATTGTTGGGTTGTATAAGAGAGAGGAATTAGCTTTTGACTAAGTTTGGAAATAAAAATAGTCCAAAAATTATGTGGGGCTTTCTTCTTTGTCACATCCCACCATACACTTAGTGGAGTCTTATTAAAGTAAGGTCCTCCAACTTTATTTATTTAACCTCCACCCCTTCCCATTTCATTTCTTTTTAAATCATATTCTATTTTTGTTTCCATTTTTTTTAGAAATATGCCAATTTTATTCCATTGATTATGCAAACAGATCATATGAAATAAATTTTAAAAATTTTTAAAAAAATGTTTATTAAATTCTTAAATTTTAAAAATATTTATTATATAAATTACTTTGTATATTTTAAATTTTATGTTTTGTTGGTTTGCATATTAAAAATTAATTTAAATATGTAAATTATTTATTAAATACAAAATACAAAATACAAAATTAAAGCATATTTTAAAGTTTAGATACTTCTAATAAATATATAGAAAGAATCTATAGGTTCAACTTAGTGGGGCCTAGGGAGGCTAGGTCAAAGAAATATAAGAAAAGTAAGCCCAATACGATGGGCTGCAACTAATGGGCCTCCAAATCCATCACTTGACAGAACGGGCTTCGAATGGGCCATGAAGGTTAGCCATTTAAAAAAAAAAAAAAAAAAAAACTAAAAAATATTAAGATTTTTTTTATTATTTTTGTATAATTATTATTATCCTAAATATATTGCTGGTTAAAATATACATATTAAAAAAAAAAAAAATTTAATTTTAAGTTCGAATATTTAATATTCCATTTTTTTAAGGTCAAAACTTACATTATAATTCATTTGGTCACCAACTTGGCTACATACTTTAATGTTTTCTCACGTGCTCTTATATTTTTTTTTTCGAGTCAAACTTATCAATGAAGAGGAATATCGGTACTTTTAAATGAGAAATATTCCTCATGCTAAATTTTTTATTTTTACATTTCGAGATAATAATTTTATTGTTTTTCCTATGGAGATTAATTAAGTACCAAAAAAAAAAAAAAAACAAATAATTAAAATAATTATCATTGAAATTTTCCTTCAAAATATTTTCGTACTAGATGTTAGATAAATACGATGGCCTCTCCTCGAACAAAGCACGCCTCCCCTTAATCGAGGCTCGATTTCTTTGGAGTCCTTTGTTCCATATTTGAGAATTTACCAATCTATTGGCATGATTAAGTTTAGGACATGGTTTTGATACCATGTTAGATGAACACGACTCTCCACGATGATATGATATTGTCTACTTTAAGTATAAGCTCTCGTAGCTTTGCTTTGTACTCCCTAAAAAGCCTCACACCAATGGAAAGAGTATTATTTACTTATAAACTCATGATCATTCCTTAAATTAGCGGATGTGAAACTTTGATCATCCAACGCCAGGTATTGATTGATGATAAGCTCAATTGAACAAAAATAAAAATATAATTAACTTTTTTATAAGAGAGAAAAAAAGGATGGGAAGGTTACACCAACATTTCATATGTAAGAAAGAAAAAATTATTAATTTTTTTCTAGAAATTGTAGGGTTTATGACTTAGTAAACGCGATGTAATATTAAATAAAAGCTTATTAATTCTTCTTATTAATCTCCTTCTTTCTTTATTTTATTTAATTATTTAAAATTTCATGTTTCTTAAGAATGATGTAAATGGTCAGCTAAACTAAATTAATCACGGTTTAAAGTGCTAATTAATTGCTCATTATGGTTTAATTATTTTCAACTCCGCTTAGAATAATGGACCCTAGAATTATTTAAAAAGAAAAGATGAGATCAAAGAATTAAATGAATTTTAATGTGAATTTGGTCAATACGAACTTGAACTGGAAGAAAACCCCCCAATCAACAGACCTGGTTCATGCTTGGCTGAAATTATAGAAAATTTTATCATAATCTTTAAAATATGATTTATAAAAAATTATATAATTAATTTTAATTTCTTTTAATTATTAACTAAGATTCTAATAATTTTCTGAAATTTTAAAACGTTGAATTTTATATCTTAACTATAACAACCATTTCTTGTACTTTTTTATTTACAAGTTGATTAAACATAAAATTAATAAGAACCAAAATATTAAATATGTGTAATATTAATATATAAAATGAATGATAAGACTAGGTCAAACTTAAGAAAAAGTCAAAGGTAATCAAGTTAGAGATAAGACGACGACTTGAGGGCTTATTAGTTGACATAAAAATTCGAGAGAAGACTTCCGCCATTTACGGCGGGTGGTCCGACAGTGCAAGTGGTGTCGGTTTTCATTTGTTACGTTAAATCCAACGGCTCTTTTTCAAATACCTCCAATATTCCAATAATGAAGAAACATCAATCATAATATAAAAAAAATAATTTTAAGAAAACTATTATTCTTAGTCTAAATTAATTTTTTAAAACATATGAAAAAGAAAACCCATTAATATTTGTATGATTAATCTTTAAAAATAAAATTTAGATATTTTATCGAAAAAAAATGTAGTAATTTTTGGATGATGGAAGTCTTACATCGACTAATTTAGAGAATGATCATAAGTTTATAAACAAAGAATACTCTTTGTATTGCTATGAGGCCTATTGGGGAAGTCCAAAGCAAAGTCATAAGAGCTTATGCTCAAACTGGACAATATCATACCATTGTGGAGAGTCGTGTTCGTCTAACATGGTATCAGAGTCATGCTCTAAACTTAGTCGTGCCAATAGATTGGTAAATCCTCAAATGTCGAACGAAGGACTTCAAAGAAAAAGGAGTCGAGCCTCCTTGAAGGCAGTAAAAAAATGGCTAAGACTCTAAGACTCTAAAGGAGTCGAGCCTCAATTATGGGGAGGCGTACTTTGTTCGAGGGGAGGTGTTGGATGATGAAAGTCCCACATCAGTTAATTTAGGGAATGATCATGGGTTTATAAAGCCTTATGCTCAAAGTGGACAATATCATACCATTGTAGAGAATCAATTTTAAAATATTTTAGAATTAGGAGTCTTTTCACCATTCATCTCGAAAAAGCTAATCAATACCAACTGGCAAGAGGTCAACCATTACGTGAGTGGCTAGTCCGTTAAGTATTATCGAAAGAATTTAATAATGTTTGAGGATATTTATTCCAAGGCTACATAAACAATTGGCCTAGGAAACACCAAGTATTGTAGGCTGTATACATACATGTATGTATATATATAGAAGCAATTGGAATTGTGGTAAGTGTTGAAGAGCAAGAGCTTGGAAGATGGCAGCCTCAAAGGGTTCAAGAATTGCTTCACTGATTCTAAGAATTCTGACCTTCATTTTGATCTTCATTTCTCTCATAATCAACGCTACCAATTCTAAAACTCTCAACAAAGGGACTGAGAATGAAGCAAAGCTTGAATTTAAGAACGTTTATTCATATCGGTAAGTCTTTTTTTATTTTTTATTTTTTCACTAATTCTTGATTTAATGTTCTTGGGGATGTATGTGTTCCAGTTATTTGATAGCAGCGGCTGTAATTGGAGGTGTTTTGAGTTTGATTCAAATCATTCTCAGCATTTACCATATGGTTACCAAAAGCGAAGGAACTCCGCTCTTTTATTTGTTCAGCGATTACGTAAGTGCATGTAAAAAAGTGTTTTTAAGAGCTTGAAAAGTTGTTTTGGATGAACGTTAAACGATGTTATTGTATGTAGTTGTTGTCGTATCTGTTGTTATCGAGCTCGTCGGCGGCGTTAGGAGCTGGGATCGATATGAGAGCTAATTTGAAGGAGCTGTTTGGAACGCTTTTCGACTCGTTTTTCGACCAGGGGAGTGGTGCAGCTGCTGTTCTTTTTATTGCATTCGTTTGTGCTGCTGTTGTTTCAATTCTCTCTGCATTGGCCCTCATCAGGAAGCCTTGAATCAGTGGTGGTTTCTTTGTTTGATAAATTATGGTCATTTTTATTTACTTTTTTGTATGTGTATCCTTTTCCATTTTTAATTTGTAATATGTGATTTAGATTAATGAATATCTAATTTCATCGAATTAATTATGTCTCAATCACCCGATATTCAACATAATTTTTTCCTAATTTACTTCATCAATTAAATTATCAATGATTTTCAACCATCATACATCATCGGTGTTTAATATATTTTTCAAAAGAATACTTCATGTTGATTGGTGAGGTGAACGAGTACTTGCGAGAATGCTGAGTTTCAAAGGGGATGGATTGTGAGATCCATATTCGTTGGAGAGAGAAACTAACCATTTTTTTTTACAATGGTGTAAAAACCTCTCTTGCCAACAAAGTTTTAAAAATTTTGAGGGAAAGAAAGTTCGAACAAACAATATAAACAATATCTGTAACAGTGGACTTGAGTGGTTACTGAAAGAAACTATTTTCAAGAGCTTTTTTTTTTATGAATTTGAAATGGCGTACTTCTTTTAATAACTAACCTAGTCCAAAATATAACTTTGGGTGCACGATGGTTCAAAAAAATTATATTCAATTATTAAAAAGATGACTAATGCAAATATTCTAAGATATTCAGAAAACATAGCCAATTTTATAATGAAAGAATTAAATAATGTATAGAGTAAGACAGATGAAGAGAATTTCACCTTATTTTCCAATTTTATGAACTAAGATTAATGATTAAATATTGAATTCTAATGACATAGTCCATAATTTAAATACTTTATTTAAAAAAAAAATGGATTCTCAATCCATTTGGAAATATTATAGAATATAAGTTATAGATAATTTCCATTATTTATTTATTTATTGAAAATCTTGAGATGAACATAATAAATAAAAAATTGGCCAAGAAAATACCAATTCCAGCTTGTTGACTGTTTCTTTGCTTTTCTTCTACAAAGAAGATATCTCCAGAATGCTTCCATATATATATATATATATATGTGTGTGTGTGTATATAGTAAAAGTTGAAGAGCAAAATTTAGAAGGGTGGAAGGAGGAGATGGAAGGGTCAAAGGGCTCAAGAATTGCTTCACTGATCCTAAGAATTCTGACCTTCATTTTGATCTTCATTTCTCTCATAATCAACGCCACCAATTCCAAAACTTTCAACAAAGGCGCTGAAAATGAAACAACATTTAAGTTTAAAGATGTTTATTCTTATCGGTAAGTGTGTTTTTAAATATATTTTCTCTTTTAGAATTCTCAGCTATTTTTTATTCAATCTGGTTCGGTTTATGTATAGATATTTGATATCAACTACGGTTATTGGAGCTGTTTTGAGTCTACTTCAAATCGCTCTCAACATTTACAACGTCGTTACCAAAAGCCATCGAACTCTACTCTTCGATATGTTCAGCGACAAAGTAAGTATACTAATATTTGTTTAAGCTTTCGAGATTTAAGGATGTTTAATGTCATGTTATGTTATGTAGCTGTTGTCGTATCTTCTACTGTCGGGAGCCTCGGCGGGGTTAGGTGCTGGCATCGATTTGAGAGTCGGTCTTAAAGAGCTGGTTGGCAACCTTTTAAACTCGTTTTTCGACAAGGGAAATGCTTCGGCGGCTGTTCTTCTCCTTGCGTTTATTTGCGCTGCCGTTGTCTCAATTCTCTCTTCCTTGGCCCTCATCAGGAAGCCTTGAAAATATTGTGTTGGTCTTCCATATTTGCTTTGTATTGATAAAATATAGTTTTTAATATTTGTTTAACAAAAATTAGGAACAATCTCATATTATATAAATTATGAATTATTTTTTCTTTTTTCAGGAGAGCGATTTTACATTTTCGTTTGCTTATTGGGCTTTTTCTACATAGCCCAATAACATTGTGGCCCAAATGTTGAGCCCAATGAGGCATCATATAGGCCTTTTTTAGAGTACTTTGAAATTATAATTAATTATAATTGAGTTTTTTTATGTGAAAATAATTAATTGGTATATTCAATATTATGTAATATATTGCATTTACAGATAATAGAAAACAAAGTTAAAATAAAATTCTGATTTTTCGATGTTTTTCATGTGCGTGCTTCAGATCTTGCTTCCAAATTGGTTCTAAGTCGATGAAGCTCTCTGATGTAATTATGTATTCTGTCTATAATCAGCACGAGGAATAGCGAGAATCCTGTTGCCAAACACTCCCAAATCAAAACCATTTCAAAACAGCTCATTCATGAATATATTGAACACAAAATCTTAAAGAAAAAAACAGAGCTCACCGATCATGGAGGCTTCGAGAAGGCGATGAGCCATGAGAACCTCGTCGGTCTGGCTGAGGAAGCCGGCCTCCGCCGTTCGCCGGTGGATTTCCGCCGCATTGTAGAGAGTTGAGGCGAAGAGCACCAGCATGGTGGCGGCAACGGTCTTGACCACCAAAGGCCCTCTCCCCTGCTTCAATCTGTCCAATCCACTGATTATGAGCTTTCTGAATGGAGTTCTGAACAGTAAAACCAAAATCAAGGCCATCTCGGTCAATACCAGGTTGAACACCACTCGAATCATCTCTAATGTCCCTTCATTTTTTCTTTTTTTTCAAAGTTTCGGTTTTTAAATGGCTTCGATTTAAGTTAGGGGTTCGATCCCTGCCTTGAGGTTGCGGTATGGTTTAAGAATTTGTACTTTTACCCAGCTGTATGCCAATCTTTCAAAGATTCTTTTTTTTCCTTTCCCAACAATAGAGAACTTCAACATCAAAGCGTGTGAAAAAGTGTTTGAGCTGAACGATGAGAAAAACATTTATCTGGAAAGACAAACTATATGCTGCTAAACCATAAAGTAATACAATTGCATAAATGTATGAACAGAACAAACTTGCGAACATTTTATGAAAAGGTACTAAAAGAAATGCAAGAAGCAGAAAATGGCTCAGTAATCCCAAGATGTTTCTGGAAAAGAAAAGGGAGGAAGAAGAAGAATGAAGAAGCTGAAATTGATATCTGATTTCAAGCGCACAACTAGACAGTCTTTCTGAATTCCTTTTATCAGAAACAGGAAACAGCAGACCTATACTCAAATAAGAAGGCAATCGGAATAAAGTTCAGGGTGGAACTTTCATCAATCAGGTTGCACTCATTGTTAAGTTAAAGAATCACAGAGCTTATGCTCTCGTGGTTTTACTTTGGTTTTCCAAAATATCTCACACTAATACAGATAGTATTCTTTGATTATAAACTCATGATCATCTCCTAAATTAGCCGATGTGAAATTTTCATCATCCAACGAGTTAAGTTGCACGCAGCACATGATATGATCCTATCTTAAGAAACAATAAACTGAAATTTTCATTTGTATAAAGAATCTTACTCATATCGATTGGGGAGAAGAGTGAAACATTTTTTGTAACGGTGTAGAAACTTCTTCCTGACAAACATATTTTAAAACCTTGAAGGGAAGCCTAAAAGGAGAGCTCAAAAAATAAATATCTACTATCGGTGGGCTTGAGTTGTTACAAATGGTATTAGAGCTAGCCATCGGGTGATGTATCAGTAAGGAGGCTGAGTCCCGAAGGGGTAGACACGAGGCGGTATGTTAGTAAGGATGTCGGGCTTTGAAGGGGTGGATTGGGAGGGTCCTTTATCGATTGGAGAAGAAAACGAGTGTCAACGAAGACATTGAGCCCAGAAGGGGGTGAATTGTGGATTGTGAATTGTGGGGTGAATTGTGAGATCTCACACCTCGGTTGGGAGAAAATGAACATTTTTTATAAGAATGTAGAAACTCTCCCTCCGAAAATGAAGCATTTTTTATAAGTAAAAACTCTCCCTCCCTACTAAAAGTGTTTTAAAAATTTTGGTGAAAGAATAGACATAAAAATTAAAAAGAACAAGGAAATCCACTAGAGAAATGGAATACTGTTTTCAATAACATGGCTAGACAGTTGTTCTGAATCCCATTGATCCGAGGAGATGTCAAATTAGAAGACAGTAGGCAGAAGTATAAGATGTGCCTTCATCAAACAGGTTGCAGGCATTGTCAAGTTAAATTGCACACGGCACACACACCTAATTTCTGGAAAAAGAAGAAGCTGAAATTGATATCTGATTTCAAGAACATAGCTAGACAATTGTTCATAATCTCATTGATCAGAAACCGAAATGGAAGTCTTATACTCAAATAAGAAGACAATAGGCAAAAAATAAAAGGTGAACATTTCATCAAACAGGTTATAGGCATTATCAAATTAAATTGCACCCAGCAATCGTCATATACATGACCATATTTCCGACTATGAATAATCATCAGAGAGTCACTCTACGTATTTAAGAACATAACAGATTGAGAGAATACAAGATTCGGTTTGTAGATGTTGTGGACGACGGAGGCGCCGGCGAGAAGCGAAGAGATGACGACGACGAAGGACCAACCCACCGAGGGGGTTCCAGTGGGGAGCAACCGACCACCGAATTTCTGAGCCATTATTCAGCTCAACGCCGTACAAAGATATCAATTTCTCACCCTAAAAAGGTTTCATTATTCAATCTGCCCGCCAACTGCCCTTTAAATAACCGGTCCAGGGCTCCGGCCCGGCTTCAGCTTCGCAAACCCGTTGTTTTTTTTTTTTGTTTTTGTTACATTTTCGATTTTGGGTTAAATATTTAATTTAGTATGTTTTAACATTTTCAATGCGTCGAATTGTAAATTTGTACTGAGGAGATGACTAGGAGGAACGCGCTGCATCCGTCGTTGGAATTAGCTCTCCTACCCCAACTGCACGCCATTTAATAAGCCTACTTCCCAACCTCCCCCTTCAAAACCCACTTCAAACCCAGAGAACTTCCGCCATTTTTTTAATAAAATCCCTTATCAGATCTCATCGTATAACCATTTCTGGGTTCTTGGTCCTCTCATTCTGCTATTTCAGGATCTGGGTTGAAATCACAGTGGGGTTAATTTGGCTGTGAAGATGAAGGTCTCGGTAGTTTCTCGCAGTGGGAGAGAAGTTGTTGACGGCGGCATTCAACTAAGCGATTCTGTAAGTGTTCGGATTTTGATTCAATTACTGTTTCTTTTTCGATTCTTGGAAAACAAGAAAGGGTGATAAGAGTACAACTTGTTTTGGTGGCTGTGTTCTGTTTCTAGGCCTATTAATTTGCCTTCTTACGGTTGAGTAGCTGATGGGATTTTAAGTTTCATGGACATTGTTGTTTAATCTTTTGCAGGCTTCGGTGGCGGATCTGCAGGATGCGATTTACAAGCGAAGTGAGTACATGAGGGTAGAATGTTTTCTTTAATTGTTGCATACATGTTCTTTTTAGCTTAGAATTGTTAGAAATCTTAGCTTAGATTTGACATTTTTGTTGGAGTGAGTGATAGAACTGGACTTGTTGTTAAACGGATGAATCTAAAGATTAAGTTTAGCCTAGCACAACAGTTTAAGCTTTTGGGTGTGAAACTGTAACAGCTATGCAGATATTGTCATGTCCTCTTTGAGCTTCTCTTTTCGGGCTTCGGCTCAAGGTTTTAAACGTGTCTGCTAGAGAGAGGTTTTGACATCCTTATAAAGAATGCTTCGTTCTCCTCCCAACCAATGTGCGATCTCACAATTCACCCCATTTGGGCCAACGAATCTTACAATCCACCTCCATTTTCCTCCCCAACCGATGTGGAATCTCACAATCCACCTCCCTTAAAAGGCTCAGCATCTTTGTTGACATTCTTTCCCTTTTCCAATAGATGAGGGACCCCAATCCACCCTCTATGGGGACCGACGTCCTTGTTGGAAGACCGCCTCGTGTCCACCCCCTTCGGAGCTCAACCTCCTCACTGGCGCATTGCCCCCGTGTCTGTCTCTAATACTATTTGTAACAGTCCAAACCTACTGGATATTGTCTTCTTTGGACTTTCCCTTCAAAGCTTCCCTTCAAAGTTTTAAGATGCATCGACTAGGAAGAGGTTTCTACTCTTTTATAAAGAATGTTTTGCAAAAACTGCACGGCTGACGGGTAAGGAATCAAAATATGTTTCACTACTTCATAATAAAGTATTTCTATCTTATCCTTCCTGAAAATTAGTTCTTTCATTACTGTAAAATGGTAAAATGGTTCTTAAGCAGTAGCAAATTGGTAGTCTTTAGCATGCATACATGTAAGTCGATATCAATTGTTATGTAAAGTGCAGCTACCTGATTTCCTTGTTTCATTGAAACAGCCAAAAAGTTCTACCCTGCTAGGCAGCGGTTAACTCTTCCAGTTCAACCTGGTTCAAAGGAGAGGCCTACCGTTCTTAACTACAAGAAAAGCCTCAAAGAGTATTGTAGCAACAACTCAGACAACATAACTGTTGTCTTCAAGGACTTGGGTCCACAAGTTTCTTATCGTACTCTCTTCTTTTTTGAATACTTGGGCCCCTTGATCCTCTACCCCATCTTTTACTACTTCCCTGTCTATCAGTTCTTCGGCTACAAGGCCGAACGTGTCATCCATCCGGTTCAGACGTATGCAATGTACTACTGGTGTTTTCACTACTTCAAACGAATCATGGAAACATTTTTCGTGCATAGGTTCAGCCACGCGACCTCACCGCTTTCAAATGTGTTTCGAAACTGCGCTTACTACTGGTCTTTTGGTTCGTATATTGCATATTATGTTAATCACCCACTTTATAGCCCTGTTGGTGACTTTCAAATGAAGATTGGGTTTGCATTTGGTTTGCTGTGTCAAGTGTGTAACTTCTACTGTCATATCTTGCTGAGAAAACTGCGGAGCCCTGAGGGGAATGGGGGATATCAAATCCCAAAGGGGTTTCTGTTCAACATTGTGACATGTGCAAACTACACAACAGAAATATATCAGTGGGTAGGCTTCAATATAGCTACACAGACTGTTGCTGGTTACATCTTTCTTGTGGTTGCTACTCTTATCATGACGAACTGGGCCCTTGCAAAGCACCGTCGCCTCAAGAAGGTATAGTCTCTCTAACTTATTTATCCTAGTTGTTCCTAATGTTAGGAATCACGAATTTACGCAATGGTATGATATTGTCCACTTTGAGCATGTAGTTTTGCTTTTGGTTACTCCAGAAGACCAATGGAGATAGTATTCCTTACTTATACACTTATGATCGACCCCTTAATTAGCTGATGTGCAAGGATGTGGGACTACTCGCGTTTATTTTTCTTACATAATGACTTTTCCGTCCCTATGTGCAGCTGTTTGATGGGAAGGAGGGAAGGCCAAGGTACCCACGCAGATGGGTGATACTTCCTCCATTTCTGTAGAAGGATTGATTGGGCGGCCTCAGATCCATATCTTATCGAGTTGGTAGCTCTAAGTTTAAAATGTCCCTTGAAGAACACCACAAGATGTCATTTTCTCAATGTATCTGATGTTCTTTGAGGTTGTCTTAACAGTACTTTGCCTTGTTCTTTGTGTTGTATGGGAATCGAAATAAATTATTATTTATTGGGACATTTTTATTAGCTGATTGATATATCATAATTTTGAAGTATAATTAATTTATTCAAATTAAAATTTTAAATAATAATAATAAGCTATAATTAATATGAATTAATTAAGTATTCTGTTGTGAACGCATAAATCTTTTTTTAATTCTTTTTATTGTTTTATTAATAAATCATTAATTTATATTTACATCTCATTTGATATAATTTATTCCATTATATTTGATTGTCTGAAATATAAATTGTATTAAATATTTGCAATTATAAGTTTATACAATTTTATTATATCATTTATTCGAGAATAATTATTAAGATTGATTACAAAATAAACTAAAAAAATCTAATTTAACGTACACAAAAATTAAATCAAAATTTATTTGATTTATATGCCTCATAAATAAATTTAAGATTTATAGGCCTCTTTCTTTATAGCTTTTATTGTTTATTATTATTATTATTATAATAAATGTAAAATATAGAAATTTAAACTTGTGACAACATCGGAGGAGTAAATGTGTATTGTTACTCATGCCAGCTGTCTTTTTAGGATTAAATTATAATTTGAATTATATTTTTATTTGGTAAAATTCAAATTGTTGATTTATTAACTTGATCTTACGAGTTTATATTCGATTATATAATATTTTAATAAGTCAAATTATAATATAAAATTGTTGAATGTAATTAAAAATGGGGAAAGAAAAAAGGATTAAGTTTGGGGATAAAAATGAGTGGTGTAAGAAAATTTGAAGAGTTTATTGGTAATAAGAAAGAGATGGGAGGGCAAAATGGTAAAATAGAAAGAAAAAAAAAGGAAAATGAAAATGAAAAGTAATAACGACCCCCACGAAATGGGATGCCCAGCCCAACGAAGTCGCCCTCTCTGTCGCAAATCAAGTGAGTGAGTACCACAAGAACCTCCCGTTTCTCTCTGTGATGAACTCCGACGCTCCAAATGGAATTCAATCCAGTTTCCTTCTTTATATTTCCCCATTTTCATTCCTCCCTTGGAACCCTCTCTCTCTCGCTCTTCCCTACTCCTCACCTTCAATCATCAAAGGTTCTTGTTTCCCATCATCGATTTTTGTTATTTGCTCATGCGCATCTCTTTATATCTGCATTTCTGTCGATTCTTGTTCTTCTTTTTGATTATATCGTTGTTTGTTCATAAGTTCTACCTGATTGTTTTTTTTAATCTCACTGTATCGTTGCTGTTTTATCAAGATTCAATACAGTAAGCAATTTTTTGAGTGCATGTTACTCGATAATGATCCGTTAGAGTGAGGCTGATACCTAATTGTCAATCAATTTCATTATAGTGTATGAACCAAGAATTAAGAAATCCAAGAAAGAACAGCATATTTTGTTGCAATGGCACAGTTTGATACTCAGAAATAATGTCTGAGAATTGTTTGTTTCCCTGTTTATACTTTGCAGTTAGTGTCATTTATATTGATCATTGGATTTTGAGTTCCAATGATGCTTGTGTCAACTAATTCCAACTTTTCTAGCAGCTATATAAAAGATGGCAGATGGAGAGGACATTCAGCCTCTTGTATGCGATAATGGAACAGGAATGGTTAAGGTAGACTGCCTTTCCTGTGATTTTTATGTATGGCTATGGCTTTGGCTAATGCAATTCTTCCTGTGCCATTGTTTTAGGCTGGATTTGCTGGTGATGATGCTCCCAGGGCAGTTTTCCCTAGCATTGTCGGCCGACCTCGTCACACCGGTGTGATGGTCGGCATGGGCCAGAAAGATGCTTATGTAGGTGATGAAGCTCAATCCAAGCGTGGTATTTTGACCCTGAAATACCCAATTGAGCATGGTATTGTTAGTAACTGGGATGACATGGAAAAGATTTGGCATCACACGTTCTATAATGAGCTTCGTGTTGCCCCAGAGGAGCATCCTGTTCTCCTAACTGAGGCCCCTCTTAACCCCAAAGCTAACCGTGAAAAGATGACCCAAATCATGTTTGAAACCTTTAACACTCCTGCCATGTATGTAGCTATTCAAGCTGTCCTCTCACTATATGCCAGTGGTCGAACAACTGGTAAGAGTTCACTATAAGTTCATCATTGCTGTAAAACTATGAAGATTGAAGTTCTTAGGGAATTCTTGTTCTATTATGTAGGAATTGTGATGGATTCTGGTGATGGTGTGAGTCATACAGTCCCCATTTATGAGGGGTATGCTCTCCCACATGCCATTCTTCGACTCGACCTTGCTGGCCGTGATCTTACTGATAACTTGATGAAAATTCTCACGGAGCGTGGATACTCATTCACAACCACAGCAGAGCGAGAAATTGTGAGGGATATGAAGGAAAAGCTTTCATATATTGCACTTGACTATGAGCAGGAACTTGAAACTTCTAAGACCAGTTCATCAGTTGAAAAGAGCTATGAGTTGCCTGATGGACAAGTCATCACGATCGGTGCCGAACGTTTTAGATGCCCGGAAGTTCTCTTCCAGCCATCCATGATCGGAATGGAAGCTGCGGGCATTCATGAAACTACATATAATTCCATCATGAAGTGCGACGTGGATATTAGGAAGGATCTGTATGGTAACATCGTCCTCTCCGGTGGTTCAACCATGTTTACGGGCATTGCCGATAGAATGAGCAAGGAAATCTCTGCATTGGCGCCGAGCAGCATGAAGATCAAGGTGGTGGCACCTCCAGAAAGAAAGTACAGTGTTTGGATTGGTGGCTCCATCTTGGCTTCTCTGAGTACCTTCCAGCAGGTAGACATTATTATTAAAAGCTTTCAGTTTTGTTCTTACTAATGGATGCCTTGTGTTTTTGGTGCAGATGTGGATTGCAAAGGCAGAGTATGATGAGTCTGGGCCATCGATTGTGCACAGGAAGTGCTTCTAAAAGACAAGAAGAAGCAGGAGGGTCAAGACATATGGGAGTGTACTGTTTTATGTGTGGGAATGAAAGGCAACTTTGTAGCCTTTTTTTTGTTTGTCTGTTTGTTTAGCATTTTTGTCCTTCGCTATTGTTCTAATATTGAAATAATTGATTTCAAGAAGGTATTGGAGTTGGTTGCCGAGACTCGTAAGCATAATTTAAGACTCTAACATCATTCATTACAAAAAGTAAAAGTGTTTGCCTAATAATAATTGGGATAGTTGGGTCACGCAGGAAAGTCTACATCACTGCTTTCCACTTACACCTATTGCACTTTCCACTTCTTTCCACTAGACACCTATTGCACTTTCCACTCGACACTTGTCGTGATGATCATCTCGTCGTGACCTCTCTTGAATTCTCAAAACTTTTCAGAAACTTTCCACTTGACACCTATCGTGATGATCCTTTCGTCAGTGACTTCTCTTGAATTCTATCTCTTGAATTCTCAAAACTTCTGTCACTCCATCCTCGCCTCAGATAACTTATCGCTGCTGCTCGAGTGTCAAACTTCTGTCGTTCCATCTTCGGCTCCGTAAGGGCAGAGAATCCATCGCTCCATCCTCGGCCCAGATAACCCATCGCTGCTGCTCCATCCTCGGCTCCGTAAGGGCAGAGAATCCATCGCTCCATCCTCGGCCCCGTAAGGGCAGAGAACCCATCGCTATCTCAGGTGTGCTACCGGAGGCTCTAAGACAATCGGAATAGGAGAGCACTCATCTTGGGTTATCCACACTGCACAGGGTTGGATTACAATATTTTTTAAATCTAACTCAATTATTCGAGCTCTTTATTTTCGATAATCAAGTTTAACTTATTTAATCCACAATATTTTTTAAATCTAACCCAATTATTCGAGCTCTTTATTTTAGATAATCAAGTTTAACTTATTTAATCCATTTTTCAAAATTAATAATAAATTTGAGTTGAGGGACACGAATCTAACTCAATTTATATAAAGTTTTCATTTTCTTTGAATCCAATTTAAATAAGTTTATAACCCACCAACCCAAACAAAAAAAAATAGGTTGGGTGATCGAGTTTTTTAAACACCACTGCGTACGTGTTTCCAGACGAAATAAAGTTTTCATCTATGAACAGAACCAAAACATGGCTGAGTTGTTGTATATCAGCCTGCACAATATAATCAAGAGGGTCTCAAAGAAATTGCTAGAGACGTAATCCCCCAAATAAGCTTTTGCAATAGAATAACTTAGCCAGCCACATGCATGACTGAGATGTTAAAACATTGGCATACAAAATAATTAAAGGAAAAAAAAAAAAAAAAAAAAAACAGAATAATCACATTGGCATACAAAATTATTCAAAATTCGTTCAGCTCTAAATTTTGCACACCACGAACTATTGCGGGTGAAATATATATACCGTATTCGTGAACTGATCATCTTTCGCATTCTTTGTGTCCGAGAAATTCAGTCAGAAGGAAGCTCAGGTTGAAATTCTCCAAGTTCCGGTTCTGTATCCCACAGACATGAGTGCGAGCTCCCAAAGCATGTTTAAAATGCTCCGTGGACTTAGCTTGGATCCGGGTATTTCAGACCAGTTCACGGATACTTCAACCATAGAAATCCCAAAATATTTGCAGAGGTAAACCAACTCAACATCAAAGCACCACCTGCAGGAAGTGAATGCTTAGTCGGTCAGTTCTTGTTGCTTAGTTGATCCAGTGATCATACTCGGCAATTCATGGAAGCTCAAATCATAGATGAACAATTACTATTGCTGAAAAGAGTTCACCGACGACAAGCATCAGGACTATGAAAGAGAATGGGAAAACAAAATAAGCCAACAAATTTCAATTCTTATGGTTTTGCGCTCAGATTGTCCGAATTAAAACCTCAAAGAGAGAACATATTGGATTGGAGAGGGGATCTTACCTCTTCAAACGAATGTTGGTAAACAGCTTCCTTGCAGCAGATCTCGTGAACATCTTAAAACCACACTGCATATGATCACGGAAATGGAAAATAAGGATTAAAATTTGAAGCTTAGCAGAGATAATGGAACGTATAAACACTATGTCTTTATTACTGCACAGAGATATGGCACATGTAAATGAAGGAGCATGTGATACAAACTAAAAAAGGACCTGTGTATCTCGTATTCCAGGACCAGCAGTTAGAAGAACCACAAGATGAAAACCCTTCATCAAGAAATTGCGGTACCACTTCCTCTGAAAAGTGAAAGAACCTGTCATATTTTTATGAAAAAGAAAAGCTAAAATAAATAAGCGAGACAATTGCAAGACCAACACTAAACTGTAGCCAGCGCCTTCTCCTCGAGATGAGCGCGAGAACCAAATGCAGTGATTGGGATATCAGATATTCTTATGCTTGGATCTCTTGAACCTTCCTTCTTAACAACTGCTACTGCATGGATCTGGGGGAGAGAAAATTCGTCTTGAATAACTATTTCACATTTTTAGAACTTCATAGAAAAAATTGCACATGAAAATAGATTGGGTTTGTCGAAACCTGGTTTTCAAGTTTTTCTAGGTCAGTAATTTTTGTTGCTCCATCAGCATCCAGCATCAGAAGTAGCTCACCACGTGAGTGAAGCATTCCCTGCTTGAAAATGCATTTTAGAAAGTGAGAATAATAATCATCTAAGTGTTACAAATAAAGTGGTGTAGAGAGAACAATAATCATACAAGTGTTACAAATAAAGTGGCAAGTCCAAACTCACCTTTCTAATAGCTTCCCCTTTTCCATGATTTCTTCCAAGAAGTATGACCCTCACATTTTCTACAGAGTACTTCCTAACAAAATTGAAGGCTACTCCTTTTGTTCCATCCACACTCCCGTCATCAATTATTATCACCTGTACAAGTCGGATGATTAAATGTTCAGCATTGAAGGCAAAGCATCCGAAGCAGGTCGGTATATGATTGATTCAGCATCATGCATTACATACACCATACATACCAATGAGCAGTTACATCTTTTATATAAGTTTCTACTTTGTTCTTAAACCGTAAGAGTGAGTGGTTAGTAAAAACAATGATCCCTTTAGAATAAACTTGTTTGACCTTCATATTTGCATACCTAGACAAGTAGATGACCGGCGACATGAGGCTGTGCTGTCAGTGGTTGGAATTTGAAAGGAAAAACAAGGATTTTTTGGAAGTTCACTTCTCGTGCCATAATGTGGGGTATTTGGTTGGAATGGAACAACAAAACGTTTGAAGTTATGTCTAATGATTTCCGAATAACTGGAACAATGTACAGCTCACTGCTTCTTTGTGATGTTATAATTATAGCAATTTTTTTTTAACTACATTCCATGATTCTTCAAGATTAGAAGGTGTTTTTGTAAGTAGCTATATTTTGGAGGGGGAGTCCTTTTCCCCAGGCCCGTAGGTTTCTTCTCTCTCTTAATTCATATCTCCAGGTTTCTTATAAAAACAATAAAGAAGATTATATCAAGGAATAACAACTAACAAGCAAGAAAATATTGGCATATAAAGTTCATAAGCAACAAACCAACAATACAAATTTTCTTGAGAGTTGCCCATGATCAGGAACAAGAAGAAAGGGGACAAATGGACAAAGGAAATACCTCATAGGAAAATGACTTGTCCTTTGCTGCACGTTGTTGAAGATAACTAAAAAGCAAAGGAATGAAATTATACTTTGTCTCGTAGCTTTTCAACCATTAATTAGGAAAGGATTGTGGCCTTTAAAAGTTGAGAAACATTCTCTTGGGGTCTTATTTTGCCCGTCATATCTAGCAATGTAGAGACTATGAGGAGAACATTGAAAAATCCAAGAATTAGGAAAATCTGAGTCGAGAGGAACAGAGGATTGGTATACAGAAAAAACCAAGGTCAAAGAGAGCAATTGGGTTATAAGAGACAAGAAGTCAAACCATTTATATGGAAAAAATGAAAATTTTTACGTGTTTCAGCTTACTTGATGGTTTCCTCGAGAGCTCCACGAAGCCTGTACTCTTCATTGAAAGCAGGAACGATCAAGGACATATACTTCTCAGCTGGATCAAAAATTGAAGGGCAAGGAACCTGAAAAAAGTTCCACAAACTTGATATCATGCATTCTACATAACACTGGGTACCAATTTTGAACCAACATTCCAAACATAAACATCATATGACTTAAGATTTCCATCAATTTTGGAGTTCCTTCTTGTTTAGCCAGTTTCTACTAGGACTCCTTTTGTTCAGCAGTTTTTTTTTTATGTGATTTCTTTCATGTTTCTCAATGAAAGTTTATTTTCTCATAATCCATCAATTTATTCCAATGTGAAAAACTATTGATTATTAATTTTACTTAAAAAATATTCCCCCC
>NW_019268518.1:5824511-5875115 GCF_002738365.1 Cucurbita moschata
CCCCCCCTCCCCTTGTTATGGACTACTTGATGCAAATAAAATAGAAGAGTTTTACTTTCAATCCTATTTTACCTCTTGGACTAAATATGTAGAGATTGACATTTACTTTGTAAGTGATTTAGTTCTTGAAAAGTAATACAGTGTTCAACCTCTGCCTTCTTCAACTCAGATTGCAACATCCTAACCAAGCCACTATCCTGGTTGAATTTTCACCAATTAAAAATCAAGCTCATTGTCTGGTCTTCAACCACTATTGGCTTGCGAAGGTGTGCAGAGAACCCATTAGGTGTTGGCAGTGGTTGTTAAGTAATTGCAAATTGTAATAGAGTATGTTTGTTTGGTTAGCTGAGGTTGCTTTAGATGATTTATGAGACAGACTATTTCTGCTAGAGCTGGAAAACTGTAAGACTGCATGCCTATATATCACTGTACTCATTATCAGAATAATTCAATTAAAAAAAAAACCATTCAAGAATTTTTTCTTCCCTTGTTATCTTTTGAGTATCAGAGCCTTCCAAAGGCATACAGAACTCGATCAGGCAAATAAGACGCCTCAAATCCCGTAAATCATGGAGCTACTAAAATCCACAACAGAACATCCAGTGGCAGCAATATGAATCAAAATCCTAGGAACCAAATACTGCCCATGATTAACCGCATAATGAACCTCAACTCAGGTGATCCGTAATTATGACTATAAGAGGGTTGCTAGTGATCAACTTCTCCTTGATTTGGTTGAGCAAGTTACTTTGAGGTTGCAACACAAATATTCAATGACTTCAGAAGGGCTTAAAGGTTACAGTTGGTACCCTCAAACAGAATTCAACAAGACCAAGGGCACCTCCAAAAGATGGGGATCTTAACCATGGTTAAAACTTTAACTGTCAGAATCATCCCTACCAATTACCATGGCAACAACAAGGAGGCCGAGACCTTTTTTCTTTCTCTTTCTTCTTCTTCTTTTATTTTATTTGATTTTTAATAATAAGTGAGGCTGTGACTTGAAACAATTGGCAACATCTATTCTATGGAAAACAAAAAAAAAAAAAAAACGTTTCATAAAAGAGAAATCGGATATAAACAACTCTTTTTTGGTTGGATAGTTTAAAGAAGATGATTACGTGAACCTTAAAAAACCTAAACATAAATGCAAGCTACCCAAGGCCTTTTATAGTCTCAAAAAGTTAAGAACGACTTCTATTAAGTTTGGGCTTCATAACTCCAAATCAAATTCTTCCATATTTGTGTACAACGAAGGTATAACTCTTGTCTATATCTCATTCATGTCTATGATATACTAATCATAGAAAATAGCAAAGCAAAGATAAAATAGCTAGTTACAGATTTGAACAAACTCTTTGCATTTAATCATCTTGGTATGCAGTACGGATTATAAGAAGAGTAAAATCAGAGATCTATCTATAAGTCATAACAATGCAAGTATGTCACTGATATCTTGAGTAAATTGAACAACAGTCGACACTTAAAGGGCTGTTTCACCGCTGCTGTGCTAAGTTCAGAAATGTAATAGGGGCTCAACAAAAATTTAACTTATGGGACAACCAATATAACATGGATGTTAACATTCCAAATAACTACACTCATCATCGGTAAGGGGTCACGAGAATCCTCTCATACTTGAGAGGACCCAAAATCAAAGCGTCTATATAAAACCTTGTGAGACTCTCCATTTGTGTCCAGCTTCTTAGAGACCAATTGAGCACAGCTAGGAAGTTGGAAGAATCAACAGATAAATTGTCTGTCTTGTTAAAAATCTAGTTTCATGGCGATCTAAGAAGAAATGTGTTGTGTCTAGGTCAAATAAAAAACTAATCTAGTTTCATGGCGATCTAAGAAGAAATGTGTTGTGTCTAGGTCAAATAAAAAACTCAAGAGTATAGATCTCTAGCTACTGCGATCTAGAATAAACTTGGATGAAGTCCATTCTCAAAGAACTTCACATTGATCCCTACTCGTTTCCTATCTCTTGGTGTCATATCACTAGTGCTTGTGCTGGCCGTACACCCAGTCTACCATGCAAGGATCAAAGATCTTGAGCTATATCTCACACTTGATAAGAGATTAAATTATTGAAAAGGACAATAGCAAACGTACATACATTCTACGATCAAATTCCAAATTGTTTGACTGAACCTCTAGCTGCCTATCAATTATATTTCTTCAAAGACAATCTTGGAGCGATTGAAATACTCACAAGCTCGAGAGTCGATATTAACAAAAGTATTGTTTAATCTTTCAAGCGATCAAACGTGACCTCTGACATATAAAACTCCAAATAGAAGCTCAAAGAAAAAGGACAAAAAGTTACCCGTTTCAACGAGTTTGGGTCCTCGAAGATTGCAGGAGCTTCAATGTGGCTGAAACAAACCAAACGAATGGGCACAACGAAAATCTCATTTAAACAGAAATATGACAATTTGGAAAACAAAATCGTATATCAAATCAATGGGGAATGTAGCAGTAGCGTACCCGTGATTGAATCTCCGCCTATAAGCTTCAAGGATTATAGTAGAGATCAAAGCTGCTACAATACTAAGAGCCAGGCTAATAAAAAAGAACAGAATCGTCCATGGATACTCCATTGTATAGCTCAAAATTGCAGCGGGAGCCGAGAGGTTGGCGCTACTCCGTCCTTCAGCGGTCAACAAATGGACTACCTAAAAATCATTCCTTTAAAAAAATAATAATAATAATGTTTAAATTTTAATATAAAAAAGAATGTAAATTAGAACAACGAGCCCGTCTAGCTCAGTTGGTAGAGCGCAAGGCTCTTAACCTTGTGGTCGTGGGTTCGAGCCCCACGGTGGGCGAGATTTTAACTCTTTTCTTTTTTAATGAAAATTTTGAAGTGCGGGCCGAAGGAAATCGGCCCAATCCGTTTTCATGGCTTAATTAGTATATCTTCATATTGGGCATCGAGCCCGTCTAGCTCAGTTGGTAGAGCGCTTGTGGTCGTGGGTTCGAACCCCACGGTGGGCGTGATTAACTCTTTCTTTTTTTAATGAAAATTTTAAGATGCGGGCCCAAGAAAATCGGCCCAATCCGTTTTAAGGGCCCAATTAGTATATTTTCATATTGAGCCCAGAGCCAATACTGGGCTATAAAACATCGAGCTCGTCTAGCTCAGTTGGTAGAGCGCAAGGCTCTTAACCTTGTGGTCGAACCCACGGTGGGCAAGATTAACTCTTTTCTCTTTTAATGAAAATTATGAAGTGCGGGCCGAAGAAAATCGGCCCAATCCGTTTTAATGGCCCAAATAGTATATCTTCATAATGAGTCCAGAGCCCATACTGGGCTATCAAACATCAAGCCCGTCTAGCTCAGTTGGTAAAGCGCAAGGCTCTTAACCTTGTGGTCGTCGTGGGTTCTCGAACCCCACGGTGGGCGTGATTAACTCATTCTTCTTTTTATGAAAATTTTGAAGTGCGGGCCGAAGAAAATCGGCCCAATCCGTATTGATGGCCCATATAGTAGATCTACATATTGGGCCCTAAGCCTATTCTGGACTGTGTAGACAATCGGCCCAATCCGTTTTTATAGCCCAATAAGTATATCTTCATATTGAGCCCAGAGCCCATACTGGGCTATAAAACACCGAGCCCGTCTAGCTCAGTTGGTAGAGCGCAAGGCTCTTAACCTTGTGGTCGTGGGTTCTCGAACCCCACGGTGGGCGAGATTAACTCTTTTCTTTTCTAAAGAAAATTTTGAAGTGCGGGCCGAAGGAAATCGGCCCAATCCGTTTTAATGGCCCAAATAGTATATCTTCGTAATCAGTCCATAGCAATACTGGGCTATCAAACATCGAGCCCGTCTAGCTCAGTTGGTAGAGCGCAAGGCTCTTAACCTTGTGGGCGTGGGTTCGAACCCCACGGTGGGCGTGATTATAACGCAATCTTCATTTTATGAAAATTTTGAAGTGCGGGCCGAAGAAAATCGGCCCAATCCGTTTTGATGGCCCAAATAGTAGATCTACATATTGGGCCCTAAGCCTACTCTGGACTGTGTAGACAATCGGCCCAATCTGTTTTTATGGCCCAATTAGTATTATCTTCATATTGAGCCCAGAGCCCATACTGGGCTATAAAACACTGTTTTTATGGCCCAATTAGTATTATCTTCATATTGAGCCCAGAGCCCATACTGGGCTATAAAACACAGAGCCCGTCTAGCTCAGTTGGTAGAGAGCAAGGCTCTTAACCTTGTGGTCGTGGGTTCGAACCCCACGGTGGGCGTGCTTATAACGCAACCTTCTTTTTATGAAAATTTTGAAGTGCGGGCCGAAGAAAATCGGCCCAATCCGTTTTGATGGCCCAAATAGTAGGTCTACATATTGGGCCCTAAGCCTATTCTGGACTGTGTAGACAATCGGCCCAATCCGTTTTTATGGCCCAATTAGTATTATATTCATATTGAGCCCAGAGCCCATACTGGGCTATAAAACACGGAGCCCGGCCAAATAGTAGATCTACATATTGGGCCCTAAGCCTATTCTGGACTGTGTAGACAATCGGCCCAATCCGTTTTTATGGCCCAATTAGTATTATATTCATATTGAGCCCAGAGCCCATACTGGGCTATAAAACACGGAGCCCGGCCAAATAGTAGATCTACATATTGAGCCTTAAGCCTATTCTGGACTGTGTAGACAATCGGCCCAATCCGTTTTTATGGCCCAATCCGTTTTTATGGCCCAATTAGTATTATCTTCATATTGAGCCCAGAGCCCATACTGGGCTATAAAACACGGAGCCCGTCTAGCTCAGTTGGTAGAGCGCAAGGCTCTTAACCTTGTGGTCGTGGGTTCGAACCCCACGGTGGGCGTGATTATAACGCAATCTTCTTTTTATGAAAATTTTGAAGTGCGGGCCGAAGAAAATCGGCCCAATCCGTTTTGATGGCCCAAATAGTAGATCTACATATTGGGCCCTAAGCCTATTCTGGACTGTGTAGACAATCGGCCCAATCCGTTTTTATGGCCCAATTAGTATTATCTTCATATTGAGCCCAGAGCCCATACTGGGATATAAAACACGGAGCCCGTCTAGCTCAGTTGGTAGAGCGCAAGGCTCTTAACCTTGTTGTCGTGGGTTCGAACCCCACGGTGGGCGTGATTATAACGCAATCTTCTTTTTATGAAAATTTTGAAGTGCGGGCCGAAGAAAATCGGCCCAATCCGTTTTATAACGCAATCTTCTTTTTATGAAAATTTTGAAGTGCGGGCCGAAGAAAATCGGCCCAATCCGTTTTTATGGCCCAATTAGTATTATTTTCATATTGAGCCCAGAGCCCATACTGGGCTATAAAACACGGAGCCCGTCTAGCTCAGTTGGTAGAGCGCAAGGCTCTTAACCTTGTGGTCGTGGGTTCGAAAACACGGAGCCCGTCTAGCTCAGTTGGTAGAGCGCAAGGCTCTTAACCTTGTGGTCGTGGGTTCGTACCCCACGGTGGGCGTGATTATAACGCAATCTTCTTTTTATGAAAATTTTGAAGTGCGGGCCGAAGAAAATCGGCCCAATCCGTTTTGATGGCCCAAATAGTAGATCTACATATTGGGCCCTCAGCCTATTCTGGACTGGGTAGACAATCGGCCCAATCCGTTTTATGGCCCAATTAGTATTATCTTCATATTGAGCCCAGAGCCCATACTGGGCTATAAAACACGGAGCCCGTCTAGCTCAGTTGGTAAAGCGCAAGGCTCTTAACCTTGTGGTCGTGGGTTCGAACCCCACGGTGGGCGTGATTATAACGCAATCTTCTTTTTATGAAAATTTTGAAGTGCGGGCCGAAGAAAATCGGCCCAATCCGTTTTGATGGCCCAAATAGTAGATCTACATATTGGGCCCTAAGCCTACTCTGGACTGTGTGGCCCAATCTGTTTTTATGGCCCAATTAGTATTATCTTCATATTGAGCCCAGAGCCCATACTGGGCTATAAAAAACAGAGCCCGTCTAGCTCAGTTGGTAGAGCGCAAGGCTCTTAACCTTGTGGTCGTGGGTTCGAACCCCATGGTGGGCGTGATTATAACGTAACCTTCTTTTTATGAAATTTTGAAGTGCGAGCCGAAGAAAATCGGCCCAATCCGTTTTGATGGCCCAAATAGTAGATCTACATATTGGGCCCTAAGCCTATTCTGGACTGTGTAGACAATCGGCCCAATCCGTTTTTATGGCCCAATTAGTATTATCTTCATATTGAGCCCAGAGCCCATACTGGGCTATAAAACACGGAGCCTGTCTATCTCAGTTGGTAGAGCGCAAGTCTCTTAACCTTGTGGTCGTGGGTTCGAACCCCACGGTGGGCGTGATTATAACGCAATCTTCTTTTTATGAAAATTTTGAAGTGCGGGCCGAAGAAAATCGGCCCAATCCGTTTTGATGGCCCAAATAGTAGATCTACATATTGGGCCCTAAGCCTATTCTGGACTGTGTAGACAATCGGCCCAATCCGTTTTTATGGCCCAATTAGTATTATCTTCATATTGAGCCCAGAGCCCAGAGCCCAGAGCCCATACTGGGCTATAAAACACGGAGCCCGTCTAGCTCAGTGGTTGAGCGCAAGGCTCTTAACCTTGTGGTCGTGGGTTCGAACCCCACTGTGGGCGTGATTATAACGCAATCTTCTTTTTATGAAAATTTTGAAGTGCGGGCCGAAGAAAATCGGCCCAATCCGTTTTGATGGCCCAAATAGTAGATCTACATATTGGGCCCTAAGCCTATTCTGGACTGTGTAGACAATAGGCCCAATCTGTTTTTATGGCCCAATTAGTATTATATTCATATTGAGCCCAGAGCCCATACTGGGCTATAAAACACGGAGCCCGTCTAGCTCAGTTGGTAGAGCGCAAGGCTCTTAACCTTGTGGTCGTGGGTTCGAACCCCACTGTGGGCGTGATTATAACGCAATCTTCTTTTTATGAAAATTTTGAAGTGCGGGCCGAAGAAAATCGGCCCAATCCGTTTTGATGGCCCAAATAGTAGATCTACATATTGGGCCCTAAGCCTATTCTGGACTGTGTAGACAATCGGCCCAATCCGTTTTTATGGCCCAATTAGTATTATCTTCATATTGAGCCCAGAGCCCATACTGGGCTATAAAACACGGAGCCCGTCTAGCTCAGTTGGTAGAGCGCAAGGCTCTTAACCTTGTGGTCGTGGGTTCGAACCCCACGGTGGGCGTGATTATAACGCAATCTTCTTTTTATGAAAATTTTGAAGTTGGGGCCGAAGAAAATCGGCCCAATCCGTTTTGATGGCCCAAATAGTAGATCTACATATTGGGCCCTAAGCCTATTCTGGACTGTGTAGACAATCGGCCCAATCCGTTTTTATGGCCCAATTAGTATTATCTTCATATTGAGCCCAGAGCCCATACTGGGCTATAAAACACGGAGCCCGTCTAGCTCAGTTGGTAGAGCGCAAGGCTCTTAACCTTGTGGTCGTGGGTTCGAACCCCACGGTGGGCGTGATTATAACGCAATCTTCTTTTTATGAAAATTTTGAAGTGCGGGCCGAAGAAAATCGGCCCAATCCGTTTTGATGGCCCAAATAGTAGATCTACATATTGGGCCCTAAGCCTATTCTGGACTGTGTAGACAATCGGCCCAATCCGTTTTTATGGCCCAATTAGTATTATCTTCATATTGAGCCCAGAGCCCATACTGGGCTATAAAACACGGAGCCTGTCTATCTCAGTTGGTAGAGCGCAAGTCTCTTAACCTTGTGGTCGTGGGTTCGAACCCCACGGTGGGCGTGATTATAACGCAATCTTCTTTTTATGAAAATTTTGAAGTGCGGGCCGAAGAAAATCGGCCCAATCCGTTTTGATGGCCCAAATAGTAGATCTACATATTGGGCCCTAAGCCTATTCTGGACTGTGTAGACAATCGGCCCAATCCGTTTTTATGGCCCAATTAGTATTATCTTCATATTGAGCCCTGAGCCCAGAGCCCAGAGCCCAGAGCCCAGAGCCCATACTGGGCTATAAAACACGGAGCCCGTCTAGCTCAGTGGTTGAGCGCAAGGCTCTTAACCTTGTGGTCGTGGGTTCGAACCCCACTGTGGGCGTGATTATAACGCAATCTTCTTTTTATGAAAATTTTGAAGTGCGGGCCGAAGAAAATCGGCCCAATCCGTTTTGATGGCCCAAATAGTAGATCTACATATTGGGCCCTGAGCCTATTCTGGACTGTGTAGACAATCGACCCAATCCGTTTTTATGGCCCAATTAGTATTATCTTCATATTGAGCCCAGAGCCCAGAGCCCATACTGGGCTATAAAACATGGAGCCCGTCTAGCTCAGTTGGTAGAGCGCAAGGCTCTTAACCTTGTGGTCGTGGGTTCGTACCCCATGGTGGGCGTGATTATAACGCAATCTTCTTTTCTTCTTTTTATTACAATTCTCTTTCTTCTTTTTATTAAAATTTTTAAGTGCAGCCGAAGAAAATCGGCCCAATCCGTTTTGATGGCCCAAATAGTAGATCTACTACATATTGGGCCCTAAGCCTAATCTGAACTGTGTAACAATCGGGCCAATTTGTTTTTATGGCCCAATTCGTTTTTATGGCCCAATTATTATATCTTCATATTCAGGCTTCGCCAATACAGGGCTATGAAACTTCGAGCCTGTCTAGCTTAATTGGTTGAGCGCAAGGCTCTTAACATCCAGCCCTTCTAGCTAATGGAATGAGTACCAAACTCCATATTATGTTACGGGATAATTGTCATGCCGAGTATCACAATCCCACTTTTCGATAGCAAGACTGTGACTATTTGACATTTGTTCTAATCCAATGAATTCGTGAAAATTTTATATTTTGCAAACAACGTCGGGTATACTCGAGTCTCAAATCATGTTCGAGAGAAATGTTTTAGAAAACGTAAATGAAGAAATACGTTAAAAACAATTTGAAAGAAAACAATGTTACAATCTAAAAGCGAGTAGACAACAACAACTCTCTAATGACATATAAGGCAAAGAAGTGACAATTAGTCCTATCCCCAAAAGTGGACATTTTAACCCTGTTAAGTGTAAACATAATTGTAGTGAACGGTCATATTGACACATCATGAAATAGTAAAAGTCCATCTAAGATGAAAGCATGTACAAGGAGTTCGGAACACGTCTACAATAAGCATGATCGAGACATTCGACATGCGATTATAAACAATATATCTTAGACATGTGTAACCGCAACACCAGCATCTCTTTACCATTTCTCAATTTAAAATAATGGTGTCTCCTTACCTCCTTCAAATAATCAATCAAACCCAAAAAGGGAAAAACTTGAACAAGTTGAAGCAGACAAATCAATACGACAAATCATGATTCATTGAAAATTCTTCATATTTTAGCGAAATCAGGAAACCCCATAGTGATAAAAGAAAATGGCAGCAAAAGAAGGTTAACCATACACATGAAAGAGGCTTCAGTAGCCTTCTTGATCATGATGACTCGTGTCATAAAGCTGACTGAAAATGGGCCCTCTCTCTCGACATGATTAATGCCATGGCCGTTCGGGGAATCACAAAAAGCTAAGTCTTCTTTTTTTCCCCCTTTCTTTAATTTCTTAGACCACAAAGTCGGAGGTGGCGGTGTTGGTGCAGATTTTGACCTGCCGTTTTAATTGTACCAGACCTCACATGCATCAAGTGTTCGATGAAATGCCACACAGAAAAAAGTTATGGGAAATGAGAAAATTTGTTGGGTTTTTCGAATTTCATTAATGGGTTCTGTCTGAATTATGAAATGGATGGTATGCTTTTGGTGTTTGATTGAATCAATTTTGGGTTTGACACTTCATGGTGTGAAAAAACAATGAAGTTCTGGGACTGCAGATTCCATTCTTTGCATCTTCTGGGATTGGAATCACATTGTGTTGACATCCAATGCAATCTATAGCTAATTCGAGATCTTTAAGCAATTACCACAGGAAGAAGAACAGAATTTGGAGATAAAAATAAGTAGAAAGGGGAAAAGGGGAGAGAATTTCTGGTCTGTAGATGCAAAATCATCATAATTTATCTGTTATTACACACAGAATTCCATGTAGTTGAAGAGTGGAAGCTCTTCAATTTCACCTTTCACGAAACAAACTGTGCACACAATCACAACAAAGACAGATTTAGGCACAGAGACTATGTATAAGTAGTCCGATTAGTGTTATTCACTCTACAGGACAAATGTTCATCTTGGAGAAAGAAAAGGAAGGTTTGAACAAATAAACCAATTACCATTACCAATCAATCTTCTGTGCTTGGTGATATGAGAATAGAGGAAAATGAATAGCAATATAATTAGAAGCCTAATAAGCCATTGCAACAGGAGGCGCAGCAAAGCTGATGGTTCTCTGATGAGGCATAGCCAACATAGCAGTATGATCCAATAAATCTTTGAGAGCAACAACGGATTCCAAAATGGTTCTCAAATCATCAGCACAAGAAAACCCAAAACACCCTTCTCTTCGAACTGCATAAACATAAAAAGTTATGCACCCTTTTCTAAATTTGAACCGAGCCATCTCGCACCCACATAGCCCTCTGATCATCTTCTTGTTCACTTCGCCAAGAGGGATTTCTGTTGGCCAAACACGGTCTATAGCTGCTTTCATGGCCTCATTTTCAAACACAAAGAGAACAACTTTGGACTTCTTGGTGCCAAGGCCTAGAGTGAGGGTGTGCCAGGCATGGTGAGCGAGGATTGTGAAGTTTGTGGGAATGAAAGCTGTGGCCGATGGGAACGGCGGTTTGTTGCCGGAGTTTCTGGTGGTGGCCGGAAAAGAGAGGAGGCGGAGGAGCTCTAAAGGCCTAGCTCGCCGGATTGTGAAGGATTTAACGATGAACTGACCGCCGAATCTGAGGCCCTTTACATCAGAGCTTGGCTTGAAATTGAAATCAGAAGCTGATTTTGTGGATTGGTCACTTGGGTGTTGGTGTTTTTGCTTCTTGATCTTGTTCTTCTTGCTCTTGTTCTTGTTCATCTCTGTTTCGTCCATGTCTTCTTCTTCTTCTTCTTCTTTCTTCTCTGTTCAGGCGGTGATGGGTTTTGTTGCCTCTCTTTTGCTTTTCATGGTACGATCAACTGTGCGCTATGTTTCCTTTATTTGGCCTCCTACGTTTCAAGAGTTCACTGTTTTAAAAAAAAAAATCATTACATTCTCCTCAAGTTAAGCCAAAATTCTCTCATTTCACTAATCCCTTTGATTAATTTCTTAAAAAATACACTTAATTCTAGTATAATAGAATGGTATGGAGTTCTAAAAATCATTATTTTAAGATGGGATGATCAAAAGATTAATTTTTGAAAGTGGTTGAGTTTGGGGATTATAATATAAGGTGTTGAGTAACTATCTTTATTCTTATTTGGCCACTTAGCTTCATGATGATGAAGAGTTCTATTCCATCCTTAACCAATGAATTGTTAACTCACAAACATCACAACTCATAAAGCTGGAAAGAAAGAAAGTTTGGATAAAGTCGCTATCAATATCTCTGGGTTTGGTTGAAATTCTAAGTTTAAATTATTTGTATAAATCTTCCACCTTAAGATCTTTTTTATTAAAATGAGATGGTGCTTTTAAACTCCTTAAATGTCATCTACATACCAGACCATCTTTTTTCTTACTAGACTCTGACATCTTTGAACGAACATTTTTTTAAATTTGTGGACTAAATTTGTAATTTAAATTTTTTTATTATTTTTTAAAAAATAAACTTGAATTTAAGAAAAAAAAATGTAGAAGATTCTAGTTATTTAGGTTCCCATGAACTTCTAAATATGGTTAGAAGGAGCCCAATTACAGAGGAGGAGGACCACAAAACTTTGAACCTAAAAAGGAAAATTACTCAACTTTCATAATTACACCCATTTCATCAGCTTCTTAACCTTGGAACCCTAAAAACCTTCATTACCATTGGAGTATTAGGAGGTGGTCAACGAGCATGTTAATTTACTCATACTTTTTAAGTGATTTCTATGATCCAAATAAATCATAAAAATAAATAATACGCGTTAAAAATGAAAAACCTTAGACGGAGGAAGATTGTATCGAACTGGAGAGAGATAAGGGAAGGTTACCAAATGAACAAACCTACTAGTCCTTTCAATAAAGGTAGTCTCCTTCTAAACCCACCGTTGCCTTTATTCATATCATGCCAAAAGAAAAACCTAATAAATTAACCCTTGCAAGGAGGAACACATTAAACTTTGTTCACCCATTCATCCCATTCCCATTACGTAATCTTAATTTTGATCCTTGAGTATAAGCAATAGCTTTAGAACACTTCTTCGACTCTATGAGATTTCATGTCGGTTTGAGAGCGAAATAAAACATTTCTTACAAGGGTGTGGGAACTTTTCTCACACATTTTAAAATTGTGAGGCTAAAGAAGACAAGTTTGGACTGTTACAGACTCTCACGTTACTCTTTTAGCCATCACCAAACAAGTAAAGAGAATAAGGGCGATTTTTTAAAGGTATGCAATAGACAGATTACCTAACAATGATTATCAATCACCAAAACCAAACCAAAAGGGTGTTTGTTGAACAATGATAATGGCGGAGAAGGTGAGGTTGGTTTTTGAATTTTGAATAATCAAGACTTTTTTTGAACAGTGTTTTAGTTTGTCTACAATTTTATGGTTTCCAACATTTAATGTCTTTAATGAGATGTTTGCTCTTATGCTCCTCGTATGTTGGAAATTTGTTTTAATTATTTTATTATATATTTTCTTTTTACTTTATGAAATTTCACATCTAATTAAAGGCTATAGATAATGATTTATATTTATAAAGTTTGAGTTGTTGGCTTACAACTTTTTCAAAATTTACATTTTTTAAAACGTAAAAACTAAGTCTCCAAATTTTTTGTTTTTTCTCCACAAGAGTGGGGTTTTAAATTATTAATAAAAAAAACAAAAGTAATAAAATAATTTCAAAATATCCATAAAAAGTTTAAAAAATTTCAAAGTTCTTTTTAAAAAAAAAAAAAAAATACTCTTACCATTAATATATAACCTCGGTAAATAAATGATTTTCCTCCATCTATTAATAATAACAAAAATTTTGTACAAGAATATTTTTAACTTTATAAATTATTAAATTTGAAAGAGTATTTTTTTTTTAATTCTTTTTAAAGTTTATGAAATTTTTATTAATTTAGCCCTAATTTGAAAATTTTAAATTACTCTGAAAAAAATTCTCTACTTACCTCCAAAATCAAATATTTTATTCAGTAAATAAAAATTTTTTTTTTTACTGATATCATGATAAAAATTGGAATTAAAAATGGAATCACACAATAATTCTGGGTATTTATTTATTCAAATGAAATAATAAAAAAAGATAATAATAAATGTCAATAATTAAGAACATAAATTCCCCACTTGAGAGAGCATAATGGATAAATAAAAAATAATAAATTAGAATACAAACATATGAGATAAAAATGAAGAGTTCCCAACGCCCACAAAAACATCAGGCACCGAGAGAAAATTGAAAAGGGAAATAAAAATTTCTTTCTAATTCTATTGTATAAATATAAATATATATATATATATATATACTTATATAGGTATAGATATATATATATATATATATATATATATATTAGAAAAAACAACCAAACAATGCAGTGGTTCCTCCATGGTTGGTTGTTTGTAAATTGAATTCCCATCCATCACAACTTATGTAGTACCTCCCTCTGTCTGTTGCTGGTGTATCAAATCAAATCCAAAACTTCTCCCTCTCATTTCTACAACATCTCAAATGCCTCTCAACAACGAGTGTCGTCGCCTTTCGGTCTTTATTTTCCTAATGTTATCGCCGTTCATCGGCCTTAGAAACCGATCCATTTCGATTTCTGATTGGAGTACTGATTGAAGTCTCTTCAAATGTCCCATGCACTGCTTGTGGCTTAACATCAACTGCTGCTGCTGCTGCTGCTGTTCTTCTGGATGATGAACCATTCTCTGGCATGGTGACTGCCATTTCGCTTGCAAGTATGCAAGAGATCTCCATGGAGGGAGTGGCATCGAGTTTAGCTTAAGCGATGACTTCCCAGCTTCAACCATGATTTGAAGGAACTGCTTAAGTCTCGATAACGAACCAACGTAGATTACAGGAAGCGAATCCAATATCCTATCGTACGATTCAACTGCCCTTGCGATTTCAAAGTGGCTTCGGAAGTCGATATCGACTATCAGTCGCTCTGAGCTTCCAGTGGTGTAGTTAACGACATCGATGTACTCGTAATCTCCTGTAGATGGTAAAAGCAAAAGCCCTTATGCGCAAATAAAGAAAAGGTGCCAGAATTATACCCTCAAGCACTACCAAAAAAGCAGAAAATTCTGTAGCGCTAAAAGTAAATGAACAAGGTTGGGAGGGGATGGATGGATACCTCCAGGAACCTTGCCAGCGCCCTGCCATCTGGTTGTGCACACAGCAGCATCATAACCAGAGAGTCTCAATAGCTTGACTAAAGCAAACCGGATGCAACTGGCATTGCAGGGACCCGACTTGTTAACGTTCAGGGCCTTCTCGTTCATCGACAAGGTCAGTGAATGAACCACCGAAAGTAAATCGCTTTCGTATTGGGATACTGGATTCTTATAGAACTGGCAAAAACAGACAACAAATTGATTAATATCTCTTGTCTTCCGCTTGATTTGACCATAACAACAATGCAGGACAGTGCTATATGAACATTAGACATCGTACAATAGCAATCTTGTCTCAAAAAACATGTTCTTCATAGACATGAACAAATAAATCATCTCTTGGCACTAACAGACAGCCGGCAAAAAGATCAAACTCCAGCCAAAACAAGCTTCCAATGAATTTAACAACAGAGCCAACACCCAACTAGACACCTCCAAAATGGTTTTAATTTCACTTGAAACTTGAAGGCTTGCCTTCACAATTGTTCATGTTTCATAACAAGTATATGAACATAATTCTCATTTCCTTCTAAGCAAACAAAGCGCAACCATTCAAAATTTGCATCCATGGAGATTAAATTAATCAAACAGGCATATGAATCAACAAGTCAGAAACATAGGATTACACTGCTGGAAAGATAAATCATACAATTACATCCATAAACAAATTGGAAGAGGGAAATTACCAGAATCTTGTCGGCAAGATGAGCAAGATCAGAGACACCAGAATCGCTATCGCTGCTACACCGAGACTCAGCCCCACCGCTGCCATTTTCCAAGAAATCGCTGACCATAAGAGCCAAATCATGCTCGCTTTCATGGCTAAAACCACCCATCTGACCCCTACCCCCGATTCCGCTTAGCTTGACCCATAAATCCCCACCCGCAACGCATACCCGGCAGTCCATTTAAACGCCCAAAAGACCTTCGGTTTCGGCTCTATACCTCTCCACCTGCCTCCCGCAGCCGTCCGATTACAACAAATTCCCAACCCCATGAGCGAAAATCATCGTCTTCGACGAGGGACCGACGCAAATTTGGGCGTTTTTCAAAATTTGCAGAATTGAATTGTGGGAATTGGAATTAAGGAGAAATAAATTGAAATAGGGTCGTAATGGGTGAAAAAGGAGAGAGGGGGAGAGGAAAAAAGATGAACCCTCTTATTAATTTCTGTGCAAAACCCAGAAGGATGAAGAGAATAATGGACGGAAGGAACAAAGAAAGGGGGAGAAGGTGCATATAAAGGCGCGTACAACCAGGGATAACACGAAAATATTCTATGATATTCTTGAAGACCAAGTAAATCTCTTCGATTACGCGGAAATATCGCAAAGTGGATAAGAAGAGAATTAATTTCCTACTTAATTTGCTTAATGTAGTAAATTAAGCAAATTCTACTAATTAATTTTAGTTTTTTTTTTTCTTTTCTTTTCTTCTTTAAATGGAGTGTGAAACTGAATTAGATTTTGTTTTCTTACGGATATAAAAATCAGTGGTCTGTGGTAGTTTACGTTTAAATCTTCCTTTTTTTTTTTTTTAAATTCTTGAATTTCAGTTAAACAAAATAGGAACATTAAAAAATTAGACCAGTTAGATTTTCTTTTTGTTTTTGTCATTTTTTCGTTAAAAAAAATGTTAATTTATAGACAAATTATGCGACAAGACAAAAGAGACTAAAATTAATGTCAAACATGTTTTAAAAAATTACACCAAATCCTAATTTTTCAAATTTGAGGTATTTTTTATTTTATATAAAAATATTATTAATTAAATGTCTAATTTTAATCACATAATTAATTTAAATTATATATATGTTCTGTTGAAAAGTGAATATTAATAAAATAAAATTATTTAGTTAAAAATTAATACCCTATTAAATTTGACTAAAATGTATGAAGACCAATAAGTTTTTCCGTAGTTTGAATTTTTCAATTTTGAATAAGAAATTCCCACCGTGTTTTATTGAGTAATTATGAAGCCAATTAATACAAAAACATTTTTTTTTTCTGCATTAAATAATAATATAATAGGAGCAGAAAAGATGGGATATTCCATTTAATAAAGCCTGGCCACCTAATCTGTACCAAAGGTTAAGGGCAACATGGTCATTTAGCATGGATCAACACTTGGAGACCAAGTCACATTCAAATTACATAAAATCCTTCCTTTTTTCCTTACCATATTTAATTAAATTGCTTGATTTGTATGACCCGTTAACTTCTATATAATTCAATTAAGCAACTTGAAATAAATAAATAAGGTTTTATAGCAAATACTTTTTCTTTTAATAATAGAAATAATTTGTTCGTCCATTCATTCAAACAGGTCCATCCTATTCAAATATTTACACTATTAATAATTAAAAAAATTATACTAAAAATTGATGAATTTTAATTATAAATATTTTTATTTTGTCAAATTACTAAACTATTTCGATGGGAGTGAAATTTAAAGTTATTACCTATACCAACAAATTATATCTTCATTTTCGGTTGCTTAATTATAAGAATTTTGTTATTAGTCAAGCGTGATTAGCTTGAAGCAATTCTTGATTAGGTGATCTTGTGAAATTTTTTTTGAGATGCATATGAGCAAAGACAGAGTACTATTATTTTATGGGGTAGTTTTCATATTAAAAACTGAGAATATGAGATATTTTGAATCTTAGTCTCAATTCTAAACCTGAATTGCTACCCCTTTAATAAAATTTTATTTAAATTATAGCTAAAATTTATAAAATTTAAAAATTTTATTTTCTAATTAATTTTAGATTATCCAAACTTAAAAGATTTTTTTATTAAAATAAGTAGACTAGAAAATTTATTTATTTTCAGTAAAAAAAAAAAAAACTTTCATTCAAATGGGTGGAATTTGGAATTATTTTTTTCCACGCCGGTCTGACGTGTTCATAAATTAGTTTTACTTCATAATATTATAGGATGTTGCAAAAGTTAAGTCAAGCGTTGTAAAGTTGAAAGCTCGTACATACTTTGTAGATGAAAAATTCAAAACGACCACCTCTAATAATAAAATATATATTTTAATCGATACGATTTTTGAGGTGTATCCTGAGTTAATTTATATAAAAATAAAATTACACGTTTTGTTGTATATTTTGTGAACATGTTTTTAAAATTCAGGTAATTATTTGAAAGTTAATATATATATATATATATATATATATATATATATATATGTGGTTAAAGTAATGGGAAAAGAAAAAGTACAGTTCAGAAAATAAATAAGATAAACACGCAAAGCACATGATTCGTATTAACTTTTTATGAATTTAATATTGAGAAAGGCGAGGGAGGAGCGCAGCCGCTGAAGCCTACAGGTCATCAATCAATTCAGGAGCGGTGACACGTGGTGTTTTATCCCCTCAAATTTGGGACCACCGTTCATTTCTTTTTCAATAAAAGGACCAAACAACGATATTAAATTTGTGGCTCTGTAATTTCCATATTTTTCTGGGATATTTATTATTATTATTATTTTCTTTTTCGAGTCCATCATTTTAATCTTAGTTTATTCAAGCTACATACATTTTTTTTACCCATTAATACTAATTTTTAAAGGTAATTAATAATGATTTTATGTCATATTATTTTAAAAAACCAATTTAAACCCCTTTCTTTTTGTATGCGAGAATCTAATTATTGCACACGAAGTTAATATATATATGGGTACATAAGGAATCTGACCCCACAAGAAAAAAAATGTTAAAAAATAAAAATTTGCATGATATTTTATTTATGTCTAGTTGTCAGCATTTTAATTTTAATTCATTTTGTAAATAGGGAGAAAATAATTCCCTTTTCTGACCTTTTAAAACTAATAAAAAATGATTATTCTCTTTGCATGTACCCCATGTGCCTTTCTAATTTATTGATTCAAAAATAAAATAAAAAAAAACATTTCAACCTTTTTCTTCCCATTCAAAAACTTTAGTAATTCTTTTATAGATTATTGAAATTGATATTCTATTTTTTATTTTAACATTTTTTATGATTTTTAAATTTCAAATTAATCTCTTACATTAATTTTTTTTATTTTTTTATTCTATAATATTTGGTGGGTTGTGGATGAAAATATTTTTAAACTAAAAATAATTTTGGAAAGCAAAATTAGTATGCTGACGTGGAATTTTCATAGGCTGGCAGTTAGAATTATGGAGTTACGGGAAAAAGCAGTTTGTCATCCCAAGAATATGGGAAAGTGTTTCTTCTTTTTGTGTTCCTGATGTAAACTCCTGTCCACCTAATAATTAGAAGGGTTTGAATGGAGCCTGTTAGCCTATAGGATTGTGCTTTCACTAAAATTAACACACCCACAGGTGACGTAAACAAATATTCCTCTCCTCGTCATTTGTTTCGGATCTACCCGTGTTTGGAGTGGGCTTGGGCTTTTTCATACACAGTGTTTCCAAAGAGCCCAACTGAGCCTGGATTCAGATTCACTTGGGTCACGGCTTCACTTGCCCCAACCAAGCCCATCTTTCATTATTATTATTATTATTATTATTTTCTTCTTTTTCTTTTGTTAGCCTTAATAGTTAGACTAAACTGACCACCATGTCACAAGTCGAGATATAAATAGCTCGTGCTCTCTTGAGAGGCAAGGAGTTGAGTTGGGGTTCGACCCAAATTCTTCTGTAATCCATTGTCTCATGCTCGATCCTTATATGTTGACCCAACTTTTATTCCACATTGTATTTTTTAATTTGTTTTGTGTACCGACTACGATATAATATTCAATTATTAATCGGATGAAACGATAAGTTTAATATTAAAAAAAAAAAAATTAGAAGACAATGGAGAAGATAAAAGGTTGGAGGGTGTGAAGTCTAAGATATATTAGGTTATGTGTTAGGCATGTTCCCCTTATCCCTTTAAAAATAGTTTATAGAAGAATTGAAAATTGAGCTAATGGTCGCCGACCAAGGGAACCCAATTTTTCAATAACAAACTATAAAATAAGTATTTAAGGTACATAGGGTGTTACACAAGATTGCACGCAAACCATATAAAAAAAAACACTTTACCCATAATATATTATAAATTGGTTTGTTCTAAATATGTTCTATAATTTTGATTTGGGGAAAATGATTAATATTTTCAATTTAAAAGCTTTGTAAATGATTTTATGGAAGCTATTTCCATGCATAAAATTGAAGATACGATGATCTTGTTTTTTCAAGTTGTCAAAATCGATTGAGCTGGTGGCCACGAATGTGGAAAATAATTGGTCAACTACCTTAAAAAATAATAATAATAAAGATAGATTGGAATTATATTGCCTCCCACAAAGTATAACTTTAATTTAAGATCTAACTCTTATTAAATAATAATGATATTGAGTTTAACACCAACTTCACTATATAAATTAAACTTTCATAGCTTTATCAAATTTGTCTCAAATGGCACCTAAATCAATTTCTTCTTTCAAAATCATATTGAAATTAATTAAATATATATATACAAAAAAAAAATAGAGGAAGATGTGGTTAAGTGGGGTAAGGTTGTTACAAATGGTATTAAATTGATATATTTTTCAGTAAAATGTGGTTCGTGGACAAACCAAGGTGAAAGCTAGTGGGTATGTGACACTCAAGAAAAATGAGGGGTACATGGATGAATCGAGACCATATACGAATGAGATCAAGGCTTATAATTTTGAAAAATATTATCCATAACAACAATGTACACTTTCCCGTCTCAATCATAAAAACTCAAAAATTAAGCGTGTTTTGTTTGAACAATTTTACGTGAAGTAAGTAACGTGGCTATATAGCAGGTAAATACCAGAGCTACCAGAGGCCGAATCCAAATTCTAAATCTAAGACACGAGACATTATATTATATTTTTTTTGTTAATTATGGTTTTTATTAGCCATAAAATTGAGAAAAGTTGGGTATAGGTGGAATTAAGATCGTTGAAAGTTCAAAGTTCCAAGATTATCTGACCTAATCTATAATAATAAAAGATTTCACCAAATCCGATCTGCATATAATTTACTTAATTTTGGTATGACTTCATGAATATGTGTTTGAAAAACATGAAAAGTAACAGAGGTTGTGTAAATTAATGATGATCATCACATACTTACCCTTTTTTTAACATTCAAAACTGAGATATTAGTAATAATAATAATATCAAATAACTCATATTTTTCTAATTATTTTATAAAATGTTTTTAAGCGTACAAAAATCTCTAAAATATCATCACTCATTGTCGATAATCATCGTCAATGGCATCCCTATTCCGATAATCACTTCAACGATAATGGTGTTTAATATTAGTAATAATTTACAAATATATACATAATTTTTTTTAAAAATAAAATATAATTAAAGATACTGTATTTTGTTTTTATAAGAAAATGCTTAAAACAAAATGTATTTTTGAAAATAAAATTAAAGTCAATCTTGATTCGCCTAACTACGTTAATCGAGACTTAGGCTATGGTGGTTTATGACCTAATTACATTAAATAAAATTAAAAAAAAAAGATTATAGTCTTGAATTCAATGCAAATATGTTTGATGACCATATTATATCCAACCATATGAATTTTTAGGATAATATTGTTGTAAAGTCAACAAAAATTTAATTAAATCGTATTTTTTTCCTTTATAATTTTACACTTTTCTCACTTATTTCTAAAAAACTTGAAGCGAAAAACAAAGGAGTAATAAAATCATTATTCTTTAAGGCCACGATTTTGCTGTCGCTTATGAATTGTATTGTAGTTAGAGAAATAAAAATATTGTTCTAACCACTTTAGTGGTTTTAAAAAATTCGATATTTAAAAGTCGGAAATGTTAGAAGACGACAACAAAAAAAATCAAATAATGAGAGAGACTTATGATTTATAGAACTGGTTGTCCGTCTTAAATAACATTAATGATATTATATTTTTACGTTTAAAAAATTATAATAAAAGAAACAAAATTAAAAAAAAAAAAAAAGGAATGGACTAAAATGGGAAAGAAAGAAGTTTTATTTATTAGTGTTTTTTTTTTCTTAAAAAGAGAGTTGATATTTGATCTCCCATATTAATCATATAACACATTTAATTTCCTAATTACTGTATAGGTATCTGCACTTTTTCAAACTAATTTTCTTTGACAAAAATTTCTTCCTCTTTTTCCCACACATATTTTCTCCCCCTAATAATTATAATAATTATAACATATTTCAATTTCCCGAATGGATATATTTTTAAAATCGTACCTAACTAAATAAAATATATTTAATTACAATAAAAATTAGAATTAATTAGAATTAAGAGTATTTTTGGCGGTATAAATATAACTCAAAAGTGTTTTTTTCTTCCAATTTTCAAAAACTTTTGCAATAAACAAATTAAATAGAGGGCTAAATTAATTTTAAATTTTTTGTGGAAATTAAAAAATGATAAAATCTAAGTTGGAATGATGGGGATTGGCAAATCAGAAAAGGGAAAGCATTATCCCAAATGGGATTTACACTTTAGTTAGACATCCATCATAAGTTCCACTTTCACACAAAAAAATAAAAAAGTAAAAAATTAAAAAATAAAAAAATAAAAAAAGTAAAAAGGTAAAAAATTTGAGAGAAAATAATGAAAATAAAATGGATAATATTTACCATATTATAAGTCCACGGATAATTAGGTGTAATATCACCCATACAAAATTTATTCGATTATGAAATCATGAAGCATATCCTATGTATTAGATTACACCGAAAGCTACATAAATAAATAAATAAATAAAAAATAGCGAAATAACCTTATTCATACTGCTCTTCTTCCTCATACTTTCATGGAACCCACCTAAATAAAATTTAATTTTTTTTTTTAAAAAAAGTAGCTATTGCTTTAATGAATTAAATGCCCACTTTATATTATTGAAGCTTAGGTGGAGGGAATTTTTGTTACCGACCCACGTGGCGATTGTGCGAACTTAGATGTGACGTATGATTGTGCCGAGTAGTTGCCATTTGATTGTGGTTTGTATGCGTAGGATTTTGAACACACGCCTGTGATTTTTTGCACATTGAATATAACGTATGATCTGGCGGCCGACTCAGCAAGTCAACCCCGTTTTCCCCACTGTTTTGTTTCTTCCCTTTTGCAGACCCTCACCCTCAGTCTTATATATATTTCTCCTCCTTAGTTATTGGGTTTATGAGCTCTTCACTTTCTCTTCTTCATCTTTCATAAACAAACCAACAAGATGGGATCTTGTGTTAGTCTTGCCATGGAAAATGGAAGCCCTTATCATGGTATGCTCTTCTTTTGTTCTTTGCTGCTGTTTTTTTTTTTTTTTTTTTTTTTTTTTTTTTTTTTTTTTTTTTTTTTTTTTTTTGTGTGATTTTGTGTGTTTTGGTTGAAATTCATGAAATTAATGCCTAATCTCAAAAGGGTGTTTAAAAATTTCAATACTTGAGTGAATTTCATTGTAAAGGAATCATTTTGATGAGCCGTGTGGGATATATGGAGTAATTTGGCTGTTGGGGATTTGTGTATATAATAGGGAAGGATTCGAGTGATTATGAGAAAAATGGAAGCAATGAATCGAACGGTTCGAGTTCGTCGGCGTCGGTTCATCCAAGTCCAAGAACGGAGGATGAGATTTTGCAGTCTTCAAATCTGAAGAGGTTTTGCTTTAATGAGCTGAAAAAGGCCACTGGGAATTTCCGTCAAAGGAGCATGGTGGGAGAGGGAGGTTTTGGGAGTGTGTTTAAAGGCTGGATCGATGACCACTCACTCACCGCCACCAAGTCCGGCACTGGCATAGCTATTGCTGTCAAAAGACACAATCAAGATGGCATGCAAGGCCACAGTGAATGGTTGGTCAGTATCTCATTAATACAAAACTTAGATATGGTTTTGATTTTTTAACAAGTGTTGTGGGAATTCATTATAGGCGGAAATCAACTATTTGGGACAATTGCATCATCCAAATCTTGTGAAGCTTGTCGGATATTGCTTGGAGAATGACGACCAGCTTCTTGCTTATGAGTTCATGTCGCGTGGCAGCTTGGACAATCATCTTTTTGGGAGTGAGTCCTCTAGCTTCTAAATTCTTCTTGATTTTGAGTTTAGCTTCATAAATCTAAATGGGAAAATTGGAAAAATTAAAAATTTTCAGGAGGATCTTGGTCTCAACCTCTTTCATGGAAGCTACGTATGAAAATTGCTCTTGATGCTGCTAGGGGTTTGGCATATTTGCATAGCAAAAAAGTCATCCATCGTGACTTCAAATCCTCAAACATCTTGCTTGATGCGGTATAAACATATATATACACACAATACATCAATAACTTTGTTGTTCTCTACTAACACTTTAATCCACAGAACTACGACGCGAAAATCTCAGACTTTGGATTAGCCAAGGACGGACCAATAGGCAACCAAAGCCACGTTTCGACACGATGCATGGGTACCTATGGCTATGCAGCGCCAGAATACATGTCTACGGGTATATAATAGATTTTCGAACTTTCAATTATATAATTTGGTATAGTTTTCTAAACTTTGAGTTTGGCTTTGGAATATTAGGTCATTTGATGCCGAAGAGCGACGTATATAGTTTTGGAGCGGTTCTACTTGAGATTTTATGCGGTAGAGGAGCGTTGGACTCGACGAAGCCTCCGAAAGAACAAAACTTGGTAGATTGGGCAAGGCCTTGTGTTAACCACAGACGAGTATCGAGGATTATGGATGGTAGAATAGAGGGGCAGTGTGAGGTAAAGAAGGCACTTAGAGTAGCTAAGCTTGCGTTTAAATGCCTGTCGGAAGACCCCAAACACAGGCCTTCGATGTATGAAGTAGTGACGGATTTGGAGGAACTTCAGGACTTGGAATGAGCGATGGAGGTGGCAAAGGAGTAGGATCATCGTTCACCATCATGAAAATGCAGAAACATTATCATTATTCTCTGCATTTTTTGGTTTTTGTTTAGTTTGTTTGGTTCAACATGTGAAATATTGCATGTAAATCTGGATGAAATGTGTTTTAGAGCATGCAGTTTATTCCATTTATGGATATCTGCTTCCTTTTTTCCATGCTACTTTTGAAGCTTTCATTTTGTATTATATTACACCATATTATAGTATAAAATGAAGCATATTCAATTTCCTATAATGTCTGGTATACATCATTTAATTTCTCGAGAGAATGTAATGCCCCATGCCCAGGATTCGAAATACGGATTCGACAACTAATGACCTCGGCATTCTCTTACGACATGGTTACATTACCTACTTCTCGCTTCTAAGAATGAAAATTATCCTCACAGATCAACATATGTCATTTCAGCATACTTTGTCGTCACTCACATGCATTTTAAATCAAAACATGCTAAAATGACATTTGTTGGTCCGTGGGGATCATTTTCACTCTTCAAAGCGAGAGATAGGTAACGTAACCATATTCTAGAGGAATGTCTGAAGCATCAGGTGTCGAATCTTGAGCATGTGTAGTTACATAGGAACGCAAATTGAAGAAATGTATGAGACACCACTCATCCAAAACGACCTCGACCAAGCTAGCTTCCAAATACGAAGACGACAACATAAACACAACATCTAGCTTAGCTGAGCAATATGAGATCCGATGAAAGGATTAACCCCAATACAAAATACCTCCTTGTACAAGTCTGCTAAAAGCAACATTCAAGAACACAGATGATCACAAGACATAGCCATGTCGAAACATAACATACAAGCCATTGGAATCGCTAGATCTCATTTGTATAGCCAATCATAGCTGTATAATGTTGGGTTGCAACATATATAAATTAATTAAAAACAATTAATTTTTTCTAAATCAAAAGTCAAAAAAGAAAAAAAGAAAAAAAAAAACTCAGCTTCTAATCATTAAAGACAAAAAATGCACGCCATAAAACTAAAATAATAATAATGAAACCCAAGTCTTCATATATTTGGATTATGATCTAATTTCAAGATTTTTTTTAAAAGATCTTTATTTTCAAATAATATCGTATAATTTCTCAAATATCGTGTCTTGATGAAGTCAAAGATTCATAAATGACCAAACTAAATACTGTTGGGAGTTCAATTTTCCACAATTGACTAAACAAAAAAATAAAATAAAATAATTATTATTTAGATATTAAAAGTCAACCAATGGTCAGCTAAAATATCATGTAACGCTTTTGGAAATGTCAAGACTATCAAAGGAAAAGCTAAAACTACTTACCTACTAATACCATAATAAAATAATAAAAATTATGCCTAATTAAAGAATATAATCAAATTTATAGTATTTTTTTTGTTGTGTTCATACTATTAAGTTTATATATTGAAACATGTGCAGGTAAAGTAATGTTTAGACAACAGATATTACTGGAACCCTTCATGATTAATTTAATCTTGATTATTAGGAAGCTATAAACTGATATTTAGATTGAATTAAAATATTAAAAAAAATTAAATAATACTTGAATTGACTTTGTGTTTATTTCAATGTCTTGAATTTAGCTATTGGTTGACTAAGAAGAATAAATCTCGTCGGTGGTGAAAATTAAATACACAATTATAATTCCTTTATTAAATAAAATGAAAATTATTATTAAATAAATAGATGGGAAGGGGAAAAAAAAAAACAAATCTGTCTTCTTATGTATATTATTTATTTATTTGGAACAAACTATCTGCTGTAACCCACATGACAGGTAATAGGTCAACAGGTCAATGTTATCGGCTGAATTTTTTATATATATAAAAAAAATGAATAGCAATTAGTCATGTTTTATAATATTTAAAAATAAAAATTAATTATTCTGAATAATCAATTCTCGTCTTTAAGGGACTGGCCGCACTTTTGGAAGCGTTTTATTTTAGGAGGGTAAAATTGACAATTGCGAGCATATTAGTTCATTGACTCAATAATTAATTAATATCATGCATTGATTGAATGGGGTCTCGTCTATTATTATTATTATTATTTTCAAATTATTGATTGTTAGGAAATTAATGTAAACAAATTCCCATGTGAAAATTGAAATAGTTATTTAAAATTAAAGTTTAATTTGCGTAACTGTTTTTTCGACTCATTAAAAAAAATATTATTAATTAAACTCACTTTAAAAAATTAATAAATTTGTATTATTGAAACAAAAATATATCTGTCAAATTAGAAATATGAATCAAATTTTATAAGAAAGCTTAGATCTTAAAAAAAAAAAATGTATTGGTGGTGTACTTTTAGAATGTAGTGGGAATTTATATTTTATATGTATATATTTGAGTATATTAAAATTCTATGGGAATCTGGTGGATTATCAACACTTTATAATAAAGAAATAATTATTCAATCCTTCATTTTCGAGCTCACCAAGAGCCTCAAATGCCAAAACAGTAGCTAATTTTTGGCCTTCTTCCTCATTTTTTAAGATCGGTCTAGCTCTAAGATTTCTCAGTTGACTCGTGAGAGATTGGTTAAAGTCGTGGTCGACCTTACAGCTTGAATGAACAAACTAAGATGACCCTTGAAGGATTGGAGCTAAATTGTTCAAGGTCAAACTCTCAAAAGGATGAACCGAATTGACAAATAGATATTGAGGGGTTGACCACTTACGCCTATTGGTCGACCCTAATCGACTTTTGGCTAACCCCATGTGAGGTTGACAAATGGGCCTAGGCCAACTCTTTTGGGCATAATCCTTTCGGTGTATTGATAGCCACAAACTCACCCAACTAGCCATTTGAGGATTGTAGGAGCATATTGTTCCTTACAAACCGTACTAAAATCCATAGGGAGAAAAGGGATAACTCAAAGCTCGCCCAATAGCTCTCAGTTTCAGGGAGTTAATGCCATTTTGAATCTACTTCTTCCAACTTGCAACTCCCTCCCCACTTGTTGATTGACACTGTCAGTGAGTGTAGGCCAAAGCCAGGTCAACCCTTTTAAGCTTAGCCTCCTTGCCCCCTTTCTTAATGGGAACCAATAATAAAGCTATTTCCCCATAACCCAAAGCTAAACCACGCGGATACTCCCAAATTTTACTTCAATTCCGCTCCCCAAAGCCCCAAAACTTTGTCTTCCTTTCCTTTCCCCATCTGAATTTGTTTCTTTTTTGGTCCAACACATTCAAATTGGGGATTCCTTGACAGCTTGGTCATGGAAACCCCTCTACCTTTCACACTTGCAAGACAAATCCACTTCCCATTCACGGGATAGCCTACCGCTACCTCCCCATTTCGCCATTTTCTCTCTATCCCCCCTTTTTCCCTATTCCCATTCTCCCTGTTCTGCAGCCGCTCAGTTGAAGGCCTTCTTTTGAGCTAACTGTTCATGGGGTCCTGCCTTAGTGCCAGGATTAAAGCCGAGAGCCCTCTTCACATTGGTTTGAATCCTTTTGTTTCCTTCTTTTACTTCACTTAGGTTTTCCAATTTCTGCTGTTCTTTGTTTTCTATTTCTGGGTTCTCTCTGGTTTTGATTTGGTTACTTCCTGAAATGGTTTGATTCGGATTTGGATTTTTCTCTTTTCATGTCTCTCTGATGGAAAACTAAAGTGGGCATTGGGTTGATTGTGTGTTCTTTGATGAGGGCATCATTTATAGATCTAACTAGAGATTTGAATAATGGCTTCTGCACAGGGTTGAGCTTCAAGTCTGCAAGAGATGGAAATGATAAGGGCAATTCAATCAGCAAGTCCTCATCTGTCTCCACTCCTCGGACTCCTCGAACAGAGGGCGAGATCTTGCAGTCCTCCAACTTGAAAAACTTCACCTACAATGACCTTAAAACTGCCACCCGAAACTTCCGCCCCGACAGTGTCCTGGGTGAGGGCGGGTTTGGTTCTGTCTTTAAAGGGTGGGTTGACGAGCAGTCCTTTGCAGCTACCAAGCCAGGAACTGGGTTGGTCATTGCTGTAAAAAGGCTCAACCAGGAAGGCTTTCAGGGTCACAGAGAATGGCTGGTTAGTTCACTTCATCTGCTAACCAAATTATAGCTTTTGGTTTATACTTAAATCATCTGTAATGTAGGATTGATTTGTGGATGTCTGAATTTACAGACAGAAATTGACTACCTAGGACAGCTGCATCATCCTAATCTTGTGAGATTGATTGGATTTTGCTTAGAGGATGAACATCGACTTCTTGTTTATGAATTTATGCCTCGGGGCAGCTTAGAAAATCATCTATTTAGGAGTAAGCTATTCACTTATTCTACTTGTATACCTACTTGTTTACTTAGATTCTCATTTTATTTGTTTGGGGCATCAGGGAGTGCTCACTTTCAGCCTCTATCATGGAGCCTCCGATTGAAAGTTGCCCTTGGTGCTGCTAAAGGTCTAGCTTTTCTACACAGTGAGGAAGCGAAAGTAATATATCGGGACTTCAAAAGCTCGAATATTCTGCTCGATTCGGTATCTGAAACGATTCGACCTTTTCGAAACTATGTTTCTGAAATATTTGTGTTTGATCTCATGAACTTTGAAATGACAGGACTATAATGCAAAACTCTCTGATTTTGGATTAGCTAAGGATGGGCCTACCGGTGATAGAAGCTATGTTTCTACTCGGGTAATGGGAACATATGGCTATGCAGCTCCTGAATATATGATCACAGGTATCTTTCATTTTGCCTTGTTTCTTCAAAATCAGTCTTTTGAGTAGATGCGTTTTATAATCGTGAGGCTGACTGTGATACGTAATGGACTAAAGCGGACAATATCTGTCAGTGGTGGCCTTGGGCTATTACAAATGGTATCAGAGCCAGATACTAGACGATGTGCTAGTGAGGACGTTGGGACCCCAAGGGGGGTGGATTGTGAGATCCCATATCGGTTGGAGGAGAATGAAACATTCCTTATAAGGGTGTGGAGATCTCTTCCTAGTAGACATGTTTTAAAATCGTGAGACTGACAGTGATACGTAACGGGCCAAAACGGGCAATATCTAATAGCAATGACCTTGGGCTGTTACAACAAGTCTATCTACTTGTGCTGTTATGTTAAAAAACATGATGACGTGTGACTGTGAGATGACTACTAGTTATTAAATTTCCAAGCCTGGATTCATTCTCTTGTTTTGAAGGTCATCTGACTGCCAAGAGCGACGTGTATAGTTTTGGAGTTGTTCTTCTCGAAATCTTATCAGGGAAACGAGCTATAGACAAAAACCGACCATCGGGAGAACACAGTCTTGTGGAATGGGCCAAACCTTACCTCACTAGCAAAAGAAGAGTTCTCCAAATGCTGGATACACGCATCGAAGGCCAATATTCTACTGCAGGAGCACTGAAAGCAGCTAAACTTGCGATTCAATGCATATCAACCGAACCCAAGTTAAGACCAAACATGAACTCAGTGGTGAAAGCATTGGAACAACTTCAGGATTCCAGTGAAACAAGTGGAGCAAAGGGGGGCCCTATAACCGAGCCCGTAGACAAATCCAGTCAAGGCAGTGACACCACAAATAACAAAGCTGTTTCTTATCCTAGACCATCTGCTTCAATACTAAATCTATAGAAACCGAGACGAAAGAACGTCTGGTGAACCGGCTAACATTTGGACCGAACCCGAAAGGTAAAGATGGTATTTGGATGACCAACTCATTGTGTACTGAAACACTGTACAGTTTCCTTTTGCTCAATTGTCCCCAGAATCAGTTCCCCCATCCATCCCTTTTGTGTTTTTGTGTTCTGGCTTGATTAGAATAAGATTTGATTCCACTAAGATGAGGCATTATAAGCTTTTAAAACGCTTATTTCAAACATTTGGTTTAACAAAATTGAAAATATATAGTGTTTTTTTAGAGTTGAGTGTAGCACTAAAATTGTGCATGTATTGGTACCGTAGCTATATATTGTATTCTTATGGAAAGTTTACCATGTCTACTAGGGAGAGCGGAGATGGAGAAGCCTTTTCCGTCCCCATCTCCTCCACCTAGTGAAATTTCTCATTTATTTTTGCGGGAATGGGAGTAGTAATTCATCCGAGATATTTGTTGGGATTGAGTTTAAGAATTATAATAAATGAAATGCATCTGAAAGATGCAAATATCCTTCTTTTGGGGCAGATTTGATTATAAAAAGAATAGATGTAGAGAACTTTACAACGAGATTGTGTTTGCAGCTCTCTCAAGAATCAAAATGAAATCAATTCCGTATATATCATATCACATGCCTGCTTACTTTGACTCGTACAAATATCTGAACTTTATATTTGTTAAATATATTCTTTTAATTCTTGGATAAAATATTATCATTTTTTGAAAATTATTTTAGAACTAAAGTATATATTTCATTTAAGATAATATTAAAAAAGAATAAAAATTAGACAATAATATTTGTCATTTTTCATTTTAAATCAAGAATCGAATAATATACTTTTATTAAATTTGATTGGATCGTTATCTTTTTAAATACATAAGATATATATTACGAAAAAAAAAATGTATATAATATTTATTAGAAGACCGGTAAATAAAATTTAAAATTTTAATAATAATAATTATTATTATTATTATGCCGCCAAGAGTTGAAACCGTCTTCCTTTGTTCCAAGCCCCCACGCATCCCATGTTGGCTCTTTGACGTGGGCCCGTGTGTGCGAGGTTGGTTGAGTCATCGATGTTGACGACTCGGCAGCGGCTGCTCATCTATATAACCCCACCGCACCTTCATAATCCTCCAAGCTTGAGCGAGAGAAACAAAGCTATGGCGATTGGAATATTGGAGGTCAATTTGGTAAATGGAAAAGGATTTCGAGGCAAAGATATCCTGGGTAATAATAATCTCACCTGTCATTCTTCTCTGTCTTCTTCAAATCTTTCTACATTTGATTTGCTTTGTGATTAAGCTAATTTGATTATGCTATTAAGCTAATCATCTTCCTCTCGTTTTGTAGGTGGAATTGACCCTTATGTTCTGATTCAGTATAAGGGCCAAGAACAAAAGAGCAGTGTGGCTAAAAGTTAGTCTCTCTTTTTTTTCAAGCTCATCAATTATTACTTCATTTATTATTTGGAAGAACAGTTTTTATTTGGAGAATTTGGCCTCAAAATTCTTGAAAACACCACATTATGGTTAAAACGAAGCATATTTGGGTGATTTTAAATGGCGTAGATGCAAGTGAAAGTCCGGTATGGAATGAGAAGTTTAAATTCCAAGCAGAGTACCCTGGGAGCGGTGGTGATTACAAGATCATCCTCAAAGTCATGGACAAAGACACTTTTTCTGCTGATGATTTCATTGGCCAAGCCACGTAAGACCCTTGTAATAAGAACACTCATATTATTATTGCTATGACTATCACCCTATCACCAACATATTCGAATTGAATGATCTGATTTACGAGGAACTAAATGACTGTGGCAGGATATATATCAAGGATTTATTAGCTTTTGGAGTTGAAAATGGGAAGTCGGAGATATGGCCTCAAAAGTACAGCGTTGTAGGAGCCAACCTTAAGTACAATGGTGAAATTAAAGTTGGAGTGAGCTTCACCCTTGAAGGTCATTGATCAAAAAACGCTCAAAATCTGAACCAAAGTGGGAACTAAGTGGCTTGGCTTCACCAAATCCAACTTGTTGCTCTAACCAAATTGTACTTTGTTTTGTTTTGTTTTTTTTATTAATAAAATGTAATCAAAATAGTCTAAACTAAGTAAAATAAGAAGCTAAGTATTTAATAATTTGATTTATGAACATCTTGGTTATTCAAATTTTAAGATATTATAATATAACATCAACCCGTCTTAATTCCATGGTAAAACATGTGATTTTAATTATATGGTTTTGGGTTCATAGATCCATAAAATAATTATGTGAGTTTGATCCTCACCAACAACGTTTCAATTAACATTTATTTATTTAGTGATAAAAAGTCTAATTACTTTATTACCACAATTGAAGTTGTGTCAATTTTATTTATTTATAGAGAATTTCAATGAATATTCTAAATTCAGCAACAAGATAAAATTTGATTTATTTGATTTCTTGTTTTTAGTTTTTTTTAAACTATATTTATATATTTACAATTTCTATGATGTAGTTCTTTTTAATCTCATTGAAACATGGGAATCCTTAACAAAATTATGTAAAATTAAATAAAAACTATTTTTTAACCAAATTATATATATCATTTTTATAAAATGTTCATAACAAAGAAATTCATGGACTTAGTTTTCAAACATATAAAATAATAATAATAATAATAATAATAATAAAATTAGTTTCACTAAATTTAATAAAAAAATTAAAAAAAAATGAAGGAATTCGAATTCTTTTAGTATTTGAGTCGTGTGAGAACTGGATTTTAGTCTTTACTCACTCATATTTATGTTGATGTGGCCTTTCTTAAATTCATTCAGTTAAATATTAATGTAATAAACCATAATCTATGGTTCCCAAAACAACATATTCAAAATTCAAGAATACTCTATAATTTAAGTTTTCTTATTATTAGAATATATACCTTTTTGTTTGATTTACAGCAATAAGGCCGTCTTAGCTCAGTGGTAGAGCGCGTGGCTTTTAACCACGTGGTCGTGGGTTCGATCCCCACAGACGGCGCTCTTGCATTTTTCAATATCAATATTGTTGTTCTTCATGCCCCGTTTTTCTCCCCCATCCCCAATGCCTTCTTCTTCTGTACCACCTCAGGTATATCCATTTTGCATGCTTCTTATTGATGTGTTTTGTTTTTGAAGGTTAGATTGAGTTTTCGGGTCCATGTAATCTTCATTTCTTTTATGCTTCAGTTACAGGTTTCACCCAAAACGAAAATCCAAGACACCAACATTAAACTTAATAAAGTTTCGTTTTTTTTTTTAATTGTAATTCAAGATTTTTGGGAGTGAGTCCCACGTTAGTTTATTTAGGGAATGATCTTGAGTTTATAAGAAAAACATCTCTATTAATACGAAGCTTGTAAGCAAGGAATACATCTTAATTGGAGAAATCAAAAGTAAAAACATGAAAGCTTAATTCAATTATATCATTGTAGAAGTTTGATTTTTAATTAGAAGATAAAATCTAAAAGAGTAAGAAGTGTATTATTATTTTTTTAAATATCTTGTAAAAATGAAATTAATTCATTATTATATTCTATTCCATTGGTGCGTACGAATATTTAAATTTTATATTTGACTGAATATATTCTTTTAATTCTATGAATTTTTTAAATAGTTTTTTTTTATTTTATTTTATATAACATTGTGAAATAGTATAGTTGATATAGGTTAAATTTTGTTGTCACAAGTAATTATCGGTCATAAATTCTTGGTCAAGTCATGTTTTATGAACGATTTTGACATTGTGTGGTTGGAAGAACCCGATTCTAAATAAAAATAAAACATATAAAAATAAAATCAAAACTGAAAATTAATTAAAAATATTAAATTGACATACATCATTAGTCATAAGCGTAAAATGATATTAGAACTAAATCATACATTTAATAATTTAAAATTAATACACATGTTTAAGATAATATTAAAAAAGAATAACAATGAAAGTGATATTTTTTCTTTTTTATTTTAAGAGAGAATCGAATATTATATATACTTTATTAAATTTGATCTGGTATTATCCTTTTAAATATATATATATATAAGCCACTGCACCATTGTATTCCTTCAACTTCATCTTCAAGCTTGACAGACAGAGGCAAAGCGATGGCGATGGGTATGTTGGAGGTCCACTTGATTAGTGGTAAAGGACTTCAAGCCCATGATCCGCTTAATAGTAAGCTCCAATCTGCGGTTCCTACTTGCTTTCATGCTCTGCCTATGCTCTTACTTACTTATTAACCTATTCCATTTTCTCCCCATTTCGCAGAACCAATTGACCCTTATGTTGAGATCAACTACAAGGGCCAAGAACGCATGAGCAAAGTTGCTAAAAGTTAGTCTCTCCTTTTTCTTTCCGGCCTCTAAAATTTTATAAACTAATATAATTTTTGTTCGTGTGGTTTTAAATGTCGCAGATGCAGGACCAGATCCAGTATGGAATGAAAAGTTTAAATTCCTAGCAGAGTACCCTGGGAGCGGCGGTGACTTCCTTATCTTATTCAAGGTCATGGACCATGACGTTATAGATGGTGATGATTACATTGGCGATGTCTCGTAAGACCATTGATCTTCTCTTACATAACTACTACTATTACTATCACCACCACATTCACAGTTTACGAAAGATGGAACTAAATGACTATTGCAGAATAGATGTCAAGGATTTATTAGTGGAAGGAGTTAGAAAGGGATGGTCGGAGTTACCGCCTAGAATGTACCAGGTTATAGCACACAAACTTTACTTCAAGGGAGAAATTGAAGTTGGAGTGTCCTTCAAGCGGCAGGTAATAGAGCATGTTTAGTGTTTGAATGTGAGCGTGTGTAAAGTTAAGCTTATTTGGTTTGATTTAATGGTGAAATAGGGGTAATTAAGGAAGAACAAGTGGGAGGATGGAAGCAAAGCGAAGACTACGTGGCTTGCCTTCTTCGAACCCATTCCCCAAATGTATGCAAACTTGTTACCAATTTGAATTTCTACCTCTTTTGGTATGTTATTCAGATTCTAAACTATGAATTAACCTAAATAAAATAAAAAAAACTATGTTTTTAATAATTCTCTAATTAATCTTAACAAAATCCACAATTCAGTTCTATAGTATATTACTTTAACTATATGGTCATGGATTCGTGAATCCCATATACGGTATTACGAGTAACAATTCTCTTATATATAAAATAATATTTATTATAACTTGGCTAAATGTTATGTTATGAGTACGATTCTCATCAATGAAGTTTCAATTACATTTTTTATTTATTTGAATTGAATTTCTACCATCTTTTAGTGACTAAAATTTTATTTACTCCTATTATGACTATTGAAATTACGTTCATTTCTATTTATTTATGAAATTTTTTAATGAATGGCTTAATTCATATTGAGTATGTCACTTTTAACCATTAACCATGTAGTTGTATGGGTTTGATCCTTGCTGACAACATTGCAAATTAACTTTTTTATTCATGTGTTAAAAATAATTATCACCAAAAATTTGAAGTCTATATCAATAAATATCACAAAAAAAAAAAAAAAAATTATATAATAGTTTTTAACTTTCAATGAAAATATTGTCTATCTTATCATTAATATTGATATCCTTTAAATAGGATACAAGCGAGTACAAATGAGGAAAATATAAAATAATTAAATATTAGAATAAAATGAAATATACTATAAATCTAATCATAAATGGAAGAATATTAAGATATAATATCTCAGATATATTCCATAAATAATATATTTCTAACGGTGATGATAGACCAATAATAAAGAAAAGTTTTTTTTTTACCAGATTTAATAAATAAATAAATAAATAAAATTAATGTAATGAACCATAATTTATTGTTTCCGACACATCTATGATTTAAGCTAGATGCGTACTCCTTAATAATAGGGGTGTAAATAAGAATTGGAAATCCAACTTTTTTTTTTAAGAATCCTTTTTACTTTCCATCTATCACTTTTATCATCAGACTGGATGGAAAGTAAACCAATATAATTACTGAATTTTATCAAAAAGTTTGTCCAAAATATTTTGATCGTTCTAATATTTTCTGTAGCTTCTCGATCAACATGTAGTATGAGTGAAAAAATTATTAATTGTTTTAAAAATTCTTTTAACACCTGAAATAAAAATTCTTTTAACACCGGAAAGGACACTAATTAGATAAAAAAATTAGTTTAATTAGATTTACGGTTATAAACTAGAGTAATTCTAAATTCTAATGTATTTATTATTATTTGTTGCAATATTATTACAGCATGATGTATATATTTTTTTCTAATAGTTTAGGTCCTCTAACTTCATTAAGGTTATATTTATAATATATATATTAGTTTTGTTATATATAGTATTTTTAAACTAATAATTTTTATTGTATTTTTAATTTCATGATCTATTTTTATATATTTTTTATTTAACGAACTATCAATAAGGGTCCGTTGTCTTTAATTTTATGACAATGTTGAACTATGTTAATATGTTACCATTTTTGCTTATTTTTTTTACTAAATTTATTATTATTTTTTTATTAATTATAGATTGGTTTGTGTTTGTTTGTGAACTTTAAATATATTTTATCTGTAATTTTATATGAATAATTATAAATAATGGATAAATAATTTTTTTTTTAACCACCTCACCATCAAGTCAAAATAGAGCGTTGGGTCAAAAACATCCCTCAACCCAATAATAGACTTTGTTTTTATAACTCTCAGTATGAATTGTCATATCAAGGCCGTCTTAGCTCAGTGGTAGAGCGCGTGGCTTTTAACCACGTGGTCGTGGGTTCGATCCCCACAGACGGCGTTTTTTTTACCATTAAAAAACAGTGCATCACCAACTGTATGACACTCTGTATAAAGAATATTATTGCGCTATGTAATCTTCATTTCTTTAAACTCAAATAAATGATCTATCGCTATGTTACACGTTTGTGTTTGACATACAATGAAAATCCAAGATACCACCATTAAACTTAATAAAGTTTCATTTTTTTTTAATTGTAATTCAAGATCGTTGGGAATAAGTCCCGCATTAACTAATTTAGAGAATTAATACAAGTTTATAAGAAATACATCTTCATTGGAGAAACCAAAAAGCAAAAACATGAGAGCTTATAGTCCAAGTGGACAATATCATATTATTGTGGAGGTCTTGATTTCTAACAAGCTATGTTTCTACTCGGGTAATGAGCACATATGACTACACAGTGACGTGACCATTAAAAAATCACAAATACGTGGGTAGATACTCTTTTATCCCCTAACAAATTCAAACAAAGCAAAGTGTTGGATTATTTTTCTTCATGTCTACTCTTTTCTTAATTAGCCTCAATAAAACTGTTTTTTTTTTTTTTTTTTTTTGACAAAAATCCAAACGAAATTAATTCATTATTATATCATATTCCGTGGTTTACTTTGATCGATATAAATATTTAAATTTTATATTTGACTAAATATATTCGGGTTAGTATTTGATATAGGTGAAGCTTTTTTTTTTTTTTTTTTTTGTCAAATAGTAATTTTCAGTCATAAATTATTGGTCAAGTCACATTTTATGAATGACTTTTGACATTTTGTGCAAGAAGAATCAGATTTGATTCTAAAATAAAAACAAACATATAAAAATAAAATCAAAATATATACAAACATCCAAACCTAAAATAAATTAAAAATATTAAAGTGATCCTAATTTAATAATAATTGACATACATCATGTAGGCATAAATTGCAAATATTTATGATTTTAAAAACATGAAATTCGAATTAAAATATACATTTAATAATTTAAAATTAATACACATGTTTAAGATAATACTAAAAAAGAATAACAATTAAAGTGATATTTTTTTCTTTTCTATTTTAAAAGAGAATCAAATATTATACTTTATTAAATTTGATCGGGTATTGTCCTTTTAAATGCATGTATGATAAAAAAAAAGAATATATTTATTAGATAAAATTTTAAATCTAAATTAAAAAGTTAGTAGAAGGCAGGCAGACACCTTTGTCGTGGAGCTGCGTGTGCGACAGTAGCAGCAGCAGCAGTGGCGGGTCATCTATATAAACGCACTGCACCTTTGTATTCCTTCAACTTCATCTTCAAGCTTGACAGACAGAGGCAAAGCAATGGGGATGGGAATGTTGGAGGTCCATTTGATTAGTGGTAAAGGACTTCAAGCCCATGATCCGCTTAATAGTAAGCTCCAATCTGCGGTTCCTACTTGCTTTGATGCTCTGCCTATGCTCTTACTTACTTCTTAACCTATTCCATTTTCTCCCCATTTCGCAGAACCAATTGACCCTTATGCTGAGATCAACTACAAGGGCCAAGAACGCATGAGCAAAGTTGCTAAAAGTTAGTCTCTCCTTTTTCTTTCCGACCTCTAAAATTTTATAAATTAATATCATTCTTATTCGTGTGGTTTTAAATGGCGCAGATGCAGGACCAGATCCATTATGGGATGAGAAATTTAAATTCCTAGCAGAGTACCCTGGGAGCGGCGGTGACTTCCATATCTTCTTCAAGGTCATGGACCATGACGCTATAGATGATGATGATTTGATTGGCGAAGTCAAGTAAGACCATTGTGATTTTCTCAAACATAACTACTACTATTATTACTATCACCACCACATTCAAAGTTTACGAAAGATGGAACTAAATGACTGTTGTAGAATAGATATCAAGGATTTATTAGCGGAAGGAGTTAGAAAAGGATGGTCGAAGATACCGCCTAGAATGTACCAGGTTTTATTACTCAATCTTTACTTCAAGGGAGAAATTGAAGTTGGAGTGTCCTTCCAGCGGCAGGTAATGGAGCATGTTTAGTGTTTGAATGTGAGCGTGTGTAAAGTTAAGCTTATTTGGTTTGATTTAATGGTGAAATAGGGGTAATTAAGGAAGAATAAGTGGGAGGATGGAGCAAAGCGAAGACTACGTGGCTTGCCTTCTTCAAACCCTTTCCCCAAACGTATGCAAACTTGTTACTAATTTGAATTTCTACCTCTTTTGGTATGTTATTCAAATTCTAAACTATGAATTAACATGAATAAAATAAAAAACTATGTTTTTAATAATTCTCTAATTAATCTTACCAACCTGTCTGGCTCGACAACACACGATTTAGTTACAAACTATATCGCTCTAACCATGTGGTCATGGGTTCATAAATCTCATATACAACATTATGAGTAATAATTCTTTTATATGTAAAATAATATTTATTATAATTCGGCTAAATGTTATTTTATGTGTACAACTTTCATCCACGTGGTTTCAATTACATTTTTTATTTATTTGAATACAACTTTCATGATCTTTTAGTGACCAAAATTCTAATTACTCTTGTCATGACAATTGAAATCTATTTATTTTCATTTAGTGATTGATCACGTGACGGTTTGATCCCTATTAACAGCATTACAAATTAACCTTTTTATTTATCATCTATATTCATAAATATCGCAACAAAATTTTAAACATATTATTTTTTGTAATGGACCATTTAAATATTTTTATATAATTGTTTTTAATAAGTCTATCTATTAACTTATACTATTGTATTTGAGTGACCAATAAAAAAAAAAAAAAAAAAATTCTCTACATTTAATAAATAAATAAATAAATAAAAACGAAGGAATTCAAATTCTCTTTGTATTTGAGTCTGTGAAAAACAGTTTTTAGTCTCTACTCGCTCCTATTTATGTCTTTCTTAAATTCATTTAATTAAATATTAATGTAATAACCATAATTTATTGTTTCCAAAACAACATATTCAAATGATAAGAAAACTTTATAATTTAAGCTAATACTTCCCTCGTCTTTAATAATAGAGGTGTACATTCAACCGATAATCCAGATCAACCCAACCGAACTATAAAGGTTGGGTTGGGTTAACATTTCGAATTGAATTGGGTTCATTTTTTGAAACTCAAACTGAATCAGTTCGATTCGTGTTCATGGAACAAAACTTTCGATTTGGTCCAAGCCAAATAAAAATATATAAAATATATTAATAAATTAATCATAATAATGTATTTATTAGAATGGTGGTTCGGTCTAATTAAAGACTAATGCACAGGTTTAACGGCAATCAAATACATTATTATTTTTTATTTTGTTTAATTTTTATATAGATATTAAAAATATTTCAATATTTCATACTATTTTAAAACATATTATAAATAAACTAATATATAACTATTCATACTTTTATACTCTGAAATAAATAATAAATTAATAAACAATTCTTTAATTTATAATTTAAGAATATAGTTACAACGGATTCATTAGTTATGAGGTATATGTTTAGGATATAAATAATAAATTAATAAACAATCCTTCAATATAGTTTAGAACAGGTTTATTAATTATAATTTATACATACATTCAAGTTATTTTGGTTATTTGGAAACAAATGCGTATAATATTTAATGTTATTATATATATATATTTGAATAATTTTAAAGCAACTTGTCTTTTATCTTACGAATTATAAAATGAATTTTTTAAATAGAAATTTCTGTACTTGTGTTGCGATAAAAGAATTTTTTTTTACTCTCCATCTTATCATTTTTTTTATTGGACCGCGTAAATAAATTTAAATAGACTTTGATCGATGTTGCCCAAAATATTTCAATTATTATAGTATTTATTGGTGAGAATTTTTTTTATTATTACTGAAAATTAGTTTAAATAAATTTATTGGATCATTCTAAATTTTAATGTATTTATTATCTATTTATTGTAACATTATTATATTATATTATATTATATATATATTTTTTAATAGCAGAGGGCTCTCTAACTTAATTTTTTTATTTTTGTTATATACAGTATTTTTAAATTAATCATTTTTATTATATTTTTAATTTTGTGATCTATTTTTATATTTTTCTTACTTTAACTGGTTTCCAAAGAGTATCGGTATTTAGTTGTTTTTAGTTTTATGACAATATTGTACTATGTTAACATGTTACAATTTTTGTTTGTTGTTCTTCATTATTATTATTTTTTTTAATAATTATTGATTGATTTGTGTTTATTTCTCAATTTTTAATATAATTTATGTACATTATATATAAATAATTATAAATGATGGGTAAATAATTCTTTTTTTTTTAAAACTAATTTTTTCTTTTTAACAACATAACGTGAAAGTGAAAATAGAGGGTTGGGTCAAAAATATCCCTCAACCATAGATATATGTTTTATATGGTTTCAGTATATGTTATAACGTCAAGGCCGTCTTAGCTCAGTGGTAGAGCGCGTGGCTTTTAACCACGTGGTCGTGGGTTCGATCCCCACAGACGGCGTTTTGTTGTTTTGTTTTTCAATATTAATCTGCGTGGCTTTTAACCACGTGGTCGTGGGTTCGATCCCCACAGACGGCGTTTTGTTGTTTTGTTTTTCAATATTAATCTGGTTGGCTTTTAATATCTAAAATAGTAAAATTGGTTCTTTGTTCGTTCTGCCTAAAGTTACCAATAAAAGAATGATTATGAGTTGGGTTTATAAATCCAGTTGGGTTTATAAATTTGGTTGGCTTTTAATATCTAAATAGTAAAATGGTTGTTTGTTGTGCCTAAAATTACGGAATTACATGGAGAACAAGAGTTTAATAAGGTAATGTCATGTGTTTATAATTAGGAATTGCATGAAATCTGAGCGAAAATGATTATGAGTTTATAGGTAAGGAATACATCTCAAAAGCTCAAAGGAATGATCATGAATTTGATTGTGGGTTTATAGGTAAGGAATACATCTCCCAGAGCTCAATAAGGGAATGATCATGAGTTTGATCATGGGTTTATAGGTAAGGAATACATCTCCAAGAGCTCAACAAGGGAATGATCATGAGTTTATAAATAAGAAATACGTCTTCATTGGTATGGGGTCTTTTGAGGAAACCAAGAGCAAAAACATAAAAACTTATGGTCAAAGTGGACAATATCATATCATTGTGGAGGTCGTAATTTCTAACAAGCTATGTTTCTACTAGGGTAATGGGAACATATGACTATATAGCTTTTGAATATCCGATCACAAGTACAAAGAATGAGGGTGGGTGGTGACATTATTGTTAAAAAATCATCCATAATCTAGTACGGTCAAGTCCAATAATTATATGAACGTATTGTCTACATATTTTATAAATAAATTAAGATCACAAGGTGGTGCACATGGTAAAAAATCTTCTATCCCCGTTCAAAAAAACTATTATTTTTTCTAAATATCTTGTAATCTTTTTCTAATTGGCCTCAATAAAACTGTTCCTTTTTACAAAAAAATCAAAATGAAATTAATTCATTATTTATCGTATCTCATGCTAGTTACTTTGATTGGTATGGATATTTAAATTTTATATTTGACTGCATATATTCTTTTAATTTTATGACTTTTTTTTAAATGATTTTTTTTTATTTATTTATTATATAACATTATCAATAGGTCAAGTTTTTTTGTCACAAGTAATTTTCAGTCGTAAATTCTCGGTCAATCATCTTTTATAAATGATGGTTGATACTTTGTGATTGGAAGAACCAGATTCTAAAACAAAAATATACATATAAAAATAAAATCAAAATATATATAAATATAAAAACTTAAAATTAATTAAAAAATATTTAAAATTAATTAAAAAATATTTAAAATTAATTAAAAAAGATTAAAGTGATCCTAATTTATTAATAATAATTGACGTACAATCATCTACTAAGTTATAGGCATAAATTGAAAATATTTATGATTTAAAAAAAAATGATATTAGAACTAAAACATACCTTTAATAATTTAAAATTAATACACATGCTTAGGATAATACTAAAAAAGAATAAGAATTAAAGTGATATTTTTTGTTTTGTATTTTACGACAGAATCGAATATTATATATACTTTATTAAATTTGATCTGGTATTATCCTTTTAAATATATATATATATAAAAGCCACTGCACCATTGTATTCCTTCAACTTCATCTTCAAGGTTGACAGACAGAGGCAAAGCGATGGCGATGGGTATGTTGGAGGTCCATTTGATTAGTGGTAAAGGACTTCAAGCCCATGATCCGCTTAATAGTAAGCTCCAATCTGCGGTTCCTACTTGCTTTCATGCTCTGCCCATGCTCTTACTCACTTATTAACCTATTCCATTTTCTCCCCATTTCGCAGAACCAATTGACCCTTATGTTGAGATCAACTACAAGGGCCAAGAACGCATGAGCAAAGTTGCTAAAAGTTAGTCTCTTCTTTTTTCTTTCCGAACTCTAAAATTTTATAAATTAATATCATTCTTATTCGTGTGGTTTTAAATGGCGCAGATGCAGGACCAGATCCATTATGGGATGAGAAATTTAAATTCCTAGCAGAGTACCCTGGGAGCGGCGGTGACTTCCATATCTTATTCAAGGTCATGGACCATGACGTTATAGATGGTGATGATTACATTGGCGATGTCAAGTAAGACCATTGATGTTCTCTTACATAACTACTACTATTACTACTATTACTATCACCACCACATTCAAGGTTTACAAACCATAGAATTAAATGATGATTGCAGAATAGATGTCAAGGATTTATTAGCTGAAGGAGTTCGAAAAGGATGGTCGGAGATACGGCCTAGAATGTACCATGTCTTAGCACACAAAATCCACTTCAAGGGAGAAATTGAAGTTGGAGTGTCGTTCAAGCTGCAGGTAATGGAGCGTGTTCAGTGTTTGAATGTGAACTCAAAATGACATGAACACTTGTGTATAAGGTTATGCTTATTTGGTTTGATTAAATGGTGAAACAGGGCGGCGGGGGATGTGCAGGATGTTACCCATGGGAAAACTAAGTGGCTTGGCTTCTTCAAACCCATTCCGGAAATGTATGCAAACTTGTTGCTTTAAACCAATTTGAATTTCTACCTCTTTTGGTATGTTATTCAAATTCTAAATGTCAAACTACTATGAATTAACATAAAATAAAGACTATCTTTTTAAATAATTCTCTAATTCAATTTATAATATTATAACATCAACCTGATTTTACTCAATTATAAAATATATCGCTCTAACTATGTCGTCGTGGGTTTGTGACTCCATATACAACGTTACGAGTAACAATTTTCTTATTTTTACTATAACGCCTATTTATTTCTAGTTAAATGTTATGAGTATGATCCTCACCACTTTTTATTTATTTGTATAGAATATTCATACGAATATATCTTTTAATGATAAAAATTCTATTTACTTCAACTATAAGTCATTTTAATGGATAATTTATTCATATTTACAAATTTAGTATTAACAAATGTTGAAACGGTTATAGTTTATATAGTTGAGCATAATAAATTTGGGTGTATTTATTAATTTTAAATTATAAAAGCAGAAAAAATGGTAGATAATTAAATCTCTAACAATGGAAGATGTGGAACAGTTCGAAGGCTTAATAAAAATGATGATGGCCATTACAACTGCTTATTAGTTTTTGATAATGCACATATACAAATATCATAATAATATAGTACACATTATACCTATTTTGTTCACGGACATCCACCAGACGAATAGTTTCTTATCTATTCCAATATAATTGAAGAGGAGATATTGCATGTATCTACAGAGTAGAAATGAGTGATCGACCTAGGTCCCACAATTAGAGTTACGAGTAGCAAAAAAGGTGTACATGACCGTAGCTACCACATGGAAATGGACACGTTGTATTCTTATTTGGATTGGTATATATCATATCACCTTACTTTGATAATATCCAAATTTTATATTTGGTTGAATATATATTTTTTTTTTTAATTTCTTAGGATTTTTGCCCAATATTGTCTGAGTTGGTTAAAATTTTATATTTTAAATAATAAATTAAAATTGTAAATCTTTTTAGGATAAACTATAATATTATATATATATATTTATAAAAGTAACTTTGGGTCATAAATTCTTCTGTCAAAGTATCGACTTTAAACTTTTGTAGTTTTAAGAATTAAATTCGAAAAAAAAAATTTCAAGATGTATAATATCAATAGTTAAAATTAAAAATTTGAAAGTATTTTTTTTAATGATAATTGACATAGTTTATGGATGAAGTAATAGAATTAACATAAAATAAATAAAACACAAAATAATCTTAAAATTAAAATATATATTTAGAATTTTATAATTTTACTTCACATGTATATGAGTATTTAAGATAATATAAGAAAAGAATATAAATTAAAGAGCGATATTTATTTATCTTTTCATTTTAGATCAACGATAACAAAAATGAAAATGGAATATTATACTTTATTAAATTTGACTCGAACATTATTCATTTAAAAAACACTATTGTACTTACAAATTTAAAAAATAAAATAAAAATAATTTTTTAATATTCAAAATTTGACTTAAATTTTTATTTATTATTTTTCGTAAAAGAAAATAACAAAAAAAAAAAAGCATAAAATTAAATAAAAAATTGAATATTTATCAAACTAAAAAATTATAGAGGAATCTCTAAGAATTTATTATATAAGTTATCGATTGTATATAAGTAACAAAGCCGTCTTAGCTCAGTGGTAGAGCGCGTGGCTTTTAACCACGTGGTCGTGGGTTCGATCCCCACAGACGGCGTTTATTGTGTTTTCTTACATTCACCTTTTTTTTTTTCTGTCAAATTTTTAGAAGAGAAAGCTTTGTGTTGTGTCTGTATTCATTCACTCATTCATTTAATTCACCTCCCACACCTCTCATATTAATGAAATCCACATTCTTATTTCTTCCAAGAACACCATCAAGAATCTCATGAGAATTCCAATCTCAACCGTCCATTTCCATCCACAAACAAAAGAACAATCTCATGCATCTCTCATTTCCTTTCAAAATTCTCTTTAAAGCTCAAATCTTTAGTCAACTCTTCCCCCATTTCATCCTTAATGCCACCCACGATCACACCCCTCTCCCTTTCTCGCATTTTGAATACAACCCTCTTCAACTTTCTGCCATCTTCTTCTATATGTTCCTCTCAATCTCAAAAACCATGAAATTTGAAGACTTTCTAATGGACCCAACCGCACCTCATCAGCGCAGACTTGACCTTCAGGGTGAAGTGAGATTCTTTCTTTCTCCATCCCTCCCTCTCTCTTTTCAATCACAAGCACACACTAATCTGGTTTTTCTTCAGGTTGTGAAGTTAGAGGAACAATTGCATGGTGAACAACAGCTCAATAAGGCTCTGCATTGGGCTCTTCACGGCCCTTTCCTGTCCCATCCCCATGTTTCCTCTTCTTTACCACCTCAGGTACATCCATTTTGCATTGGTTTAAGCAATAGTAATGCATAAGGGATTTCTTGATTCTCTGTTCTTTGTAGATGCAGGTGCTCATGGAAGAATTGGGAGTTGTGGAGAGAGAGATTGAAAGGCTAGAAAGAAAGGTTGAAGAGCTGAAGTTGAACTTGTACAAAGAGAGGGAACAGAATAAGGAGTGGGAAATTCAGCAGAGGCTTAGATGCCTTTGGCAGCACAACCTGCTCTTGAATGGACCTCAAATTAATAACAGCTCTGTTCTTACTGGCCAGCGATCCAGATCCCACCATTATGATGAACTTAGAAAAGATATAATGCTGAGTGAGAGGAGATTCTCTTCAAGTGCTGCTTCTGACATCCAGTGTCTTCCACCAAGGAAGAATGCAACGAGAAGCCGAAAGCAGAGCCAATTAGAGAAAGAAACTTGCAGTGAAACACCAAATGAGCTTTCAGAACAGTTGATTAAGTGTCTCATTGGCATTTATGTTGATCTAAATCAGCCTTCATACAGCAGCAAAACTTCACCCAATATACCAAAACATGGCCTTTCCTGCATCAGCTCAAAGCGCTGTATTGCAAAAACCAGCTTCAGTTGCAAAGCGCCTCAGCTCACTTTGTCTTTTGATTATACCTCGTCCAATCCCAATCCTTATAGTATACTACTGCTCGACTCAGAAGGCGGTGTGAGGAACTTTGGCCCTTATAAGAACTTCATCCACATTACGAGAACGTCTTTCGACATCGGTAGACTGCCCGAGTGCTCGACGTCAATCAGAAAGTTGAGGTGAGTAGCAGCCTGTTTAACCAGATTGCCACATAGCGTTGAAACTTCAAATTGTTCTTTTGCTTCCTGATCTTTGCAGGATTCTTATTCATAAGCTGAGCAATGTGGAGTTGACCTTTTTGACGTACAAACAGAAGTTGGCATTCTGGATAAACATTTATAACTCCTCTATAATGCATGTACTGTAAGACATGTAAGACACAGATGAATTGCAGCTATGATCCTATTTGAATATACTGACTGTAATCACCAAAATTTCAGGCATTTCTTGAACATGGGCTGCCATCGACAACTGATAAACTCTTGGCTTTGATGAACAAGGTATATGCCAATGTCCCAAGTCCTAAATACCAAAACAACTCTGAAGCTTTATGTGATTTTTCCGTCCTGCAGGCTGCTCTTAACGTTGGGGGGGTAGTTCTCAATGCTCTGGCTATTGAACATTTCATTCTTCGGCATCAAAATGAAACGAAATATGTAAGCGCTACCTGTCTTGTAGTTTATATTTCAAAACTACTATCAGTACATGACGATGGTTCATTGCATATGTTGTTCCCTTTGAAGCCTGTGGATGAGAAGGAAATGTTGCTTCGACATGCCTATGGCTTAGGATATCCAGAACCAAATGTGACATTTGCTCTCTGCAGGGGCAGTTGGTCTTCTCCTGCAGTAAGTATCTTACTTTTTCTGCATATTTTATGAGCATCAATGAATCTTTGAAAGAAATTGACGGACTGTTGAAACTTTATGAAGTTAAGGGTGTATACACCAGAGGAAGTGGTGAACGAGTTGGGGATGGCAAAAGTCGAGTATCTGGAAGCGTCGGTGGGGATGACGAGCAAGAAGAAGATAATGGTGCCGAAGCTTCTTCAATGGCACATGAAAGATTTTGCAGACGACATGGAATCACTGTTGGAGTGGATTTATAGCCAACTTCCTCGCTCTGCAAGCTTGAAGAGGACGATAATGGAGTGTTTAAACGGCGAAACTAAATCTCCCATCCATAAAATGGTGGAAATTCAACCTTATGAATCCGAGTTTCGTTACTTGCTGCCCATCTAATCTAAGTAGTATGCAGATGCAAGTGAGGGGAATTTGCTATTCATTCTCTCAGGAAAGGCTTAACAGCCATATGTAATCTTCATTTCTGTTATGTCAAACAAATGATCATCCCTTACCCATTGTGTTCAAAGCATTTCCACATTAGATAAAACTCTATTCAAATCGTTCTTACAATTATGCACCAAAGAAATCATCCAGTGTTCTGTTCCTAGACGCTAGGGACAATAAATGAACTTGTAATCACTAAAGAGTTGGGGTACAGACAACCAGTCTCCATGTCTTTTCATATACAACCAGGTTGATACAACTTTCATCAGAGATGCAAACAGTTGGGTCTGAACAGCATATAATAATATACCTAATCAATTGAATGATCAGAGTCATCAGAGTCGCTCCTTTCAGGCTCCCCAACAGTTGTCTCAGTTTCCATCACATCAGGCTTCGCTGCAGGGGTGGATGCAGGCTTTGCACTTGCATGATGAGAATTCTCGTGTCTATCATCTTGATGTTCAGCCACTCCAACATGTGAGAATGCTCAGTTAAGGAACCTCTAAAGTTAAAATTGTAGCATAAGATCATAACTTTATGTCAGAAGATGAGGAGAAAAAGGCACCTATATTAATTGGAGAAGGGAATGAGACGATGTGCCAGCAAGGACACTAGACCCTAAAGAGGGGTGGATTTGGGAGGGGGGAGGGGGGGAAGGACCTATATCAATTGGAGAAGGGAACGAGCGCCAGCGAAGACGCTAGACCCCGAAGGGGGTGGATTGAAACATTCTTTATAAGGGTGTGGAAACCTCTCCCTAGCATACACGTTTTAAAATCTTGAGAGGAAGCCCAAAAATGACAATATCTGCTAGTGATGGACTTAGGCTTACCGGATGTGTACATGTTTCATAAACTAATATGGTAATGAGTTTCAAACACATAAATTATCAAGGATATCTGCATTTTCGGTAGTTCCTCCTGCCATGATGTTTAGTAAATCTTTCTCCACACGTCGTACAAGCTCAGGCTGCCAAAAAGAAGAGAGAAAGAATGAGTATGTAACAATCAAAAGGCACTTTCTAAATGCAACAAATTTTGATGTGAAGAACAAAAGATATGTCACTGTCCAATAATTTGTCCTCAACTACCTACTCCTTGTACAAGTAGGAATCTAAATGGATTATCATGTCGTACACCAGTTTACTATCAAGCTAATAGTAAGACGGATAAGAATGGCATACATTTAAATCCGGCTCTCTTCGAAATCTACGTTTTCGAGCATCCCTCATAGGAGGGGTCAGACCATGTCTATACTCGGTTGAATCTGGCGCAGGGTCGCCTGGATCTCTGACCATAATCATCTGTTAAAATGATAGCATCCCATAAAATCTAAGAAACAGCCAGATCATATCACCTGAAATGTATAGACTAAAGATTTTGATACAATTTTACCTGGGCAATGTCTGCAGCTTTGATTAGCACAGTATCATCGTATGTTTTATATGATTCCACTACACAAGGGAGATCCAGAAGTGATGCTGGAAAATGGTCGTCACCAATGGCAAAAGTGCCACTTCTCCCATCCTCTGTGTGACAATTTAAGAGGCCATAAATAGGCAATTAGGCCAACCCTCAAAATTAAGATAAAACCATACTGCACAGTTTGATCTATTTCCAAAGCCAATCAGTCCAAAAGTCTAGAGGTTAATCTATTCATCTAACATCAGAGCAAATGTAATGAAAAAAGCACAGAACAGGGAGATTGAACCAGAAGATGCCTGCATAAGTTTCTTTTACCAGAGAAAGACAAATCCAATGAAGGATCTTCAGATGAAGAAGCATTTTCATTCAGTAGACGTTCAATTCGTTCAGCAACAGAAGGTGGAACCCTCAGTACAAATTGCTCCTCCATGAATTCAGAGTCAAAATCAATAAAACTGCTGCACAAAGAAGATCAACCATCGTAAACGAAAACCATTTTTATTCTTTGTAAGGTTGATAAACAAAATCATCATTCGGCAATGAAAAAGAAATAGGGTTCTAGAAATAGTGCCTTTTGGGTTATCAAATCTGGAAAGAATTGGGCTTCCAAACGAAAATTGGTTCAATTCTTGAAAACATAATCTTGGATTACCTTGTATTCTTGAAGGGTGTGTTGGTGTCAGGTTTTTTGTATCCTGTGCTATGAGCTTTTAACAGCCCTTGTACCAAATCAAGGATACAAAAGCCGTCCCCCACGATTGACGGTTGCCGCCGGCGAGGGAGAAATCGAGGGGATAGCTGTGAAAGAGAGAAATCGAGGGGTACCGATAGCGCGGGGGAAAGAGTCGAGAGATACTGAAAATCCAGAAAATTCCATCTTATTTAAACCATTTTAATAAACTGAAAAATACCTTTTTTTTTTTTTTTTTTTTCTTTCCTTCCTTGTAGATAATTTACCATTAATTGCTTTATTATCATTTTAATCTTTAATTTAGGATTTTTTTTTT
>NW_019268518.1:5875572-6035953 GCF_002738365.1 Cucurbita moschata
TTTTTTTTTTTTTTTTTTTTCTTTCCTTCCTTGTAGATAATTTACCATTAATTGCTTTATTATCATTTTAATCTTTAATTTAGGATTTTTTTTTTTCCATTTTTTAATAAGGAGTATATTAAAAAAATAAATATTTTTTTTTTAAAAAAAGAATAGTAGACGGATAAAAATGAGAATTTGATTTCCACAAGTTCTCAATGGAAATACGAGTAAAATAAGTAGCGAGGAGGGGGACAAGAAAGACGTTCCGTCTCCGTCTCTGTTTCCGTCCCCGCTCGTGGACATCTCTATTTTAGACATTTATATTAATTTTTTATTAATTAATTTGGTTTTTATTTAATTTTCACTCACTTTTAATTATTAATAAAATACAGCATAATATTTTGTTTTAAATAAAAACTCTACTATACAACTTACTACCGAAAATGTATATTTTTTCATTAATTAATTTAGGGTTAAACATGTTAGGCTTAAATTTAATTTTTATTCTTTAAATTTAATATCATTTTTATGTGAACAAATTTTATCCATAAATTTTCATAATATCTATTCTAATTTCTTAATTTTTTTTTTAAGCAGATCATTTTTCGTGTTATCCAACGGTCATCGTTAATTAGTGGTTTGAAATCATGCTCATATCAATATAATAGTACACATAATAAATTAACACGAACAAAACTAAACATTCTTATACTAAGTTTTTAGAGTAAAGTTTAATACATCATGTAGTGATAAATAAGTTGGTAATGTGTAAAGTAGAGATGGAGCTCTTTCATCATTACCACAAACTTAACATTAAAACTTCCCACATACATACATACATACTTTAGTTTATAAATTTCTGAAAAATTGAGACCCAAAATGGAGCAATTAGAATCTGAAGTTGTTGGCAGTGAAGGTTTGACCAAACTGCCAATGAGAAGGAACAACGTTGGAGGAAGTCAAAACCCTTCCATCGCTGCCTTTAACACTTAACGACAGTGATTGACCCACTAAGACGTCGTTTGACTGCCAGTTTTGACCCCAATTACGTGTCATGCTCATCCACCCTGTCTTCGACCCCTTGATGCGCACACTCACAATGTCCCCAGCGCCTGCCACGTTGGTTATCAGTACCAGATTGAAATATTTGAACCCATTCATCGTAAACCTTATCCCTCCCTCCCTCCTGCATCCCACCCTGCAATCATAAATACATCTTTTAACGATGAAAAATCCATACCACATAATTGTGGAGAGTCGTGTTTATTTAACATACATAACCTCATCAACAATTTGTCACTGAAACGACGATAAAATTTATGTTTTGGCCATACTTACCTGCGAAACGAGACGGGGACGATCCCGGCGCGGTATTGGGCGATTTTGAGGAACATGGGCATGGACAGGTCGAAGTGAGGGCGAGGAGGATTGCACCACCCGCCGTTGTCATTAGGGAGTGCATAATTGGGAGGACAAAAGTTGGTGGCTGTCACGAAAATCGAGGGGTTTCCAGCGTGGCACCATTGTGGGTCATTCACGCACTTGATTTCGAAACAAGCTCCACAGCTGGACCCGTCGTTGAACAGAGCTGTGCTCAATGCTGCCGTGTTCACGCCGTACCCCTGGCTGTATAAGTTGCCGTAACCACACGCCCCCCCTGCAACCATACCTAAAGTATTAATACGATTAAAAAAAAATTAATTAAATTAACTGAAAAAGAAATTGAAGTTTGAATACCCATAGTGCCGGAGGCGTCATTGCCGCCGTAGAATGTGGCGTGGGCGCTCTGCCAAGGGCCGCCGCCGTAAACTCCCTTATGTTCTCTGCATTCCACGGCCAACGACATTATTAGCAAGAAAGAGAGCAATGCTGTTGAAACAGTTGCCGCCATTACAGAGAGGAGTGGAGGATTTTACTCTGAGGAAGACGAAGAGGGCGAAGGGGTATTTATATGAAGAAATTAAATTATGGTTTTTTTCTTCTTTTTTTTAGAGAAATAAAAGAACAAAATAGGTGGCAGGGGGGGGGGAGTTGAATTGGGCGCGGTTGGGACGGCACAAGACGGTGCGCTTTACGGGTTTAACATAAAGGATTATTGAGTGACGTGGCAAACCGTTTAATCAATCCACCAACCAGATCTATGAGATCGTCCACGTCATCGAGGGGAAGGGGTTTTCTTTTTAGTTTTATTTCTTCCCAACGACAATTCACCAACCTACTAGATTAGTTTGACTTCCACATGTGATTATGTGAATTATTTTTGCCATCCCAAACCTAAACTTTCTTTCTGTTCCAGAAAATTAAATTATTTATGCTTTACACATGCAATTTCAAATTCCGTGAAATAAATAAATAATGCAAAAGGCAAATAATTAATATATGGAGAGACATAAAAAAAAAAAATGTTGAGGAGTTGAATTTATTATAACTATTAATATTGTTGGTCGAATAAATGGTAAAATAGATATTTTTATTAGCCACATACAAGTTGAATATATTTGAGGTCTATATGTTTTCAAATTTTAAATTAAAAAAAAAAAAAAAATGAATGAATTTTAAAAAATTTAAAAATTATCTGTAAATTAAAAAATTCGGATTATTTTATTATTTGCAAAATTAAAATTCCGCATCCCCTGGTCGTGTCGTCCCTACCGCTCCCGCATTGGAAGTTCGAACCTTGGTATCTGAAAGTCTAAAACCCTAGAGAAGGGGTTTAGATACAGATAGATTTTGGAGCTTTCCCAAGAATTAGGGGAAGAAAGAAATGAGTGGAGCCGGAGCACCCGATTTCTTCTACAGAGAAGCTCAACGTCTTGGCTATGTCGCAAGATCCGCCTTCAAGGTAAAAACCCTTCGTCTCACTGTTTTTCCGCCTCCTTAGAACCTTCAAGCTTCGCCAATCTTAATTAGATGTGTTTATCGACAGTTGCTTCAGATTCAGAAGCAATTCAAATTGATTACTTCAGGCTCCTCCGTTTTGGACCTTGGTTGTGCTCCCGGTGCCTGGCTTCAGGTCTCAATACTGCATCCTTCACATCCATTCCACAAATTTTGTGTCCTTTTGACTTCGCAAATATTTTCTTTTTGGGGTGAAATGTATTGATTATGCCATTTGAATTTAGGTAGCATGCCAGAGTCTGGGGCCTCTGAAAAATGGAGGCTCTGTCGTGGGTATTGATCTCAAGGTGAACTGTTTATCTTCTTCTGGGTTACTTAATTGTGATGTCAATTTGCTGAACTCATTTTTCAGCTAGTAGTAATGTATATAACAAGAAATGTGGGTCTTGCAGAACAGAAGGTAAAAGTTCCTCATGTGCATTGTGACTCAAGGGTTCAAACTGTTTGTGCTGATGTAATGAACCTTCCCAAAAACAAATTGAAGGCACTATCTCCTAAGGTAACTGGACATATAAAAGATCGGAAATTTCTTATAGTATTATTTATACCAATGTCATTAACATAGCTCAATTGGTTCACCGGTAATATTCCTGTACAAGCATGATCTCCTCTTTGAATGGCGTTATTAATATCACCCAATCACCTTCTCTATGTTTTTGCACAAACCATATTTGATAGCATTCAATGGAAGTGCAAGCTTTGTGCAATTGTATGGTTTAGGGGATATGATATTTGCTCTGTAGCTTAGAAAATTAAAGTTTGTTTAGAAAAACATAAACATATCACTCCTGTATGCGAGGAGTATGAATGTGGAGTGGCTGGGCAAGGAAAGTTTCCAAGTTGCAGAAAACAAGTCACACTGTCTAAATCTAAATCCTGTTTATTGCTTGGTTCTGTAGGAGAAAGGATTCTCTGTAATACTCTCCGATATGTGCCCCTTGGTTTCGGGAATCACCACTAGAGATGCAAGTTTATCAGTCGAATTAGGGATGCAGGCAGTTAATTTGGCTCTCGGAGAAGCTGCATTAAGTCATGGAGATGATGTTATGCATGGGAAGAACAAGGAGGACAATGTGGATGATTCAGCTTTAGTCTCAGATTACGATGGCGTGCTGCAAAAAGGAGGCCACCTCGTTATAAAACTTTTGGAGAGTGAAGATACCCAAGGTAGGATTTTATTTCCACATAAGAACACTATAGTTCGTTTGTAGATTATATTTGGTTTATCTTTACATTCTTTATCCCAGAATTCAGCCGGATGTTGAAGCCCCTCTTCAGAAAGGCATCTTGGTTGAGGCCTAAGGCTACTAGATCGTCATCCAGAGAGATTTATCTTATATGTCAAAGCTTGCAGGCAAAGACAAAATTTCAAAATTTGAGCTGACTGCAACACCGTACTCCATTTACAACTAGTATATGGGATGCGAGCCAATGCCAGAGTCCTTCGAAGATCCAAATATCAACCAATCAAAGAAGGTAATTTTAGATTTGTAGGGGAGTTCTCGAACCCACTTAGAAACCTCGACCAGACTTGACTGTCACTGGAGTGACTACGTTTTTTTCACTAGTTGCAATGCGAATTACTTGCGAGATTTGTTGATTAGATAAGTTTGTTTGCTATATAACAACATTTGTTGAGATTGGGGAGTTCTCGAACCCACTTAGAAACCTCGACCAGACTTGACTGTCACTGGAGTGACTACGTTTTTTTCACTAGTTGCAATGCGAATTACTTGCGAGATTTGTTGATTAGATAAGTTTGTTTGCTATATAACAACATTTGTTGATTATATAACAACATTTGTTGAGATTGGGGAGTTCTCGAACCCAATTAGAAACCTCGACCAGACTTGACTGTCACTGGAGTGACTACGTTTTTTTCACTAGTTGCAATGCGAATTACTTGCGAGATTTGTTGATTAGATAAGTTTGTTTGCTATATATAACAACATTTGTTGAGATTGGGGAGTTCTCGAACCCACTTAGAAACCTCGACCAGACTTGACTGTCACTGGAGTGACTACGTTTTTTTCACTAGTTGCAATGCGAATTACTTGCGAGATTTGTTGATTAGATAAGTTTGTTTGCTATATATAACAACATTTGTTGAGATTGGGGAGTTCTCGAACCCACTTAGAAACCTCGACCAGACTTGACTGTCACTGGAGTGACTACGTTTTTTTCACTAGTTGCAATGCGAATTACTTGCGAGATTTGTTGATTAGATAAGTTTGTTTGCTATATATAACAACATTTGTTGAGATTGGGGAGTTCTCGAACCCACTTAGAAACCTCGACCAGACTTGACTGTCACTGGAGTGACTACGTTTTTTTCACTAGTTGCAATGCGAATTACTTGCGAGATTTGTTGATTAGATAAGTTTGTTTGCTATATATAACAACATTTGTTGAGATTGGGTGAACCAATGCACTGCTCTCTAGTTAGAAATGTGGCTTTCATTGAAATTGTGTTTGATAAAAATGTGGTTTTCATTGAAATTGTGTTGATAAAAAACAAAAGTACTCTTATTCTCATACACTATCTAGACATATCTGAATCAAAATAATTCTCTGTTCAACATGTCACTCAGACTACTCTCTTGCACACAACACATACTTTACGTGCGTGGAAAGAATTGCAGAGACTGCACACAATCACATATCAAACTGCAGCATTTACAAATATGAATTATGAATGAGAGAATCAATAAAATTAGCATCCTATGTGAGAATTTTGTCACCGAATTTGCGTTCGTCCCAGAGACCACAGGCCCGTATCTCTGACTGGTGTCTGAAAAACCAAACCAGAGGCAGACAGACACAAACATTAAGTGTTTGCGCAAGCTAAAGAAGAATCTGTAAGTTCTTGTAAATAAAGTAACCATATCTTCTTATTTACCTGTGTTTTCATTGATGGGAAGATATTCCAGAAACGAAGAGTTTCATCTCCTGCACCTGTTACAATTGTCTGCAAGAGGCCATTTATGAGACTCTAAAAGAGGCCATCGATATGAAACAAGTAGCATTAAAAGCATATTCAAATACCTGACCGTCGGGAGACATTGCAAGGTACAACACCCTCATTGTATGTCCAGTTAGTGTAGCAACCTATTGATTGAGGAAGGAAAAAGTTAACATATCTAAGGCTGAGAATTTACATTTATCTTCCTGGAATTATGTTAGAAAACAAACCTTTCCCATTGATGGATACTTCCACACCATAATCTGGTTCTGGGAATACCCATGTGTGCTCACAAGTTCATTAACATTTTTACTCCATGCAAGATTGCAAACCTGAACAAAATTTGACAGTTTTATCAAGTTGAAGTTGTGGTAAAAACAAACTAACACCCATGATTACAATTCTTCACAGGGCTCAAGGAAAAACCTGGCTTCCAGTGTCGACACACTCCAACTGGTGTCCATTTGCAGTGTTCCAGAAACGAATGCATCGATCAGCAGTTCCACCACCTGATGCAAGAAGACCACTCTGGTGGGGTGACCAAGCAATGGCCTTAACAGCTGCTGTGTGCTCAGTTAGTCTCAACACAGGCTGCTGAGAATGCTGATTCCATACCAAAAGCTATTGATACCCAACAAAAAATCTCGTGTTATTAAATGATCAGATCAAAGAAAGAGGCCTCTTTGCAGGATGGATATCTATATATCTATCTATACCTGATTGTCATTTCCACCGGAGGCAAGCTCTCTGTCATCGTTTGACCATTTAAGTCCACAAACCTGCAGTAGTGCTTACAGGAATTGATAAAAGCTTCCAAAGTCCAGTTATTCAATCTGCAGGGAAATTTTCTCATTCTCACCTCAGATTTATGGCCGACGAGCTTGTTCACAAACTCACTAGAAACCCGGAGATCATGTTGAAGAATGTTACGGTCTCTGCTTCCAGAAGCTAAAATCCGAGAATTCCACGACAAAACACCTGTTCTTGTTTGATGTCCTCCCATGGTTCTAACTTTCTTGCACTGACTTCCATCCCATATCTATTCATTACAATGGAACAATATGAAAAGATATGATTTTTTTTTCCTGAAACACGAGCTCAACACCAATCTTTATGTTCTTTTATGTACCTGAACTTGACCAAGATTGGTTCCAATCGATATGTAGGAACCCTCTCTGGTCCATTGGACTGAGCATACACCATCATTGGGTCCCAAATCACATAACTTAGTCACCTGAAAATGGAATAAACAAACACACCATGAGAATGGGTAAACAAAATTGATATAATACGGGTTGATCTGTGAAGTAAACCCACCTTGCAATTTGATGCACTCCATAAGTAAACACAAGTTCCAAGTCCCACAGCCAATGTATTCTGTGAGGACCAATCCACAAGATTCAAGTAAAAATCATCTTGAAGCGATGGAGCATCCAGAACCTGCAGCAGAATCAAGGAGGAACCTGAATACGTCTTTCTTTCCACATCAAAGGAGAGCAGATTTTAAAGAGTTCAAAAGGAAACCTTATGTGGGGTCTTGGGAACCTTTCGAGGTGGCTTTGGAGGGGTCGAGGTTTCAGAGGAATACCCCGCATCTTGACCGAAAATAGAAGGGGAATTTGGGGTAGAATGTTCAGTCTTGAACCTCAGCATGTTCTTGCTGGGGCTCATAGGCGACCCTTGGCCTTGTGAACCTGCAGGGGAAAAAGAACCAAAGTCAGATCCAAAAAGCTCCGATTTCAACAACCTGGAATACGCCTCATTTGCGCCCTCTTTCACAGGGGAACCCTTTTCAATCAGCCCAAATGTGTGTAGCCTCGACGACGATCTACACGGTATGAATCTATCACTGCAAGTCGAGGTTTTCGAAGGTGACGACAAGCTCGATATCGCTCGAAAAGAACCCGAAGACGACTCGAGCCGAAGCGACCTTTCAGCCATTCCAGCTGGAAGATTTAACCCACTTCTTTTCGCTTGAGGTGAATCCATTTTCTGCTCTTTCTTCTTCCTTCGTTCTAAGAAAGAAAGGGAAAATCACTAAGAGGACTGATAATTTCAATACAACAGAGAAAACCAATAAGGAGTCTCCTCTGTTTTTCTTTCTCTTCTCTTCTCTGCAAACAGAGTGGGCTTCTTCTTTGTTTCTGATCACAGTTTGGAAGAGATAACGGTCAAATTTTGGTACGATTTATTATATACAGAGGGGGAGCGGGCTGAAAAGGAAAAAAATAAAATAAAAATAAAAAAATACAAATTTATTTTTTTGAAAATTTCATAAATATTTTAAGATTTGGGGTTCTTTTTGGAAAGTTCGCAACGGTAATGTGTATAATCCAAGCTCTCGCTTAGCTGGCTTGATCGGCTTGTACAGAGTACGCTAGCTCGGCTTTGGGCCCAATGGGATAAGCCCATTTCGTTACTGGTCTGGCCCAAAAGTAGCCGGAAAGCCCATTCTTCAAAATCGCATTTCCCCACATTTTAAACTACTAGATCTTATTATAAACTCTTAATTAATCATTCAAATGTGGATTCATATGAGTAATCATTTTAGACTATGCTTTTGTTTAATACAGGCTGTACCGCGCCGAGCACACTGGCTCCCGGATTCCACCGCCGAGGAACAAACCGTTTTACACTATGGGTATTGAGTTTTTCCATAAACTTGTTGAAAATTGTCATCAAGATTTAGTTCATGAATACTTTTGGTACATTCTCCACTTCTATTCATGAATCAACCGCGTTAATATTGTGACATTACGGTACAACAACATGTAAATTAAATGTAAAAGAAGGATTTTCCGACATGTTCCACTTTTTGTTTAATATTCTAACCGATTCCAAACATTTAAAATTCCTTAGTTTTTGATTCACTCCATTGATTGTTGGGTTATTTGGTGGTTCCATCTCTAATAACTTACATCCTTTCAATCAGATACGTTCATGATTCTTTTTCCTTTTCCAATCTTAATTGTTCTATAGTGTGTTCTTGTAAAGGGCATCATGTACGATTCAAATATAATTGCTTTTTTTTTTCTTTTTCTTTTTGTCAGTTTGATTTGAGAGCTACTTGACAACCTTAGTTAGGTGAAAAAAATTTGGGTGACACATAACCTTAATTCAAGCAATTATATGATGTTTTGTTAATTGTGTTGGAAAAACTCGTGATCTAGTTTCAAACTCCATCCGCTCTACTTTAAATCTAAAAAAGTGTTGCGATTTTTACCCGAAAAGAATATTCTTAGTTGAATTAGAGGGATTTTTCAAATCTTTATTCTCTAAAATGGGAAGGGGAATAACATCCTAAAGAGATAAAGGTACCAATTGTATTTTCAAAGATCTTTAATTTCCAAATATGGTATAGAGTGAGATGATGAATAAAGATCATCAATGACGGTCCCCTACTCGAGAATGACGGTTTCCTACATTTACTAGTAAAAATTCAAATATAATATTTTGAGCGGTTAAACTATGCTCAAATTGACTCTAATAAAAATAGAAAGAATATTTACTAGTATCGTAAAAGAATATTTTTTCATAAAATCATTGAAAAAGAGGACAACAAAATCATGTGACATGATGCCCAAAGATTTCTAAGACCATACTTTATCACATATATGTTTTTTTTTTTTTTTTCCTATACTTCAATTAAAAAATGTTTCATAAATCATGTTGTTCTACCTCAAAAGATTACACTTTTTGTTAGGGTATGAATATCTCTACGAAATACTACCAAAGTGTTCATGTTGTACCAAGAAAATCATGTGATGGTAAGGCGCCTATCATGTCATGTGACGATACCCCATTTTCTAATTTCACCTCTCTACAACTATGTAATAATATTATATTAGTTTATTCATATATCTCTCATTTACTCGACGACGAGGAGGAGAAGTAAGATGGAAAAGGGTATTTACTTTAAAGGAGAGAAAAGAGGAAATTGAAGTGTGTACCTCATGGTTCATGGCTGGGTCAGGGTCATGTCAATTCGGACCCGTCCCCCCCTCCATTTCAAAGGACACCCTAACCCCTCAACCACACAATTATCCAACTCTCTCCTCCTCTTTCCATCCCCTAATCTTTAATGGGTCGGGCTTAATCGACATAAACAACGTAGTCCCGGCCAAAAGTTCAAAGCTTTGAAAACTTTGAATTGGTAACATGTCCATTTGAGTGATTAATGATAGGAAGAGCGTAATCCATTTTTGGATAGTTTTATATTGATGAAATGTGGAAGGGTTTCCTTTTATAATTGCATTGACATGTGTGGAAGGAAGAAGGGGTCAGAGGGGATTAAAGGCTTTGGTAAATCTGGTACCTATGATTACGATGCCTAACCGTTGTAGTTCAACCTACATCATTTTCTCTCTCATTTTCTTAAATAAAAAAATGACACCAAACAAACCCTTCTTCCTCATTGGAACTCTATATATACCCTTTCTTCTCTTCTCTTCTCTTAAACCCTACACCTCTCTCCTGTTCTATTGGGTCAGAGTCATCAGCCATTGTTAGCGGTTGCTGCATCTTCAAGATTCACACCCTTTTTGGGTCATCTTGTTGGGGTCTCCTGGCTCCAACCCCCTTGACATTTGAGAATCTTGATGATGCTGCAGTCGCCATCAATGGCTCTATAACACCCTTCTTCAATTTTGAGTGCTTTTGTTATGTTAAGGGTTGTTGTGCACATTTTTTGATCTTTCTCATGGTGGAGGCCTAGAAATGTGTCTACTTTCCTACCCATTTGGTAGCATAAGAGAAGAGAAATAAAATAAGTTGATTAATGTGTTGCTTTTTCAGGTTCTTTTGTTACCTCCATCATCATCATCATCACCATCAGCCTTACACCATTTTGATTTGTTCATGGTTGGGTAAGTGTAAGCTTTTCAGATATATTTGCAGGTACCATTATTCCTTTCACACTGCCTTTTTCCTCTCATGGATCTTTCAACTGGGTTTTTGTTTTGAACTTTGTTTAATCTGATTCTAATTTCCTTCTTTTAGGGTTTCACCAGGTTTTAGCAAAAAGAGATGAATGATGATGTTGTGTGGCGAGTGAGTTCATATGGATCTGCCACTTATGGACCCCAGCTCATGAACAAACCCCTTTTTTTTACTTGCTGAAAATTTCATGAAAAGCTCATAAAGTTTGTATCTTTTGGCTGCATTAAATGCTCACATAGCTGCTTTGAGATGATCATGAATATATTGTATGAAAATCATATGAATGGACTAATTTATGGACTCGACATTGACAAATCAAACCCAGCTCAACTCCGAAGAGAATATAATTATCTTCTTTTAGGTCTTTTACGTAACCACTCAAATACCCTTATAATGAATGATTCGTTCCATTCTCGAATCAACGTGGGATCTCACAATCCACCCCACTGCTAGGGAGAGGTTTCCACACTCTTGTAATGAATGATTCGTTCCGCAATCAATGTGGGATCTCACAATCTCCCACTACTAGGAGATGTTTCCACACTCTTATAAGGAATGATTCGATTTGTTTCCCTCTACAATAATGTGGGATCTCACAATCCCCCACCACAAGGAAGACGTTTCCACACTAGTAAGGAATGATTCGGAATGATTCAATTCGTTTCACTCTATTATCAATGTGGGATCTCACAATCTAACAATCCACCATATCATATGTAAGAAGTCCAAACACAACATACTAATACAAAGATAACCAAAAGTTTGATATTACAAGGAGAATCATTCCAGCTGAACCAAGCTAGTAGTTGAAGTTTAACCTAGAATGCATACGTATTTATGTGGTGTGTGTGATTTTGAAGCATAGTGGGGACGGTGGCCATGTTGTGCAGATGTAGTAGGGACGTTGGCTCCTGTTTACTCTATGCATGCATGACCCCTCTTTTCACCAAATTATTATCATTATTTTCGAACTTTTTCTTCTCACACTCAAATTGCCCCTCTCATCATCTCATCTCATCACACCATCATTTCCCAACCATATACCCTACACTATTCCCCAACAACTCACACTCATCATCACTCCTCACCCCAGTTTCAAGTTTTCACTCCTTGTTTCTACATTTCTACATCTAACAATGTAAAATTTTCGATCAGAAGTGATATTCAGAGATACAAAAACGAGTATGGTTCGAGGCAGAATTATTGTACGTGGTGGGAAAGAGGAGTAAGAGGAGGAGGAGGCAGGAATCCATGAAAAAAGGGCACTGCCCCCATGTACTAATCAATCCTCTCTAGTGGTTTGGGGCATCTCTGAGTTAGTGTGAATCTCCTATTTACACACACTTGTGCATTGGATTCCACAAATTTTCAAACTTTCAGGTGGTTTCCCTCATTGACAATATTCTTCCACTGTTGCTAATAAACCTATCTATATATCTTAGTTCATATTGTTTTACATGATGTGTGAAATGGGAAAGGCGTAAGGGGGAAGCATGTACTGAGAGAGTTTCCAATTGAAGTAAGGGGTTTGAGTAAGCGAGATTTCTGGGGTATTATATCTTCACAACACCTTTTTTTACTGCTACCTAAGCTCAGGTACCTGACTGGCTGACTTAGATTCTTACATGGAAAAACAAATGCCGTGTATTGGCGTTTAATATCATTACCATTTTTGCATTGGTTTTATGAGAAGCTAGCTCATCAAATTGTAGGCCTGCCTAACCCCACAATGAAAGGGATGTGTGGAAGATGCAAAGCATTTGTAGGGTACCCTTTTCGTATTCCCAGTTGGCGCAGGGCGATTATCATTGCCATTCTCTCATTATTGTGCAACCATTTCTCTTTTCTTTCTTTCTTTCTCACGATTATAAAGATCCAATTTTTAATAACTTATGAATCTCCTTCTCACAAACCCATGTTTCAGTTCATCCTCGTTTTCGATCATCCTATCATAACGAATAAAATCCTTTGTTAATAAGTTATGGTCTACATTCCTCTCTCTAACTGATGCGAGATGCGATAAAAGTAAAGTAAAAGGAGAAAGAAATTAATGGTGAATGGAAAGGACAATAGGCAACTTGAAAATGTGAGAACAAGGGGCAGATGGGCGTACGAAGGGGGACGTGATTGTGGCTCCCGCTCCCACCTCCCCTTCCTGTCTTCAACCTTACACTACATTACTTTGCATTACATTACAAATTCATAATGCTTTCACATTATTACATTACAAATTCATGTATGTACTAGGATAATGATCATGAGTTTATAAGTAAGGAATACATTGTAGAGGGTTCGTGATTCTTAACATGATATCACGAAGGAATGGTGTGGGTCATGATAGCATTGAGGGTGTGTCAAAGTGTCAAATCCTTGAGCCTCCGGTTGAGAAGACCTTTTGGAGGACGCAACAAATCGTTGAACCTAGATAAAGAAACCTGGGCGTGGCTCATGAGAGGAGGATTAGATATGTTGGTAAATGCTGTACCTAGGATCGCGATACATAACTGTTCCTTGTGTTTCTCTTCCACTTTTAGATCACAAACCCTGCTGCTCCTCCTCCTCCTCCGCCTCCACAACATCTCTATATATAGTAACATTCCAAACCCTTCTCTCTCACCACCACCACCGCCACCTTACTCTTCCTTCTTTGTTTTATTATTATTCCAAAAACTGGCGCTTTCCCACAGCCACTGCTTGCAGCTGCAGTATCATTAAGATTCACAAGCTGCCCCCTTTTGGGTGCCATGGATATGAGAATCTTGATGATGCTGCAGCCGCAATCAATGGCTTACACCCCCTCCTCCTTTTCTTCTTCTCCTTTCCTTTTCTAACCACCTCACTATTATATATATCAAATAGTTTATACATTTTGATCTAAACCGCTTGTTTCTTTTGTGTTCTTCTGGTTTATCAAATTTGATTTAAGAGTTATGAAATATATTTTATATATTTAATTTAAGATACTTCCGACTTATCTTATCCTGAGTTTGTTGGTAGCTTGTAGCTTGTGTTCTATTTAAACATCGGGAACACATGAATGAAGATTTAATTTTCAACTCACTCATGTTTTTCATTCTTAACTTCGGTTTCTTATTCTTAACATGGTGGACTTTCGATCTCACTTTTGTTTCTCATTCTTACTATGGTGTGTTGGTTTGTCTTAAGCAGAGGTACAATGAAAGGAAAATAGGATTGATTCATTTCAACAATTGAATGAAGATAAGTGCTATGACAGCTTCATATCAAATATGACTTTCAATCTCTTTTCTTAATTGAGGCTCGACTCCTCTAGAGCCCTTGAACAAAATACACTATTTGTTCAATGCTTGATTCAGTATGACTATATCTTCAAGATTCACAACTTCTTTGTTTGACACCTGAAGATTCTATTGACCCTAATTCAATGTTAGAAAAAACGACACGGTGTGATATTGTTTACTTTAAGCATAAGTTCTCATGATTTTGCATTTGGTTTCTCCAAAATGTCTCGTACCAATCAAAATAATGTCTTTCACTTATATACCAATTATCTTCCTTCGAATTAGCTAACGTGAGACTCTGACAATCTTCGAGAGTGTTTTGTTTTTTAAAATAATATTATTTTTTTAACAAAATTATAAAATGCATGGTAGACAACTATAATTCTAAATTTATCACTACATCATTAATTCATAATATTTTAATTCATAAGATGTGGAACATGATTTGATGAGCTAGAAGGCTTATTGGGCCGGTTAGCAACCATGAATTGGGCTTGGGCTCCAACCTTCATGTTGGGCTCCCTGGTCAACTATGCAACAAATCCAACAAAATATCATACTACAACCATTCTTCACATTTAAAGAATTAATATATATATATATATATATAAAGATACAAGATTGACAAGTACATATTAACAATATTAGAATAATATTTAATGATTTATAGTCATAAGTTGGATTAAATAAATATTATTCGATTGATAAGTACATACTAACCATATCAGAAAATAAAAATACGATTGGGGAATATATTAATTAAGCTACTAATAATTGAGCTTATTATAATATTACAAACATAAACTAGTTTATGAAAATTAACTTTATGTTACAATGAATTGATGGGTGACACATTATTAGAAGAATGGGTTTGATGTTAATAGTACACAAAAAGAAAAGGCTAAAATGGGGATTGCTATTTATAATTAATGGTTCCTCCTTCATGATGGCTCATAAGCCACAGTGGTGTTGGCCTAAATCCCTCACTCGTTTGATCGACCCATCACCAAGCCCACATCACAGACCATTCATGAATTTGATACTCACACCATGATTTCGTACAATCACATCACACTGAATGATATTCAAGTTTGAAACCCAGTAAGAAAAAGGGGTTGTCCTCCATGTAAATGCCTTTTTTGCCACTTTGTTTGTGTTTCGTGGAGGAGTTCGTGCACTGCATACAAAGATGAAAGGGGTTGGCATCAGTGCAGGGCGTTGCATTATAATACCCAATTTTCTGCTTCTTTCCTTTGTACCATATTCTTCTTTTTCTTTCATAGCTTTGCGTTTATGTGATGATGGGTACATTCATATGTTTAATTAATGTCACACATGGGTTGGCTTGGTTTAATATCTATATATATAATAATAATTGAGTTGTCTTGGTCGGTGAGTTCCTGCACTGCACACAACAGAGCTATCTCGAAGCCTTCAACTTTGGGGTTTCTCCATTCTCAATGCAAACCCATCTCTACAAAGCTCTCTTTTTCTTGGACTCCTCTCCCCTCAATATCTCATTCTAAATCACCCTCAAAACTTTGCATTCTAAGTGGGAAAGCTGGAAAGTCCTAAGAAGAGTGTGTGAGAACTTGAATTTGGAGTAATAGTTGAATAGAACAAACCTATTAGTATTATTACCGACCACACCCATGTGCTCAATCAGCTCGCCGCCCAAAGAAAGCTAACATCTCACTTTAACGGTCTAAGTCCATTACTAGAAGACATTGTCAGTTTTGACTTGTTATGCATTGTTGTCAGTCTCGTGATTTCTTAAAACGCGTATGTTAGGGAGAGCTTTTTCACGCTCCCTTTAGGACTCAATGTCCTCGTTAGCACACAGCCTGATGTTTGGCTCTGATACCATTTGTAACCGTTCAAGGCCACTACAATCAAAACACGCCTACTATGGAGAGAGTCGAAGACGGAGTAGGATAGACTCTATCCATAGTAGATGTAAACCGTGAGGATGACGATGATATGTAACGGGCCAAAGTTGAGAAATTCGATTGAGCTATTATAATCACCGTTACCAATGTTGAGAAATTCGATTCGAAGTTAGGTTACGAGTCGAGAGGTTGATAACAGTCGAAATATATTGAGTAGACAGCGAGTAGAATGGTTGGGTATCGAAAGGAGTGAGCCTGTTGTAAAGAGTGTTTAGAGAAGAGATAGGTGTGTATGTGTGTGAAAAGACACATTTCTTCCTTAGGAGAGGAGAGGAGAACATGAAGAAGAAGACAAACACATGGGGTTTTCACAATTTAGTTCAAACAGTATGAGATTTTTAGCCCTTTTCAATAATGCACAAAACAATTGAATCCCAATAGTAATATAGTTCAAATGTCTTCAACCATTTGCCTATAAAATAAATGAAATGATTCCCTAAGAACAGTTAATTTAAGGGCACATGCCCCTCAATCCTTGGATACTTGCTCAAGTGTGGACAGATTACAACCAAACATGAAAAGATATGTCATTCAAACAAGATTAAAGCTTCAAGAACTTACGAGACACGACGATATGGAAAGTTTTGAAGCTCAAATTTGAAAACACATGAACTTTTTGGTTTAAGTTTACACTTGAAAGCGGTTTGTGGGCCTATGGAAGGCCCAGGTGATATCCACTGCTACACCCCTCTGTTTCTCTTCTCTTTTCCAATACTTTTATAAATACTAACCCCAATGCTTTCCCCAATTTCCTCACTCTTCAAAGTATCTTCCTTTTTCTCTCTCCTTCAATCCAACCCTCATCTTGCAGGAACGGAAAAAGCTTGTATCTTGCTCATCCATGGCTGCTCTGGTCGGTGCTTCTGCAACTGCTTCGAATCCTACTGCCAACGATCCCCCTTTTTACTTCGACGAGAAATGGAGGCTGTCCAAGAAAGAAGGCTTAACCAGAACCCGCTCCTCCTCTTTCCCTCTCGTAAAAAACTCCTCTCTTAGAAGGTGTTCTTTCACTAGAAAGTGTGCCAGATTGGTCAAAGAACAGAGGGCTCGATTCTACATCATGAGACGATGCGTCACCATGCTCATCTGCTGGCACGATTACACCGATTCTTGAAGCGACCCAGATGGAGAAACTCGCAACTCTAACAAACCCAAATGGTAGAAATTCAAATTTCGTTGTGTTTATCAGATGGGTCAGTTTCAGAAGCAAGCTTCAGAACAGAACAACTCCCAGTTTTGCCTGATGGAGAAGACACAGGCGAGAAAACAAGATGATTCCTTTTTAAGCTGGGCTATCTATGAGGTGCCAAATCTCAAAGAAGACTCGTGGACGAGATCGAAGAAGAAATGGAAACGCAATCGTTTGTGGATATTTTGTCTTTTCATGCTCTGTTCTGTTTTTTTTTTTTTTTTTTTTCTTTTTGCTCTGTTTTTCCCCTGGTTGATGCGTCACTTTTTTTCCCCCTGAATCTCTCATTCATTGAGTTGGGGGCTAATGAATCTGGACGGATGTCACTGTTGTTGGGTGTAACTTTAAACTGTTGTATGAAAACAGAGAGAAGAAAGAAAGAAAGAAAACAGAGTATGAAAAGGAAAAAGTAGAAGAATCAGATTAAAGAGGGTTCCACTGTGTGTGTTTGTGAATCTTTGCGATCTCAAAAAGAAAAAGAAACGAAACTGCTTTCGCTGTATGGATTTGAATCCACTTCCATTTTGAAGGCTGTTTTTGTACATGGTTTTCGATGATTGAATTGAATGACAGGTCTCTCTCTCTCTGTTTCTCTCTGTTCTCTCTCGATTTCATCAGAAGAGGGGTTTGTTTAAAGAGAGAGAAGATTGTAAAACCTGTTTGAAGGTGAGTATTTTATGGATCTAGTGTGCTTGGCTGACACCAAACAATCAATTAATTAACCTTTGTTCCAATTGTTTAATTAGAAATTACTCAGAGCATACAAACATATATATAAACAAAACAGAGTTCCAACAACATGAATCAACGTGGGGTGTGGGAAACAGAGCACCAGAGAGCAAGAGAGAGACAGAGAGAGCCGCCTGCTTGAATTCAATTCTTAAATCTAACCTCTATATTCACAAAGTGGGATATATTCATAAAAGAATTTATTTATTTCAAATAATATATGAATACAATTATGTTCAATACCATGCGTAATAATTATTAAAATATATTATTTATTTATTATATGCTACGCAAAATTATTATTTATTAATTATTATATTAATCGATTACTTGTCAACTTTTATTAATCCAATAATTAGTATATCTTGTCAACAAAACTAGATATGTGATGTGATATTTTATATGCTAATTAATTCGTAAAAAGACTTTAACAACCCTTGAATGAAAAAGTTAAATTAAAATTTAACTATTTATCGTAATTTCCTCTGGCGGTAAAAATATTGAAAAAAAGAATTGCAACTAAAAAATAGGGAGAGAGAGAGAGACAGTGACTTCTATTATAGTAGACAGGTAGCTGGTAAAAGTAATTTTGGAGTTAAATTACTATTTTACCCTCGTACGTTGAGCTCGTCTTTTTGACCTATTCTGGACCACTTGGACCTACTATTTTTTTTTTTTTTTTCTAAGTTTTTGGGTTTCGCCTCACATTTCCCTTATCGATTGAATTTCTTTCGTGCATGAATTAAATTTTATGTTGAATGTTTGGTGTCGGGTTTTGAGGAAGAGGGCACGATTGACGTGTTGTTTGAGGTGTTAACTTGAAATAGAATCTCCTTGATACAATATTAAGTTCGAGCTTGTATGAGGTAAGCTAAAGTAAGATTACGTACCTTTTAGTAATGAATGAAATAGTTCACTTTGGATTACGTCAATGTTGTCCCTACATGCAAGCCTTCATCTCAATCTATTTAATTTCGGTATTATCTCGTCTTAGTGGGTTCAAGTTATGACCCGACCACGTTTCTTATAATGATTGGGTTACATGGGAAGACTAAATTCGTTACGTGACATATTAAATATAGTTGAAATTATTTTGATGATTTTTTTTTTAGAAAAGATTAATTGTGGAATGTTAATGGAGAAATTGAAGAATTATTTAAGGAATAATTAAATAAAAGATTAATAATATTTATGAGTTAATGGAAATAAGATTTGGGAAATGATTAGAGGATTTTGACTTGGAATGCAAGTGAGGAAGGAAGTCCAAAAGCAACCGAAAAGAGAAGAATCTTTTATTTCTTTATATCATTATTATTTTTTCTAACAACATTTTGTCTTTTCCTTAATCATTAAAATTATGAATAATCATAAAATAATGCACAAATTCATATGCCTTTTTCTTTCCTCAGTTCGGTATTAAGTTTTCTATGTAACGGCTTAGATTCATCGCTAGTAGATATTATCCTCTTTGAACTTTCTCTTTCGGGCTTTCCCTTAAGGCTTTAACATGCGTCTGCTGGGGGAAGGTTTCCACACCCTTATAAATGATGGTTTGTTCTCCTTCTCAATCTATGTGGGATATCACAATCCTAAGGACAATATCTGGTAGCGGCGGATCTTGACCGTTACAAATGGTAACAGAGTTAGATTCCGGACGATGTGCCAGCCTTCTCACTGTTCCCCGAAGTGGGGTAGACACGAGGTGGTGTGCCAGTAAGGACGCTGGCTCCAAAGGGGATTGGAGGAAGGAAAGAGTGCCAGCGAGGACGCTGGGTTCCGAAAGGGGGAGAGGGGTGGATTGTGATGTCTCACATTAGTTATGGAGAAGAACAAACCACCGTTGATAAAGGTGTGGAAACCTTCCTTAGCAGACGAGTTTTAAAGCCTTGAGAGAAAGTCTTAAGAGGACAATATCTGCTAACAGTGGATCTGGGCCGTTACATTCTAAGTCTAATACAAGTTTTATTACAAGCTAAGCTATTTAGCTCAAATTACTCAAACCAATAAAACGGCTAACACTTGCCTAATTAATGTTAATCGAGGGAGGAATGATAAGCCACCTAAGTTAGGTAAATTGGAGCATCAGAACATGCTGCCTTTACCTAATTAACTTATTTAACTCAAGCATCGAAACATATCTAAGAATGTCTCTTTAAGCATTTGAATCATTTTATAGTATAGGGTAGACAAATATCAAATCCAACTAGTGTATGAAACATGTGTTTTATGGCGTGCTGTCACAATCTATGCCTACTTAGCATATCACATCCCAAGCTAACTTGTAAAAACGTACTCGAACTGTCTTACAGATAAACTGCAACATTTCACTTCTAATACATCATTTCAACTTATAACTAAAGGTAATTTTTTTTTTACGAGAAAAAAAAAGGTAAAAAGATACAAACTCAAGTATATATTGGAATCATTTTTAATCTAAGACTTAGGTTTAATAATATATGATAGAACATTGTGTCAAAGATGCATTTTTTTTTTTTTTTACTTTTTTCACCTACCAAAATTCTAAAGTTTGTTTTATCAGAAGAATAAAGTTGGGTTGATAATTAGTTTGAAGAAATTAATGTTGAACCATAACATTATCTTCTTTTAAAAAATTTAAAATATTGTAGTGTTTTTTTTTAAAAAAAAAAAAAAAAAAAACTTTATATAACGTTTTAAAATTGTAGTAGGTTCATCCCTTCATTGGCTATCAATATCGGTGCTCCATTTGACCCAAATAATATAATACTAAAAATAAATAAATATTAAAATAAATTTCCATTTCCTAAAGTCGTTGCTCCTAATTTTAGTGGATTTTAATGGTTAATATGACAATTTTTTACTCAAACTGAACGCTTTAAAATAGACAATATCTACTAGACTGTTATAAATGGTATCAAGTCAAACACTATATATTAATAAACGAGGACACTAGGCTTCTTAAAAACTCCAATGAACTACCGTTTTAAAGTCGATCAAAAGAATATCTAAGATCTGAGAGTTTATTATTTTAATAACTATTAGTGACTTTAAAATATTAATATGATATTCAATTAGTATCCATGAGTAACTAGTGAATGAAGGCCGGGTTAGAGTTGAATTTATAAGGTTAATTAATGTAAAGTGAGGTACATGATTATTTATTTAATATTAAAGTAATATTTGAAGAATCGCTATATCACAATATATTCTATTTAATTTTTAAAAAATAAATTTATGGATAGTTGAAAAAACATAGATAAAAAGAGTATCAATAAAAACGTTAATAATTGAAGAACTCTATCAAATTTTAATATAAGAATTAATTTTAATGAATTTTTTAAAATGTATTCTAAAAAATAATTAAAAAAAAAAATATATTATTATTATTTTGAAAGTAAATTAGTAAAAGGGAAGTAAATGGGTAATTATTATTATTATTTATTTATTTATTGAGGAAAAAAAAGAAGGGGAAAATTCAAAAGGTCAAAGCACGTACGAGATTGAGTTGAAAGTGGGGCCCACACCAAACCCCAATTTAATACTAAAATCCAAATATTTCATCGCTGTGTGGGCCCCACTCTCAATTCTTATCTTTTGAGGCTTTCTATCATCTTTGATAAAAGAGTGATATCCTATCCTTCCTTACTAAAGAGGTAAAAAAATAATAATTATCAATTATATATTTTTTAATTCTTAAATATATATAATATATATTTTTTTATTTTGTATAGAGTAATAATTTAATAAATGAATGTATAAATTAAAAAAAAAATCAGAAAATTGAAGGTAAACCCTTCATAATAAATTTTTAAAATTCAAACACCAACCAACTTATATATTATATGAAAAGGAAAAAATTGGTGACGTGTTATTTTGAATTAAATAAGAATAATTATAATATAAGAAAAGAGGAAGAGCAGCAATTTTGTTTGTTGAGTAAGATGAAGGCGACTTTCGGTGGGAAAGAATATATATTGATTACAACAAGATTATAAAAAGGTAAATAATAATAATAATAATTATTTATTATTATTAAGGAGAGAGTAGAAGTAATTAAGTAAAAAAATAAAAAATAAAAAAATAGAGAGAAAGGTGGGAAACGGCGGATGGGGCCATCGTGGGGGTTTGGTAAAGCGTCACCATCAGTGGCACGCCAGCAAGAATGACATTATAAATGCTTTGGCTGCTTTATTCCTATCCCATGTCCTTTCGGAGTTGATGTTTAGAGCGCGTCTGCTAAAAAGAGATTTCTACATTTTTATAAAGAATATTCTCTTTATTGGTATGGAGCATTTTAGGAAAGTTCAAAGCAAAATTATGAGAGCTTATGCTCAAAGAAGATAATATCATAAAATTATGGAAAGTTGTGTAGCTACCCTTAAACTGGGCTAAAACATTTGGTTGTTCGTCCGTTATTACTATGTCGATGGGCTACTAAGATTTGGCAGAGAAGGCCCTTCCACACAAATACAAAAGGCCTAATAAGCCTATGCATGTTGCTGGATATCAACAGGAACATAAGTGCTGCAACTCAGCCCAAAGTTTATATTTTTGTAAGAAAATATGCATGTAAATGTCAACAATTTATTCTTTTTCCATTGAAATTATATGTGTGATCTAAGTATAAACTTCAATCTGTTTATAATGTAACAACTTTTTAAGTATTCTCTATCTTTTATTTTGTATAACTATAGTTCATTGGTTGCTAAATTTGATATATATATTTTTTAAATATGCATGGTTTAGAATGTACGTCGATCTTTTTAAGAAATGGGTTACATGGGGTCGAAATTCTCGAATCTAAATGGTATATCAACTCTTTTTTTTTTAACAAAAATAAACCCAAAAATTAAAAACCCAATAAAAAAAAAAAAAAGGACAATTTCCACTGGACTTGTTTATTTATTAGGTTGAGTAGAGCCGTTTTAGAGATTTAAATTTCAATTGTCCTTAAAAAAATGTGGCCGTTGAAGTAAGGTGTTGGGTGGGACCCATTTCCAAATAAAGTAATACCCATAATTTTCTTAATCTTATCTGAGTGTACAAATTTTTAATAAAAACATTTGAGCTCATCTTTTTCCCTAAATTGTAATCAACAATTTGACTGAAATTTAATGCAACTTTGTTCATTTATATCTGGAAATTTGAAATGGGTCTTGAATCTTAACAAGTTATGAAAAATAATTTACAGAAAAAAGTATTGTTTTACTGTATAGATAAAGAAAATTGCAGAACCAGATCTTCCTGTTTTTGCTTTTCACTTTTTTTACTCTTGTACCCGATCTTCTTTTTCTCTGGTTTGAAATTCAAATTTGGAACCCCAAGCAAGCATTTCTTGAGCTTGGATTCTTTCTTGCAGTTGGAGCTTCCATGGCGGATTCAACTTGCATCATGCAGCACCCTTTCTCTTATACTTCTGGATTTCCCAATGAATCCATGGAGGTCGGTCAGTCAGTCAGTCACTCAGTTAATTTTGTGCATTTTGTTTGAATTCGATTCGATTTCAATCGTTTAATCTCTGTTTTTCTCTGTTTCTTATAGGGTAATCGTCCGACTCATGGTCTTGCTCAATCGGTCTCCTTCGGGAGGTTCATGTCGGAGTCATTAGATTGGGAGAAATGGTCCACGTTTTCCCACAATCGTTATGTGGAAGAGGCCGAGAAGTTCGCTCGTCCTGGATCTGTTGCGCAGAAGAAAGCTTTCTTTGAAGCTCATTACAAGAACCTTGCTGCTCAGCGAGCTGCTGCTGCTGCTGCGAAAGCCGCCGAAGAAACTGACACAAAACAGAATGTTGATGATGTTGAGCATCAAGAGGTTGTCGCTGCAACTGAAACTGCACAACATTTTGCTGCCAATGACAATGGCGATGGCTGCGGCGACCCTTCTGATCTTAAGGAGGAGAGAACTGATAGCAGGGAGGTTGAGGGAGGTGGTTCAGCCATTACCCACCAAGTGAACGAGGGAATTCGTCGAAAGGTTGAGAATTTGGAGCAATCGACCACCATTAGCAAGAAGAAAGTGGCTGCTTCGTCTTCAAAGCTTCCATTTTTCAGTAGATCATCTGCGATCCCACCTACTACACCAGCCCATCCAATGGCTCCAGCTTCCTCTCTCAACAATGCCACTCCAAAAAGGAAATCTACTCCTAAATCTCTAAGGATGGCTAACTTTACACCCATTCGAGAGCTCAACAAGTTAACTTCAACTGTGATGAGAAAGATTGAACGTTCAAGAGTTGGGTCCAGTTCTTCAAAACCAGCTAAAGATTGCTCAACCCCTCTTAGGACCCCGGATATGGTTGCCACACTTTTCGTCTGTGAATTTATCTTCTGAATATGGGGATTTTGTTCTAAATCTTTCTGTAATATTTGGTTATTTGCAGGCATTGAAGAATGAGTACCAAAACCATCCTTCTGCTACTCCCTGCTCAGAAACGAAGAGGTTGCTTTTCTCATGAATCTGCAATAACTGAAGTGTCATCTTATACTATTCATTTTGTTTGGAGATAGCTGATCAACATTCTTGTGTTAATAACTGCAGAAACAAATTGTACTCGCCATTTTCATTCTCCACTTTCAGCTTGAGAACCGATGAAAGAGCAGCCAGACGAAAGGAGGCAAGCTTTTGCTGCATACTTCTCATGTACCTTAAACTCTGTCAGTTCAAGTGCTAATTTTGGTTGCTTGTTTCTTCTTAATACCTACAGAAACTTGAAGAGAAGTTCAACAAAAATGAGTCACACAAAAAGGTGCAACTTCAAACAAAACTAAAGGTATCTATTTATTAAGTGAGCATAAGCTCTAGTGACTTTACTTTTAGTTTTTTCAAAAGGTCTGGTATCAATAGAAATGTATTCCTTACTTGCTGACGTGGGACTCCCATCCAACAATCCTCGACATATACTGCAAGCCATGACTCAACGGACTAATATTCCTGCAGGAGAAAGCCGAAACAGAGATAACGAAATTACGTCAAAGCTTCTGCTTCAAAGCCAGGCCACTGCCGAGCTTTTACAAGGAGCGAAAAGCACATAAAAACGAGGTAAGTCCCATGTGCTAATAGCCTAATACAACGTGCAATGAATTGGTATAAATACTTCTGTCCCTTTGTTTCTTAGGAGGTTCCCAAGCCTCATCCTCCATCACCAAAACTAGGAAGAAGCTCCAACTCCCAAACTGGAGAAGCTACGATGGCCCATTCTTGCCATAAGCCTCCCGTTAAGAGCAGCAGAAGCATGAGTAAGAATGTGCAGGGAAAGGCTCGTTCTACGTCATTACAAACTTTAATGTCTGCTCATGAGAATATATCTCCTAACATTCAGCAGTGAAAGTCAAGCTGCAGTAGGCTACTCAATATTTTTCAGTCCATTTATTCATGAGGTTACCAGATCTTGACGTCCTAACCACAGTGGATCCATTTTGTGGTATATCTGTCAATTTTTATGTAACAAAGCCTTGTTAAAAATATCAGTATATGTAGAGAACAATGATTTGATTGCTATGAAGATATCATTTATTCATCAGAATTCAACAAAGAGTTACAACAGAAGTTGTCAAAATAGAAAATAGTGACATTGGTATCCAAAGAACAGAGTTAGATATACAAAGTGAAACCATTATTCATATCCACATTGATAAAAGCGCATTAAAGCCATGAATGGAAGGCGTCTTTTACTTTTATCTGCCTTGTTGTCTGTTAGATTGCTGGTCTTTCTTCTACCAAACACCAAATATCACCTCCCTCCATGGCTTCGTCCACGACCAACTCAACTTCACAGTAACTCATTTCATCGTCATCATCCACATGACGACGAATATCTTCGACCCTTGATTCGAAATCTGTTACTTTCTGCGTCTGATCATCATCATCATCATCGTCGTCGATGAAGCTGGGGCATTCATCAAAGGTAACCATCAGCGAGCAGTCATCGAGGAGATGGTGTGCCTTGAACTTATTAGATCCCTTAGCTTTATCCTTGGCCTTTTGAACTGGGTGTAGCCTGCAGCCAGAGCATCGGGGCTTGCCACATTTTCCAGTGAACTTGGAGTGATTGGTAGGCTTGGATGAAACCTTTGTGAAAAGGCCAGCAGTAGGAGGGAAATCGAGTTCGTTAACGAACCGAGTTTTGGGTCTTGGGTTCCATGGGGATGGGATGATCCGGTAGGTTCTTACCATGCCATGTTGGCGACCTTCCCTCTTCATTTTGGACTGCTAAAATTGAGCTGAGGAAAGAAAGGTTTGAAGGAAAGAAGAGGAATGGTTTGGAGTTATATAAATTTTGGTGAAGGAAAGATGCTTGGGAGGCAAGGACTTTGATTGCGACCCACTCTAAATAGCGCGTCGACCAAGCCCTTGATAGTTGACATCTCAACTTCTTTTTGTATATATTTTATGTAAACAAAATGAAAATTTTAAAGACAAATGGATCAGATCAGACCAATTTCTGGAGTTGGCCTGCCGACCATGAACCATTATGCCTTCAAAGTTGCCTCCTTTTTCTAATAATAAAATTAGAATCTGTGAAGGTTGGCATTGAAGGTTGACTGATTCTAATTTAATGCATAGATAGATGTTTGAGGGAAAGTGAAATCCTTATTAATCTTTATAGATAATGTAAGGATTTATACAATTCGACCTTGCTTAATAGAACTATGTACTGAAGAATATTGATTGTAAATTCGTAATACAGTAATGAATTGTTCCTTCAAAGAGAGTAGAATTATATACGATCTGCTAGCTGGGGGAATCGTTCCAGAAGCCAAGTCACACCTCTAATGATTGTCTGTATGGTAAGAAAATGAACCAAATTACTAGAAGCACAAGAACTCAGAAGGTAGCTTCTAAATGGGTATTTACACTGTGAATTATCATCCAGATCCATGTGATGCAAAGAGAATCAAGGATAAGTTGAGTGAGATAGCAATTGCAAACTAAGATGGGTAGAGCACTCGAACTAGAACAACTTTCTAAAGGCTTAAAAAAATATTTTTTTAAATGTTTTTAAGCTCTTAGAAGGTGATTCCATGGAAGCTATGATGCTAGTAAACTACAAACACCTTTAAACCACTTCATAAAGTCAAAACACTCCATATCAAAGCCTCCTTCAACCGAGCTCGGGCTTACTTGTAACAGTCCAAGCTCAAGTTTTTAGATTACTCTTTCGAGCTTCCTCTCAAAGTTTTTAAAACTCGTCTACTACAAAAAGGTTTCCATACTTTTATAAGTAAATGAGAAGGTAAGATGTAAGATGTGTTTCCCTCGTCAGAATCTAATCTAACAACTACGATAAGATAGATAAGATAAACACAGGAGGCACAGCTGACCAATATTTATGAACAAGAAAGAAAGAAAGCAAGCAACATTAACATACCAAAGCCATCTCCCCAGGCTTCAACGCAGGCTCAACGCTGTCTCGTGCATAGCTGTTAATTGAGACAACGGCGCAGTAAAAATGGATGAAGTTAGTACCAGTAGAGACCAATTTGAAGCTTCATCTTTGTATACTCAACACTATCTTATGCAACTTACATTATTTGTCTCTTCTTGGCATCACCAACAACCAAGCGATAAAAGCTGCATCCCTTGCTGAAAGGAAACTCTTTCCCTTTCCATTCTGTAATCAATTCCAACATTTTTCATAATGATTTTCTGATTTGAACTGTATCCGAAAAGCCAAGAAAAAGGAATACCTAAATGCCAAAGAACACCCACAGCTGATGAATCTTGGGTGGATATATCGTCAATAACAAACTGGAGATCCTTACTGATGGAATCGTTGAACTTTTTGAAGAAAATCAGAATGTCCTGCAGTAATTGGACAGAGAATCGCAAAAATCCCAAACGATACAATGGCATAAGAGATTGAGAAGGCCGACGGGTACGTACCTTGCGGCCGACGAAAGGGCGAGAAAAGATAAGGTCCTCGTAAACGCAATTCTCAGCGATGAGATCCTCGACGGAGGCGAGGTCGTGGCGGTTGACGCCATCGTAGAATCCCCTGACGACATCAGAAGCGGATTGAAGGGTGTCAACCGGATTATTTGAAGAAGAAGACAAAGATGAGACGCGAAGAGGGAAACAGAGCGTGGTTCTGGGAGTTCGAGTGAGAGTGAAAGATTGGGAGATTAGAAGAGGAGGAGGAGCAGATTTCTTGTGGTTGAAACTGAGAGGGGATTGGAATGGAGATGGAGGTGATGGAACTGAGCTCATCGGTGGCGCAATTGAACGGAGCTCCACTGATGGATCGATTATGTTCAGTGAGTACTTATCCATCTATTTTTTTATTTAATTATTTTTCAATAAATTCTAGAGAGAGAGAGAGAGACGGAGAGATATAAGAAGAAATCAGTATGAAATTTCAACGATAATCCATAATCAAAACAAACGCATTCTATCACAAATAACACGAAATCTTCAAGATGATGAAGAAACAAGAAGCCATCGATCCGACAAATCCCAAACTACAACAGGATTGAAGCAAAACCCCACACAGCTAATGGAGTGAATACGAATTTCAGAGACCCTAGTGACGAAGTTCGAATCCTAGCAGCAGAGGATTTCTCGGAATTAGAGGAGGTGGAGGAAGCTTCATCTTGGGCCATCACCTTCACGATCATTCTCTGTCCCCTCTCGCAGTGTCCATTGGCGCCGCTGATGAAGTAGAAGGTTCCCGATCGGCCGAAATGGAACACAGTGTTGCCGGTGTTGGAGAAGAAGCTCGGCTGTGTGGAGTTGCATCTCTTGTACTCTTCTTCTGTCACTTCCATCACCGAGTCCTTCTTGTACCGGAAACCTAATCCGCAAAACAAGAAACAAACATAGAAAATGTTAATGCAGAAGGGAAGTTTAATCGGACGGTGTTGTTGAGATGATCGGGACTCACGGACGGAGTCTTCAGCTCGGAATCTGTTTTCTGAGGCCCAGTCGTTGTAGATTCTGGTGTCGTTGGCCGGCGGAACCACCCAGCCTTTGGTGTCACCCACTTGAAACTCAAAAGAAGCAACATAGGAGAGGCAGGTGGTGAGAAGGAGCAGAGTTGTGAAGAAATTCATCGAGTTGGAAGCCATTGATGGTAGCTCTAAGGAGTTGAAACTTGGAGCGAATAGAACAGTGTATGACGATGGAAGCTTAGGGGAGGAGGGAATTTATAGTGAAGAAAATGGCAGTTGAGGGGAGTTTGAATATTGCTAGTGATGGAGAAACAGGGCAGTTGGCGGTTTTGGAAGTGTGCTTGAGTTTGTTCATCCATGGCTGATGGCACGTTCTGGCTACAATTTCGGGAAATGGGCTACGAATCGTTCTGGCTTTTCCTGTTCGGATCGTGGGAAAGCAGAAGATAATCAGAGTAATTCTTCTTCTTCCTCATCTTCTTCTTCTTTCAGAGAATTTCAGACTTTCTGGGTTCGTAACAATTTTACTGAAAATCCTGTATATAGATAGATATGAACTGATGAACACTTACCCTAAGAAGACAATGGCTGAATCATATTTATTATGTAATACAATTCTAATAGTCAATCTTCTAGAACAAAGCTAAGATTTCAAGGACACTCATGAACACTTAGATAGCAGAAACTGAAAAGATTACAGTTGAAGAAAGCTAAGTTAGTTTGCTTTCCACATCTTTGTCAACTACATTTGGTTCTTGATCGGTCTCATCATTTCCTGTTTTGTTTTTGAAGGATATCTGGCTTAGGAACCTCCCAATGGCACTCTGTGATTTTGAAATTTTCCTTCTACTACTTGGTCTGCTTCTATCATTCTTCTTGATGATATCTTCATAAACAGCATCGACAAGACTAGCAAACCGGCGTTTAAATGTCGGAAACCTCGATATCAATCTGGTAATCCCTCGAAGCCTTCATGGTGGACAGAAATAGCTCCTGTTATTACTGAGAATTACCAGATTTCATTGGATGATGTAGCAAGATTTTGCAGGTACTTACCTTCGAGCCAAAGCCTCGAGTTCGGCACACTTGCATTTGGATTCTGGTGGCAGGCTGAGGTTCGAATCTTTCATCCTGATGGGATCATCGCCCAGCAGAACTAATCTAGAGAGGTACTCCTCTTCCTGCTCAGACATATTTATTGCCTTTATTTGTTCTTTGATGATTAGAAGAGGGTTCAGAAACCAATCATAGAATATTTCTTGAGGTCTGTTTTCACTAGTAATCTCCGTAGCTTCATCACCTAAATCAATGGAAACCCGAATAGTTTTGAACATTTTGAGATTCTCAAAGTCACCAAAAAGGAGAATTGAAACTTACTCAGAAGTAATCCAGCTGAATCGGCTTTTGCTGATCGAATGATCGTCTGAAGAAGACAGTAAGCTGGTAAGCCAATGCTAAGAACTGTAGTGTCATTATTGGATTTGGCATGTTCAATATCTTCAAGCGTTATTAATCCCTTGGAGACCATAAGTATCCCTTGCCGCTTACACTCCTTAGAAAAATTATCGAGAAGCTACAGAAGAGAGCAGGGATCGAACTTCTGAGCTCTAAAGAACAACATTATTCAAGTATTCATAATGAAAGCTAAGTACCTCCAAAGGTTTTAGCTCAAGCATGATGTTCTTGACCAAATCTGTAAGAGAGGGACAACGTCTAACAGATTGAGCTTCTTGTGACTTATCCGGTGGCTGCATATCCTTCTTCCGATATACCGGTCTTTTCGTATTGAAAAAAACATGGAAACAATATTATGTTCTGTTGTGCAGTTAAAAGAGTGGTTTTTTGAGGGTAGGAGAATACCTGGGAAAACAGGAGCCATTGGCCATGTCTAGGAAGTCATTGCTGTATTCGTCGTAAATGGAGATGGATGCCAGAATATAGCAAAGCCCCAACCAAAAAGAAGATTCCTACAACTCAAACACTAGCAGTTAATAACGAATCTAACAATGACTTCTGCTGCATTCATTGACTCAAGTATAATGATTGAGAAAAGAGAGATTGATTGTGTGAGATCCCACGTTGGAAGAAGAGCAGAACGAAGCATTTCTTATCAGGGTGTGTAAACCTCTCCCTAACAGATGCGTTTTAAAAACCTTGAGGGAAAACCCAAAGAAGACAATATCTGTTAGCGGAGGGCTTGAGCTGTTATAAATAGTATTAGAGTCAGACACTAGGTGGTGTGCTAGCGAGGACGCTGTGCCCCAAGGGAGGTGGATTGTGAGATCGCACATCGGTTGGAGAGGGGAATGAAATATTCTTTATAAGAGTATGAAAATCTCTCCCTAGTAGACGTGTGTTAAAAACCTTGAGGGAAATTTCGAAAGGAAACTCCCAAAGAGGACAATATCTGCTAGTGGTGAGTTTGTGTAAATAACTTATCAAAGAACTATTAAAGATGGAAAGAACTATTAAAGGATCAAGGAACAGCTCAGGCGTGAGTACCATCGACGTTAAACTTATCAAAGATGGAAAGAACTATTAAAGGATCAAGGAAACTATTTGGAACCTGATAAACGATCACTCCTGCATAAGCACCAAGGAAAATGCTGGAGATGATAGATCCAACCAGTGCACCCACAACAGCTAATGGCCAGAGTAAGATAGCAAGCCCTGCAAATGGAACACAGATTGTCTCCGAGAATGGACCTTTTCGACCGATAAGATCGTGGAATAAACGACGCCACCCCTTGATTAGCATAAAAGGGCATTTATACAGGGCAATGAGTAAGATGACTGGTGTATCAACCACAGAACCAAGAACTCCAACTATGGAAGCGCAAAGGAAATCAAACAGTCTGCAAGAAACCAACGAAAAGGTTAAGCCCTGACTTTTGCTTTTATCATTAGTCTTTTGGAAGTAGCTGAGATAATCAGAAGTAAACAGCCTCCGGGTTCCCTATACGAAGGACACCAACAAACCTGATATCATAGTATCCAGCCTCCGGGTTTCCCTTTTGTAGCAGTTCCTCCAAAGTGGAGAAGTAAGAATGTAAACAAACATCCCGAAAATCACCGATAACCAAGAAGGACCCTTTTATGGTATCCCAAGTTCCATCCTGAAATTCATTGGAGAAATGAAATCCAACAAGCGAAAGTAACATAAAATCAGGGAAGAATCACGAACGAATTATGTGAAAGTGTAACAACCCAAACCCACCATTAGCAGGCATTATTCTCTTTTTGGACTTTCCCTTTTAGGCTTCCCCACAAGGTTTTAAAACGCGTACGCTAGGAAGAGATTTCCGCACCCTTATAAGGATGTTTCATTCCCCTCTCCAATCGATGTGGGATCTCAACATCCACCCCCTTGGGGGCCAGCTTCCTCGCTGGCACACCGCTCGGTGTCTAGCTCTAATACCATTTGTAACAACCTAAGCCCACCGCTAGCAGATATTGTCCTTTTTGAGCTTTCTCCTTTTGGGCTTCCCTCAAGGTTTTAAAACGCGTCTGCTTGGGAGAGGTTTCCACACCCTTATAAGGAATGTTTCGTTTCCTTCTCCAATCGATATGAGATCTCATATAAAGTAACAAAGTTCAAGCAGAAATACGTACATATAGACAGTGGAATACTTTATCAGGCTTGTCTTCTTTAGCAGCATTAAATGTAGCCATTAATGGAGAAAGAAAGCCGTAAACTGCTCCACCTATAGTGCTTATAACAGCACCAAATTCAGGCCACAGAAGCAGTAAAACAGGCAGTACACAAAGGCATAGAATGAGTTTAAGACCCCAACCAAGTTGTTGAGCTCTGCGAAATAGAGGATTGTAACATTAGAAAGACCACTCTTTTTTCCCTCAATCCATTTTGAGAATGGAAAGCAAAGGGTTTAGAGATAAGACCTTAGAATGCAGTAATATGTCCAGAAAGTTTGGATTGGCCAAAGAACCATTATTAAAGAAGAATTTGCCAATGTCATGATAAGGCTTGTTAATGGACTAAACATCGCACCTGAAATGTTGAGTGGCAGGATTCAACTGTTAAAAAGCTTCAATCATGAAACTGCACAGAATCCCCAAAAAGAAAGTAATCGAAGCTCACCTTTGGTAATACCGAGAAGGAAAAGAACAGTGAAGCTAGGTAGATTGCAAATGAGGCTCCACATAAAGGGCACAGCTCCATTTGGAGCTTCAATGGCTACCTTCTTCCCCAACTCCTCAATCCCCTCGGACGTCTCCAAATCTCTGCCCTCCATTGAGGAATTAACCAAAAATCTTCCCTCAAACCCAAGTTACGATTCCTCCGCCATTGCAAGCATTTGAAGGGAAATATACGAAAGCGAAAGGGCAGAAGGGAAATGAAGAAGAAGAAGAAGAAGAAGAAAGAAAGAAAGAAGGTTTCCAGCACATTTGAACAGAACTTGCACAGTTCGCAAGTTACTCTGTTTCAGAAACCAAATCACGTGGAGCTCCATTGAAGAAGACCTTGTTTCATTCATTAGTGATGGTGATTAGACATAGGTTTTAAAGACCATAATTTGAGAAACACCTAGATCGAGCTCGACACACGCCATGAAAGAAACTATTCAAGATCACGAGCTGGGAAAGGGATGGCATCGCAAGCACGTAGCTACAGCGCAGTCGCTCTAGCGAGGATCAATCAATTCAATGCTCGTTTCTCAATGAATTATCTGTTTGTTTATCGAACAAGTAACGATTTGAATTCAAACATCCTAGCATAAATAAGCAACATGCTCATCTTTGTGAATAGTTCAAACAGCCCCATCCATTTCCATAAGCCTTATTATAATTGAGTTCAACCATATTGGTAGCCCTTGAATGTTTAGCTTTAAATCTCACTTTCCATCAAAACAAGAGTAGTTTAACAAGCTCCGGTAGTGCTAATTATCATGGTCATGCTTGTTCAAGGCGTGTTATCTATGGTCGTGTGTCGAATGTCCCAATCATATTTATCTAAGATGTGTTGTTCATGGCCGGCATGTCCATTCCAAACCCATTCTACCTACTTTTATGTGTAGTTAGGTCATTATTATTTTTGTCATGTCAATATAGGAGTGTAGGATCGTTTACTGAAATCATGTCTACACCTATTAAGGCTAAAATGCTTCAAATTGTACTATAGATATGATGTGACTAGTTGTCAATTTTTCTTACTCAGGTAACATGATTGTTGCTCATTTGTTTTTAGCCTATAACATTGTTTTCTTTCAAATTGTTTTCAACACATTTCCTCGTTCACATTTTATAAAATATTTTCATAAAATGTGACTTAAGACTTGATTATACATCAAGATTGACCACAAAGCACACAATTGAATTAGGAATCGAGTTAAAACATGTATCACATAATTACTACCCAAGAGTGATATTGTGACACTAAACTACCTACACTTTCACGCTAAAGTTAGAATTAGGAATCGAGTTTATAGAGAGCTTAAAAAGTGTAAAGTATGTGTTGGCAGAATACCTTGGAATATCATCACAATTTGTATTTTCTACTCTGTTTTGACACTCATTGAGAATTTCACTGGGTTCTTGGATCTTTATCATTACAAAACGCTTCCACTCAATCATTCCCCTTTGAGCTCAATGAGTCCTTCAATGCCAACACTTGATTTTCTCTCTCATCCTAAAGGTTGGTTTTGTTTCTAAGTTGACAAGTGTCTGCTGATTAACTCTATGAGGTATTAGTTGAATGAGACCCGCCAAATTAAGCCAAATTAGTCTAAAGGGTCATTCAAGCCAACTTAGTTCAACTCGTTAAAGGCCAGCCTTCCAACCTAGGCTTAAAGGATCTACTTTCTAAGCTTTTTGGCTGGACCTTGAAGGTGGCCAACTTCGTGAGCAATGTGTCAAATGGGTTCGACTTGGTTTGTTAGGTTGACATTTCTAGAATTCAACTGGTTTGCGCTCCACTAACTTACGATAATCCTACTCTTCTTAAGCTATATTTATTCAAACTTGGCCCATTTCACGTAAAAAAAAAATAAAATAAAAAAAATAAGAAGATTAAAGAAGAAATGAAAAATTCCAAAAAAATAAATGTATTAATTAAAAATCTAAACTTTTCATAAACATATACTTTTTCTTCCCAATCTAATGAAACCAAAACATCAAATAATAATAATAATAATAATAATAATAATAAAAAACAACACAAAAAATGAATTAAAATAAGAGAATAGCTCTAATGAGACGAAGTTTCCTTCGTCTGTATAACATATAGTATAGATATTCAAATCTCCAATAGTTAAACTATATATTATAATATATAATACACAAAATGCCAAATTTATTTTCTGAAAAATGCAAAAACGGTCTTTTTTTTTATGTACTTAAAATCTCGTATCATAAAAGAAATATTGTAATTAATATTTAATGAACACATCTATGATGGATCACAATAAGATCCAAAGAAGAACACAAAATGACAGATCCATCATGAAAACAATTGCATTCAACCGTAGATTCCAAGAAAGATACACATTTTACTAAACAATTTCGAACCCAAAACCCATCTTCCCCAGTAGCTGAAGAACGCCAAAAATCTTTTGAAAACAGAAACAAAAAAGCTATAATCATAATCAAACAACAACAACCAAATCTTATGGGATACGTAAAATGGGATCCTTCTTGTTCTTCCATTTTTTCATACACGTGCTCTCTTTCCAAATTTCAATTATGTTCATGTGTTTTTCAGAATCTTGTTTTTATTTCATTTCTTCTCTCCATATATTCTTAGGTATCTCCAGATTTTTGTCTCTCAATTAATGCTTTAATTATTACTTCATATAATCATATTTCTTAATATTCATATCGTTACTGATATCGTAACGAAAAAGGGTTTTGAGTGTGTGAGGCAATGGACAACATTCATGTCGTTCCACCACCGAATGTTCTTTGGTTGTTCTTAGCTTAAAAAAATTGAAGAACAAGCAAGGAGAAGGACAATAATTGATGATGATTAAGGCATTTAGTGTTGTAATTTTGGTGTTAACAATGATGGAGGTAGTAGCTGCAAAAAGTATTGCCCACAATCCCAACATATGGGGCCTCAAATCTCATCATCTCTTCTCCTTTTCCTTAAAAAACAAAACATCCCATGCTCTTTTAAGCTCTTCCTCCCTCTCCTTTTTGTCCTCAAACCTTAAACAAACTTCTTTTCTAAATTTCATCCCATCAATTCTCCTTCAAACACAAGATAAATCACGTCCTTAATAAACTCACAAGAACGGTGGGTGGGTTTTTGTAACAGCCCAAGTCCACTACTAACAGATATTGTCCTCTTTGTGCTTTCCCTTTAGAGTTTTCCCTCAAAGTTCTTAAAACGAGTCTGCTAGAGAGAGATTTCCATACCCTTATAACGAATGCTTCGTTTTACAGTTTTACAATTATATATATAACATCTAGAAAGTTGTTAGTTAGGGTATGAATATGTGAAGTTGGCTTGAAAATTACTTGACGTTGGTTGTAATTATGAAGAACAAAGCATTGATTGTAAAAGCTATATAGATTTTGAAGGTTGCAAGTAAAGACATAGGAGTGGACTTGGTGATTGTCTTTAAAGGTGAAAGAAAGTGGAGTTTTTTGCTTTCCTATCTCACATGGGTTGATACCCTTTTCATTACCCAACCACCTTTATAAACAAATCAAAATCACCTAATTATACCAAAAACCCAACTTTATGCTACAACTAATTATATTGTATGTACAACTCACACAAAACCCCTAAATTCGGGTTTGGTTTAGATATAAAAAACTATCGAGTATGCTACAAGAAAGAAATTCAGAATCCCGTCTTCTTTTGAGCTGTTCAGCTCAAACAAGTGCTTCTAACATAAGCATAATTCAATAGTAATCGATATTTGTTTATGCTTCTTCCTGATAGCGATGGTTCGAATTCAAACACTAAAAAAGACGGGTTTCCTAACCTTGACCTAAAATATATTTTGAGACCCCAATACATGAGGGTTGTTTGGGTTGTAAACAAGAGCTATCAAACCCCAAAAGTGATTTACATATGGCCCGCTAATCAAGCAAGCGTGTTCCCAAGTACCCACCCCCATGTGCTGCTTTCACTCTCCATGAAATCAGCTCTATATTCCTCTATCAAAACTCCACATGTCGTTTTCTCATTCGTCATTTGCTTATCAATCTCTTCGCCGTCCACATCGTCTCTTCTTATCTCTTCTTATCGGTGTTTCGTCATTTCAAACTCCATGATTTGGGTCGTCCAACTTTATCTTTATGTAATATTCTCCACAGTGATGTAAGAATTCGTGTGAGATCTCCTATCGGTTAGTGTGTGCAAACGTCTTCTTAGCAAACACGTTTTAAGAACTCGAGGGAGAAAGTCAAAAGAGAAAACGTAAAGAAAACAACATTTACTAGTAGTGAGCTTGGACTGTTAGAAGTCGAGCTTTTGACCTTTTGTTTGATGATATATGTAACATGGGTATTTGAAAACAATGAAGATACGAGAATTCGAACCTTTAATCTTTTGGTTGATTGCCGTTTGTTATAATAAGCGAATTGTTAATGTTGGTGTAACATGGGCATTTGAAAACATTTTTAAAAAAAAATCTAAGAATTAAATAGAAAATATGATACTTTAATCAATTCTTCTTTTTTTTGCTCTTCGTTTGTCGTCACATGTGTTATCTCCCATTATATAATAACCTTCACCATCTCCATCCTTTTTGAGTTGAGAGCAAAAGGATAAAGAAGCAAAGATGATGAAGCTCAGGTCAAAGAGGTTCTGCAGAAGCTCCACTTTCAGGTTTGGAAGCTTTGTCAGCAGCTGCAACAACAAGATCAAAGTCGCCGATGACCACGACGAGGACGATGGCAGCCTGACGGAAATCAAGTGGGAGCTCCGGCCCGGAGGCATGCTGGTGCAGAGGAGAGAGATCGCCGGTGGATCCACTTTGACCGGAGAAGAAACAATCACTATTAGAGTCTCAACTGTCTCGCAATTCCATCACATTTCGGTCGAACCCACCTCAACTTTTGGTAAGTTTCAATTCCACGTTTAACTAATTTACGGAATGAACATGGATTTAGAAATACATTTTCACGGTTACGAGGCCTTTTGTGGTAGCTCAAAGCAAAGCCACAAAAGCTTATGTTTAAAGTTGACAATATCATACCCCAGTAGAGATACATAATTCCTAACCAACTCCGCTCTACTAAAAATCAAAACTTTCATGGAAAATTAGATGGGTTTTGTTTGAATTTCAATAAAAACCAAAACTTTGGTGGAAAATTTGATGGGTTTTGTTTGAATTTCAATAAAAATCAAAACTTTGTTGAAAAATTTGATGGGTTTTGTTTGAATTTCAATTTGGATTATAAAGTAATTGATGGGTTTAATTGTGTGATTTTGTCAGGGGAATTGAAGATGATTCTATCAATGGTGAGTGGGTTAGAACCAAGAGAGCAAAGATTGCTATTCAAAGGGAAAGAGAGAGAGGACGGTGAGTATCTACACATGGTTGGAGTGGGAGACAAAGACAAAGTTCTTCTTCTCCAAGATCCAGCGATCAAAGACAGGAAGCTTCATGGCTTGGCAGCAGGGCAGCCAATTAGTGTATAATAATAATACAATTAGCATTAATTAATCAAAAATCAAGCATGTTTTTGATACCACTAACCCTCAGGAAAATGCCAAACTGTTCGTCCTTGAAGGCCTTTTGTTTTGTTTTGTTTTGTAAGAATTGTGGTGGTTTTTCAGTATAATGTTTGAGCTTTAATACAAAATGGCTTGTCTGTAATGTGTTGATGCTTGTCTGAGTCATTATGTTTGTTGATTTTTGTATCCAAACAAAGATTGATTCTGAAAGAATGCATCTCCAGATCTCCTATACCCACCTCTTTGATATTAAAATTTGTTTAGTACAACAATCGTAAACATTTGGATCTCCGACTTTGTAACGAGTAGATGTGTTTAATCACTAAATTATGTTCGAATCAATAAAGTATTACAAATTAACAAATAATCAAACTATACTCTAAATATGTCTATTAGGAAGAAATTTTCACATGTTTATAAAGAATGTTTTGTTCTACTCTCCCATTGATGTGGGATCTCACAATCCACTCCCTCGTTAGCACACTGCTCGGTGTCTAACTCTAATACCATGTGTAACAACCCAAACCCACTACTAGTAGATATTGTCTACTTTGGTACGTTACATATCGTCATCACGGTTTTAAAATATGTCTGTTAAGGAAAGGTTTTTACATCGTTATAAGAAATGATTCGTTCTTCTCTCCAACTAATGTGAGATCTCACAGTAAATTTCTATTTAAACGAGAAGTGAAGGATGAGCGGAAGAACGTGATTCTTGTAAAAATAAATGAATTTTTTTGCAATGATGAGTAATTAAATAGGAAACGACGACAGTGGTGGGTAAGACTTCCTCGTCCCGCTTGGCCACGTAGACATCTTTAGTTGTAACGAACGGTTAGCTATTAGTTTAGTGTTGGTTTTTAATAATAATATTAAACCCAACAACTTAATATAAAATTTAAAGAATTAAATCTTAAGCAAAAGGGAAGTAAATTTAAAATAAGTTCTTTTCTTTTATTTAATGATTAAAAATAAGTAATGCTTTTAGTTTTGTTTGTTGTGAGTGTAATTTGCAGTGACCCACACGTGCACGCGTGCGGGGGTTAAAGTTGTCAGCTGTCATAAAATAACGCTGATATTTTTATTTAATGCCTTTTCCCTATTTCTAAATTGCTCTCATAAAAAGTTAAATTCAGATCAATAATTAATTAATATCCTTCTTTTTTTTTTCTTTAATCATTATTCCATTTTTTGTAAAATGGGTTCAAAATCAATCTAATTTATGAAACAATGATTTTTATTTTCGTTTTTTATTTTTTATTTTTTCATTAAATAAAATTATTTTGGTAGTTTTTTTTTTTTATTTCACAAGAAATCAGTCTAAAAAATAACGAGTATGATTATCAATAATAGAAACATAATATCTAAAATTGCTGGAACATGTATAAATTCAAAGATGGAGTAGTCACTCCATTATTGAGCTGAGGTGGTCGGCATCTCTATAGAGTAATCAGTGGTGGTGTTATTAATTTTCGACCTCATAATTCAGACATAGAACATAAAAATTTTGAATATCTTTAATAGTTTTTTTTTTTTTTAACGTGTACGGATATTCATTTCTAGTTGATACTTTTTCTTGATAAACATTTTTATTTAACATTAATTATATTTTCTTAAAGCAACATGATCTTTAAGAGGGGGAAAAAAGACATTGAAATTGTGGAAAATAAAGAAAAGAGAAGACATTTCCCTGAATGCCCTTATCTCCAAATAATGTCTCTAAACCTTCTCAGTTTCTTTTCACAAAGCGACCCTGCAAGAGAGAGGGAGAGGAACGTCCATTCATACTTCGATAAAAGGAATCAGTTTTTAATCAAATATATATAAAAAAAAGAAATAATAACAAATCAGTAAATAAAAAAATTTAATTAATATCTTTTTGGTAACCATTCAAATTTGGATCAGAATTCAAAATCTAATACTTAGTGACATCTCAGTTGCTTTATATACTTTTCACTTTTAAGAGAGAAAATTATCCTCCACAGATCAATACGAGTCATTCCAACATCGTTTTAAGGCATTAAAAAGGAACGTGCAACTTGATCATCAATTTTGTAAGTTTTTTTTAGTCATTCTATGTTCAAGATCACTCTCGTTCTAATGTGATCTTGGTTCATTCATATACATTCTTAATAATCAAATTGGAAAATGCTAGAAAACCAACTAATGAATTGCACCCATTTTAACCTATAAAAAATTTCAAAATTAATCCACAAACCACCCGATTCTAGCTACTAAACTATTTGTTGTGAATCGATATAACTGACATTGATATAAACGGATATAAGATTGATAAATTCAAACACCTAATCATTTTATTAAAGGTATACACCTTAATGAATTCAATGTAATATTTGGTTTGAATTAGATAGATGGAAATGATGCAATAATGTGTATATGATATGAGTTGAAAGTACCTTCATTCTTGGACGTTTTTCAGCATTGAGTTTTCTAACTTGATACCGAATGCGCTTGGAGAACAGCCTGCTCTGCCTTTTCTCTTTGTATCTCAAGACACTTGCCTCTCTGCCACCCACCTTCCATCCAATCTCCGGCACTTTCCACACATTCCCTCCTCCTTCGCTCCCCATTTTTGATCTCCGATTCTCCTCCCAAGCACTCCCATCATCGTGAAGATTCGGCACAGTCTGCGGCGATTCTCCATTGATAAAAAGCGGAGCTTTATCCGACCAAGCGTTCAAAATCCCCTCGTAATCAAGCTTCAACCTCAGCTGTTTCCCCCTCATCTCCACCTTCTTCTTCTTCTTCTTCTTCTTTGTCGCCGTGCTCGTCACTTCCTCTACCTCCTCCTCCTCCTCCTCCGCCGCCGCCGCCGCTGCCGTCCATGACGGCTCCTCCTTCTTCTCCACTACCTCCGAATAACAAACCCACTTCTCCTCTGCCCCTGCTTCCCTCTCCCGACTCCTCATCGCCGTCCGTACAAGCGCCGCCTCCTCTGCTAAATTACGCGACTCTTCCTCTGACGACATGTCGTTGTGGTAAGTCGGAAGGAAACTCCCTAAGCTGCAGCAGCTGCTCACGACGTCGTTCTCGAACATCAACGCCACGTTCTCCTCTCTGTCCTCCACCAAATTCTCCGGATGCAGGGGAAACAGAGTAAGCTGTTTCTGCGGCGGCGGCGCTGATGGGTCGTGTGTCATCGGGGAAATTTGGGAAATTCTGGGCGAAATAAGCTCCGATCGAAGGCTGAGAAATTTGGGTCGTCTTGTCTTGGTTCTGGATTTACGAATTGGGCGTTGGATTACAGAATCGTGGGTGTTTTCGTTGTTGATTGTGTTGGTGATGCACATTTCTGAGCCTCCTGAGTCCAAAAAACTGATGGACAAACAAATTTAGCTCTTTTGGGTAATCAAAATAGGTTTAAAAAAGGGGGAAGAAAAAGCGAAGCCATGGAGGCAATAAGAGACGGACCCACTTTGGGGAAAAAGCGAAAAGGAAATGGGTTGAATGGAGATGAGTCAGCCATCTGATATTAAAACATGATGTGATGCATTTGGTCTCTTCACACGTGGACTCACGCCATTGGGTGTCCTAGTGGATTTTGTATTGTTATCCAGATTTCCCTTTGTGCCTGTGGATAGAATGTAGGAGGGTGTTTTTGTAATTTCCTTCATACATGATAAATATTTGTAGATCTTTGGAGTAATAGTATTCACAGGATGGTTGCTTTCTCACTCCTTCCCCTATGGACAAATTATTTCAGTATCTACTTTGGGAGAATTGCTCGGGCCCACACTAATTTAAATTTTATATTTCACAATTTTAAGAAGATAATCATATCATAACGCTCCGTTATTGAATAATTTTCGAGTAATTTACACACCCATTGACTTATTCGTTCTTCCCACCGGATCCTACCTAGTCCTTCATTTTCTTCATTCTTCCTTCCTTCCATAGTGCTACAGGCTCGTAGATGCACCTGTCGCATAGTCACACTCCTACGTCGATATTTTTCATTAAGATAACGTCATGTTTTGGTGACATTTTGCTTTCTTTCTTTCATTGGAATAAACATAAATATCTTGTAACCGTGGGGTTCTCAACATGCTCCAGTTGTTCCCAATATGATATTCTAACTGAATGGTTCATTCGCATGTCTATTCTCTCTTGTATCACACGTAATAGTAAGGTCACACAATATACAATTTACTTAAAGAGTGCAATACATCAAATTAACAATGAAATAATGCTGTTCATGTTAATTTAAATATAAACCAAAGAATTTATAAATTATCACGTTGATAAAAAAAAGTTTAGAAGGTTAAATTTTTGCCTTCACATGTTGATGACCTATAAAAATATGTAGAATGATTTGGGGAGGAGAACGAAACACCCTTTATAAGGGTGTGGAAACCTTTCCTTATCTGATGCATTTATAAAGGACAATATCTGCTCATGGTGAGCTTAGGTCATTACAAATTGTATTAGAGCCAGACACCAGGCAATGTGCCAGCGAGGAGGTTGTTCCCTGAAGGGGGTAGACACGAGGTGGTGTGCCAGTAAGGATGTTGGGCCCTGGAGGGGGTGGATTTGGAGGGGGTCCTACATCAATTGGAGAAATGAACGAGTGTCAACGAGGACGCTGGGCCCTGAAGGGGTGGATTGTTATCCCGCATTGGTTGGGGAGGAGAACGAAACACCATTTATAAAGGTATGGAAATCTTTTCCTAGTAGACGTGGCTTAAAGCCTTGACGGGAAGCTTGAAAGAGAAAGCCCAAAAAGGACAATATCTGCTAGCAGTGAGCTTGGGTCGTTACAATGGTGGACAAGTATAAAGCTCTACGTCAAACTCTAGCTCTTGAGAGTTGGCCACGAGGCAACCGTCTCTGTTGCTCCATACTATTGCTGCTCGTTATAGGGCTTGACCAAATTAACTAGGTTAAGGAATAAGTAGCTCGACTCTAAAGCAGTCATGTAGCATGATTGACGGGGTAAAATATATAGTACTCATTCCGTTTTTGTGAGCGTGATTGGTGACTCAAAAACATAATTCCTCATACTTTTCCCATTACCTTTCACAATCACAAACATCCGAGTTTAACCAAATACTCTGCTTTGGCAAACCAAAAAGTTGGATGGAAATTAAACCAACACAAAAATTAAGATCTTCATAAACTAATAATAATTCAACTGCTCTTAATAAACGAAGGCCTTTTCTTCCTTCATTTTCGGTACTTGCAGTTATATGACCTTTCCTGTTAATACTAACTAGCAACGGGAGCCTCTGCGGCAGTTGAGGGCGCCGGCTGTGACCGTGATAGAACCAACGAGGGAGGAGGGTCTAGCGCTCAGACTGTAAGCTCTTGCGTAGCTGGACGCAGCGCCGGCGCCGGACTGGCGAAAATAGGCGCCGTTCAACATCATGTCGCCCTCTGACCGCCAGTTCCAGTGACGCCACTCACTCTCCGGCGCGTCCTCGTGCTTTGTCACCTCCTTTCGGTATCGGACGTCCGGCGCCAAAAATCTGTTGCCTTGACTGTATATAGTCGGTGAAGCACTCCCTCCAATTGCGTACATTTCCCAGTGGGTGTAATCGTTGTTCACCACATGGAAATACCCATGCCTGCATCTGCAAAATCATTCCCACAATTCAAAGACACCATTTTTAGATGGAAACAAAAATACCCGCATCAAAATTTTGATGCTTTTAAAGTTGAGTTGAATTGTGCAGCCTCGGGGCCGATATTGTCTTTTTAAAATTTTCCCTTTTTAATTATGGCTCTCAAAGAGGTTTTGTGTTGTCGGTTGGAGAGGAGAACAGACCACCCTTGTGTGGAAACCTAGCAGACACGTTTTAAAACGAGCTAAAGAAGACAATATTGGCTAACGGTGGGTATGGGTCGTTACTGGTTTCTACACTCTTACAAAGAATGTTTCATTCTCCTTTCCAATAGATGTGAGATCCCATCATTCACTCTCTTCGGGACCCAGAGTTCACACCACCCGGTGTCTGACTCTCATACCATTTGTGGCTGTCCAAAATGTCTGCTAACTGTGAGTTTGGGCTGTTACAAATTATATCAGAGCCGGCCACTGGATGGTATGTCAGGACACTCCAAAGAAGTGGATTGTAAGATACTACGGTTGGGAAGGGAAGGAACGAAGCATTATTTAGAAAGGTGTAGAAAGCTCAAATAGAACCATATCTGCTAGTGATAGACTTGAGCGATTGATTTACCTGGGCATTCGTTGAACAAGGCCCTCACCAAAATGGTTGAAGGCAATAGTAACTTGCATATTCTTGTCTTGAGTGTAAGAGTCACTATGTCCCAACAGCATCACTTTATCATGATGAGTCATGTAATTATTCGAAATCGTGATCGCCGTCGAACCATGAATCGCGTCGATCAACCCATCATTACAGTTAGACAAAGAACAATGGTCAACCCAAATATTCTTGCCACCAAAGATCGACACTCCATCACCGTCCGATATAGTCCACCACCCGGAGTGCTGTGGGGAGTCCCGTATGTTACCATTGCCCCCTCTCTTACAGTCATGTATGTGGATGCCGTGGATTATGATGTTTGTGGCGTAGTGGATGGTGATGCATGGCCCACCTGCCACATGCACGCTGGCCCCACGCCCGTCGATGGTCTTGAACGAGTTCATCACTAGTTCTTGTCTGAGTTGGATTACCATGTCACGCTTGAAGATGATCCATAAGGGCTCGTTTTGGATGACGGCGTGGCGGAGGGTTCCTGGTCTGGGGTTGAGAGGGTCGTCGTCGCCGGCGTCTGTGACGACGTAGAAGCGGCCGTTTCTGCCGCCGATGGCGTTTTTGCCAAACCCAATGGCGCAGTCGGCTAAGCGCTTTCGGTTGGTTTCCCAATTGGGGTCGCATCTCCAGCAGTCGTCTATTGGGTTTCCTGTTCTACATGACAAATATCCCAAGTTTCTTCTTGTCCTCGATTCATTGATGCTCCTGACAATTTAAAAATAAGACACATGATTAAAGAGAACATTATGAGTGTACTTGTGATGTCACACATTTGTTCGAGAAGAGAACAAACCATCATTTATAAGGACGTGGAAACCTCGAAAGAGAAAGTCTAAAAAGAACAATCTCTTAAAGTTGTAGGTATGAAATATACTTACTAATTCGTTGTTGTCCAATTTGGTTCAAGTCAGTCTTACGATTTTAAAACGTGTTTGTTAGGGAGATGTTTCCATACCCTTATGAGAAATGTTTCGTTCTCCTCTCCTACCGATGTGGGGATCTCACAATCCACCCCTTCGAGGCGTCAACGTCCTTGCTGGCACACTGCTCGGTGTTTAGCTCTGATTCCACATTGGTTAGAAAAGGGAACGAAACATTTCTTACAAGGGTTGCTCGCTGGCACACCACTCGGTGTTTAGCTCTGATCCCACATTGGTTAGAAAGGGGAACGAAACATTTCTTATAAGGGTGTGGAAATCTCTTCCTAGCAAACACGTTTTAAAATCGTGAGTCTGACGACAATAAGTGACGGGTCAAAACGGACCATATCTACTAACAATGAATTTGAACTGTTACAGGTTTATAATTAAGGAATGTATCAATGTCGAAAGTGAATAATGGATTCTAATGTTGAAATGAGATAATAATGAGTAAGAAAGGAAGATTCACATACATGTTTATATGAAACTTTTGTAGTTGAAACACTAAAAACATGTTAGAAGAAACCACATTTTGTTAAAAGGGTCCAAATCTTCCACAAAACTGAACCATAAACAAGAAACGAAAAACAAAAACAAAAAATGTATACCTTTGAACTTCTTGAACGACAAGATGAGGATCTTGAACAGAAGCCAAGGAGGAATCAGTGAAGAAGAAAGAGAGTGGTAAGAGAAGCAAAAAGAAAAAGGAAGCCGCCATTGGAGAACAAATCGAAGAAGAAGAAGAAGAAGAAGAAGAAGAAGAAGAAGTGGTGGGTTTAGCCAAAATGGGATGAGTAGCATTATATAGAAATATAAAGCCGTCAGTAGAGGCGTGATTGTACCATAGATTACACCCAAGTGGGGTCGCAAACATGATCGTAATTTCAGGTTTTCAATCATCTCTTCAAACCTCTCAAGTCAAATTCTTTCGACTTTCTGTCCTTCTCTCTCCTCCCTCCCTCTCTCTCTAGTTTAAAAAGGTCAAATTTTTATGTTATTATTAACGTTTTGGATCAAATTAAGCTCCACCCTTTTTTCCTTGGGTGACTTTCGAGGGGTTTTGAGCCATCAAGTCGAGAATTTTTGGCTTTGGATTCACACCAAACCTCCCATTCTGCAACTGTTTTAGGGTTTTGAAGTCTGTCAACTTGCTTAAAACGTATGGGAGAATGGAGAAAAATGTCATAATATGGTTGACAAATATGAGATGTTCTAAAAATAATTTATTTTTGTATTTGAATTTGGTTCAATATTTAAAAAATGTACCATCGATATAATATAGTTTGAATTATTATGGTTATAGTATAGTTTGATGGGAGTTTTTTTCTAATGAATTACGGTTTAGGTAGGTTGAATTAGGAAAACCAAAATTAGGACTTAGAGTTCTAAATGTAATGTTTGGAGTTTGTTGACTTTCAAATCAATATACCACAAATTAGGTCTATCTAACTCATGGGCTTCATTAAATTAATTGTTTAATTAACTGTGACTGTAATTAACTGTGTTTGGAGTTTGTTCATGGCTTTGCTTTGTTCCCCAAAAGGTCTCGTACCAATGGAGAGAGTATTATTTGCTTGTATTATTTGTTTATAAATCTATGATCATTCCCTAAATTAGCCGATGTCGGACTTTCATCATCCAAAGCACGCCTCCCCTTAATCGAGGCTCGACTCATTTGGAGTCTTAGCCATTTTAGGATATGACTCTGATACCATGTTAGACGAACATGACTCTCCACAATGGTATGATATTGTCCACTTTGAACATAATCACTCATGGCTTTACTTTGGGCTTCCCCAAAAAGCCTCATACCAATAGAGAGAGTATTACTTTCATCATCCAACAAGACAAACACAACTCTCTACAATGGTATGATATTGTTCACTTTGAGCTTATGTATGATATTGTCCACTTTGAACATAAGCTCTTCTGGTTTTGTTTTGGGCTTCCCCAAAAGGCCTCATATCAATCGAGTTAGTATTCTTCACTTACAAAATCATGATTATTCCCTAAATTAGCCGATGTGTGACTTTCATCATCCAACACCTATCATACCATTAATCGAGGCTCGACTCCTTTGAACATTTTTTTACATTTGAAAATAAGGTAAAAAAAAGTTGGTAAATTTTATTATTATTTTTTTGACTAAAAATATTTATAAAAAAATTGTTACAATTAAGCATTAATTTTTTTTCAGTTTCTAAATTATTTTTATATAAAGAAAAAAAAAAAGTGAAATGGTTAGTTATTAATTTCAATATTTTTAATATTATTTTGTCTATATTCATGTTTAGATTAATTATTTAATGATTTAAATGTAAAATAATAATAAATAATAGAATCATAGTCTCTTAATTCCACCTCATCTCATTACATTAAAAAGAATTTAGAACACAATGACTCCAGCAATGGTCGCAACCGTGGTAGCAGACATCTTCAGGAACGAAGATCCACTGCCAGAAGCATCAGGGGCCGGTGCATCTGCAGCTTCCTCCTCGCTGGCTGGTCCTTCCGCAGGTCCGCTTGGGGAAGGTGGAGATGACGCCTCTGCATCGGATTCAGGGGCTGCGGAGGGAGACTCATCGCTGGCCGGCCCGGATGCAGGGCTACCGGCAGGGGCATCAGCACTAGGGGCTCCGGCATCGGCCTCGGGGGCTCCGGCTTCTGCCTTCGGGGCTTCGGCATCGGCCTCGGGAGCACCGGCTTCTGCCTTTGGGGCTCCGGCATCGGCCTCGGGAGCACCGGCTTCTGCCTTTGGGGCTCCGGCATCGGCCTCGGGAGCACCGGCTTCTGCCTTTGGGGCTCCGGCATCGGCCTTTGGAGCTCCGGCATCGGCCTCGGGAGCATCGGCTTCGGCCTTGGGGGCAGAAGCAGCCCCTTTGGGTGCATCGGCAGCGGAGGAAGAGTTGGATGGAGCAGCAGCCGGGGTCTTGGCTGCGGCAGAGTCGGCGTCAGGGGCTGGGGCCTTGGCAGCAGAGGCAATGCCGAGGACGGCGGCGAAGAGAAGAGCGAGGAGAAGCAGTTGGCGGGCCATTAATGCTGAAGCGGCAAAGAGATGAGGAGAATCGAAGAGAAAAAGAGAGGAAGTTTTATTTAAATAGGATTCTGAAGGTCGCAGAAATCCTCTGTAAGGTATATAGAGAAAGACTGCAACACCAGAGAATGAGTTTGAAGGAGGGAAGGGGAAGAGTATTTGAAGGACTTCAGTGCCCAACGGCGGAGGATTCAGTTTTAGGTTCAGAGGCTCGCCGGATTTGCCGGATTTCGCCATTTTCAGTTGGGATCTCTTCCCTACCATGGCGGGAGAGGGAAATTTGTTTAATTTAAAAAAATCAATTTTTAGTTCGAGACACATCAATTTTTAATTCTAAACATATCAATTTTGATCGTGGCTTTATGATTTCTTTAATTGAACCCGATTTTTCCTGGTTCAAGTTCAATGAAGAATCAAAAATGCGAACCGTTGTTCATACAAAACTACGAAAACACATCAATTTTTAATTCTAGACACGTCAATTTTTAGTTCTAAATACATCAATTTTTAGTTCTAGACATATCAATTTTGATCGTGGCTTTATGATTTCTTTAATTGAACCCGATTTTTCCTGGTTCGAGTTCAATGAAGAACAAAAAATGCGAACCGTGAAAACACATCCATTTTTAGTTCTAGACACATCAATTTTTAGTTCTAGACATATCAATTTTGATCGTGGCTTTATGATTTTTTTAATTGAACCCGGTTTTTCCTGGTTCGAGTTCAATGAAGAACCAAAAATGCGAACCGTTGTTCATACAAAACCCCTAAAACACATCAATTTTTAGTTCTAGACATATCAATTTTGATCGTGGCTTTATGATTTTTTAATTGAACCCGGTTTTTCCTGGTTCGAGTTAAATGAAGAACCAAAAATGCGAACCGTTGTTCATACAAAACCCCGAAATCCGCTTGGAGATAGTGCTGCAGCGACGCCGTGTTTGACACTTGAAACTAAGAATGGCGGAAGAATCCACCCCGGAACCTGGATCGAATCGCTTGTATTCTGCGGTCAACGGCGGCCGGACGAAGGAAGAATGCGAGGATATGATTCGAAGAAGTCTCCGAAGTATGAACAACAAACAAATCATTTATTTCCTGTTCTACTCGTCTCCTCAAAATTTGGAACCCGCGTATAAAATTGCAGGGTTTAGGGTTTTGCGACTTTTGTTTATTTGCTGAGAATTTGAAAATTAGAGCTTTCTTTTGTTTTTCTCGTACCTTCTTAACCGTTCTCTGCGTCTCAAATGGGTCAATGATTCTATTTCTGTGTCTCTCAGCTCCGATGGTGAAATTCTTGATGGAGCATTTGGAGAAATCTGGATGTGGGATTGGGGATAAGTTTATTAAGGCTGTTCATTGCGATAAGCAGATCAGTGGTGGCTATGTTCGTGGTGAAGGGGTAATACTCATTATACTTTCCTCTCTTTGTTTCTGCTTATGGTTTATTGATGAATTTGGATCTGGATGAGAATGTTGAAGACTGATTTATTTATTGTGTCTACTTTCTTGCTTGTAGATAATGGTGTGTAGGAATCATATGAACATTCAAGATGAGGTTAACCAAGTTGTAATTCATGAGCTTATTCATGCTTTTGATGATTGTCGTGCGGCAAACTTGGATTGGGCTAATTGTGCACATCATGCTTGCAGTGAGGTATGAATCTGCAAATAGCCATTTTTTCCCAGATTGAGTTTCTTCTGTTCTGGTCTCTAGTTTTCCTTCTGGTAATTCTCTAACACATGTATTTGGAATTTAGATTCGAGCTGGTCATCTAAGTGGTGATTGCCACTATAAACGAGAACTACTGCGAGGTTTTGTCAAATTACGAGGACACGAGCAAGTATGATTTCTAGAAAATTGTAGTTTAATTCTCTTGTTGGCATCTAAAAATGAGTATAAGTTTCATCCTTCATGTTTGAGATTTTTGAATTTCTGACATTGTTCATAGCCTCTTGCTTAAAATGGTGAAAAACATCCATGAAGTGTGCTTAGAGTAATTATATATTCTCAGCGGATCAAGGACTAATGAACATGAACCACAGGACAGTTGAAAAGTTTTAGTGCTCTCTACTGATAGATTAGTTATATGATTAACAACTTAACATGTCCCAAGTTATTGTGTTACGTTAAAGAAATTTTTTCATGATAGAATCTAAAATCTCTGTGTATGCTCATGTCAACTTGAAGCTGATCTTGGCCATGAATATAGTTGATTTAACCATTCTTTCTTGTAACTTTTCGCTGATAATCGCTCTTGGCAATGGATTTTTTTGTGCTTAAGAATTTGCTTTTCCCTTAGCCCTTTGCTAAACTAGCTTATACGTGAGCAGTGAGAGTAAAAGTTCTTCATGAAAGAAACATAATATTAGCAGAACATTTTAGGAAGGCTCTAATCTTGAATGAATGGCTGAATGAATGGCTGGCCAATATTTCTAAGAGATCTAGGTTTGTTCAACCCTGAATGGATGGCTGCAATTGGGGGCCATTGTAACTTTTCTCACAGTCCTAGGAAAACAAAAAACTCTTCTCGATGTAGATGTCGGTGAGGATATGATTGAAGGATGTAGATGTCGGTGAGGATATAATTGAAGGATGTAGATGTCGGTGAGGATATGATTGAAGGCGATGCACTAATGATTGAACAACATGTGCATGTGTGATATGATACAAACCAGCATTTCATATTCTTTTTGCCAACAATATTATTACCCTACTCTCGCTCGGATTCTTTTTCTTCTTGGTGCATTTCTGTTGGGCTCTTTAGGTTCGCTATTTGTTGACATTCTTTTCTCAATTTGTGAAGGAGTGTGTGAGAAGAAGAGTGATGAAATCAGTGATTGCTAATCCTTATTGCTCGGAAGCCGCTGCAAGGGATGCCATGGAATCTGTCTGGGATGTTTGTTACAATGATACACAACCATTTGATAGAGCTCCCTGAACAAATGGAACATTGTAATGTCCTCTACAGAGAACAAAGCAGTCACTGCTCCTATTTTAATGGTGCTGTGCCCAAAAGAGAAACAGGTTATTTTGCCCAAAATTTGGATTCCATAAACTATAGAGTAAGTTCATTGTCACGAGCAGTTCGATCAATTACACGAACGATCGATGATTTTATTCGGATATAGACATTCTCATTTTTTGCTTGCATCTGTTCCAATACCCTTTTCATATTGATAACCTTATTGTGTAATACTTCTAAATTCCCATATTAATTGGTTAGCTATGTCCGTGTGAAAACAGTATTCTCTTATTCATTTTAACCATTGTATGGATGAGATGAAGATAGTTGGAAGACAGCATAGTTTTAAGGTCCCCTCCCATTAAATCTTGTTGCTCTTGTGTCTTTCATCCTTAGTGGCAATGGCAATGGCAATGGCAAGTGGAATAAGGGTATGGTGTTTGAAAAGACCCACAAGGACAACGATAGATATCTGTTCTTGTGCTCCCAATACTACCAAAGAATGCCAGGTAACACTGATGTTCCTCATTGGATATCGATAGAAATATTGAGATCTCGATTTTATGCTAATATCATTAAAAGGGAGGGAGGGAGAGGTAGATGGAGAGTGGAAAAGATAAGATGATGGGATCATTCGATAAATATGCAAACTTCAATTGTGAACACTGTCGAACTTGTGGGGTAGAAGAGTGGTTAAAACTAATATAATGAAGTTATTGTAACCGTCTATGTCCACTGCTAGTAGTAGATATTATTGGCTTTGGCTCATTATGTATTGCCATCAGCGGAGAGGTTAACACATCATTATATATAATAAAGTATGTGAGCTAAATTGGGAGTGTTGGTGGACCAAACATCCGTGTAATATATTTTTTTTTTTTTGTCACACTTTCATCCTTTTAGATAAAAATAAAAACAACCCCTTCCTACCTAAATTATCTAACTTCAAATTTTAAAATTTTTCCTACACAATTTGATCATAAAATAACAAAAGTTACAAGAAGGGTTTTTTTTTTTTTTTTTTTTTTTTTTTTTTGCAATTTCTTAATATCGAAGTTTTAGATAATTAAATAACAAGTATTTGAAGCATTATATTTGTAAAAGTAATTCGAAAGAGCCGATGAACCAGGTGCTAAAAAAGTTACCTTGGAATAACTGACCAACGTGTGTGCTTTATTCTGAACCCATTTCTAATACCCATCATTATTTTGTAATCACGCCATTTTTGGAAGAGCCCAAAGATTTAATTTTGGTTATGGGTATCTCCGGGAATCCAGATAATACCCATCTCCATGAAGCTTTCCATTTTTAGATTTTGAATCAAAATGATATCATATCTTCCTCACTTTCAGACCCAAAAAATGTTGCAATTATCTGACATTGGAGCTTAATACAATGATTATGCGTTTCGTTTCTGAAAATTCGAGAACAATATGTAAAAAACAATGAATAAATGAACTCCATGAAATATAGCAGACCTTAGTTTGGATCGCCAGATTTAACAAAATGCACGGATGCGCTTTGTTTCTCACGAAACGTGTATGGCTTCTCCGCTCTCTCAATTTCTCTTTATATTCTATTTCTTCTTCCTCTTCCCTTCTACTTCTCTCCACTGCTCCTTCCCATTTTCTTTCCTCTTTTCTCCATTCTCTCCCTCCCATTTCTTCCATGGCTCCCGGGATCGAAGCTCCACCGCGTTCTAGCAATGGGGGCTCTGTTCGTCCCGATTCCCATTTCTCCGATGATGGGGTTTCTCGAAAATCCAAAGTTACCATCGTTGGAAGTGGAAATTGGGGCAGTGTTGCGGCTAAACTCATCGCCTCTAATGCGGCTAGGCTGAGTTCCTTCCATGGTATGTTCTTCAAATTCTGAAACATGGGATTTGTTTGTTATGCTACTGGATTTCGATTTGCGCCATTTTCGTTGCATTTTGATATCCGTTTTCTTGAGTTTATTGGATTTCAGATGAGGTTCGAATGTGGGTGTTTGAGGAAACTTTGCCTACTGGTGAGAAGTTAACTGATGTTATCAATCTCAACAATGTAATGTTCTATTGATTAATTACGACCCATTTCCGTGTTAGGAAATTTAGAGCGTTATATATTAGTGATTCTTGAATCTTAATTAACAGGAGAATGTTAAGTATCTCCCTGGTATAAAGCTTGGCAAGAATGTTATTGCAGATCCAGACCTTGAAAATGCAGGTATCCATTGAAGTTCTTCTGATTTTTTTGTTGATCTCATTCAAATCTTTCTCACTTAGCATAGTCTAATGGGTTGAATTATCAGTGAAGGATGCTAATATGTTGGTGTTTGTGACACCCCACCAATTTGTGGAGGGGATATGCAAGAGACTTGTGGGAAAGATAAGGAAAGAAGTGGAAGCTATTTCCCTCATTAAGGGGATGGAGATGAAGAAGGAAGGTCCATGCATGATTTCTTCCCTCATCTCCCAGGAATTGGGTATCAATTGTTGCGTTCTAATGGGCGCTAACATAGCAAACGAGGTTACATTTACAGATTTAAACCCTTGTATGACAATTTGTTATGTATGTTCATATGTATTAAGATTATGCAAACTGTTCATGACTCTGTTTTCAGGTTGATAAACAAGTAATCTTTAGAAGCTTTTGTCCTAATTTTGCTTGATTTTAAAGTTCAGTTATGTTTTATTTCGTTTTGTTTCAAGATTGTTGAACTGTTCATGTAGATTGCTGTAGAGAAGTTTAGTGAAGCAACGGTGGGATACAGGGAGAACATGAGAGAGATTGCTGAAAAATGGGTTCAACTTTTCAGTACTCCCTATTTTGTTGTTTCACCTGTGAGTACAGTTCATGATCTCATGTATATTATTTAAGCAATCTCTGTCAATCCCAATTATGAAGAGTTTGATTCTGTTCAATACTGATATATCACTCACAAATTATGTGTAAAACTTGGTTTAACTCCTACTCAAGTCTTTGAATTTTGTATTTTTCGTCTCTAAATTTTGCATTTAAACTATTTGTGAGATCCCACATCGGTTGGAGAGGGGAACGGAGCATTCCTTATAAGGATGTGAAAATCTTTCCCTAGTAGACACGTTTTAAAAACCTTAAGGGAAACTCCGAAAGGAAAAGTTTAAAAAGGACAATATCTTCTAGCGGTGGGCTTGGGTTGTTACACTGTTTTAGTCGTTGTGATTGATTTTTTGCATTAATCATAGCTATTTCAAATTGACTGGTGAAAGGGTTTCTTATTACCTTTCTAATTGTGAAATATTGAAAGGTCCAAGACGTTGAAGGAGTTGAAATGTGTGGAACCCTTAAAAACGTTGTGGCATTAGCAGCAGGTTACTCATAAATCTTTATCAATTCGCTTCTTTTCTTCTGCTTTCAATGAAGAACAGTCTTTAAACAATTTGACATCACAGGTTTTGTTGATGGTTTGGAGATGGGAAATAACACAAAGGTACAAAACTTAGTTCTAAACATTCAAAAGGTAGATTACATGTCTTCTTTATCTCAGACTATTTTGATTTGATTCGGTAGGCTGCGATAATGAGAATCGGTCTGAGAGAGATGAGGATGATCTCCAAGCTTCTGTTTTCATCTGTTAGGGACAGTACTTTCTTTGAGAGTTGTGGAGTTGCTGATCTGATTACAACGTGCTGTAAGGATAAATTCTTCATTCTTTTGTGCTTCTTCTTTACTTTCTTTCACTGTCTGAGTAGAACCAATTTGTATTTGGCAGTGGGAGGAAGAAACAGGAAGGTAGCAGCCGCTTTTGCAAAGCATGGAGGGAAGAGGTTAATATTGCTACCCTGAAACATGGATTTTTTATATGGATGCTACGTAACATTGTTGCTGTATATGATTTTACCTTCTCCCATGTAGGTCTTTTGATGAACTTGAAGCAGAGATGCTGCAGGGCCAAAAATTGCAGGTTTCTATTTCCCAATGACATGATTAACTCGTAGTTTTCGTAAATGAATCGTTACCCTTTTTTTCCTTTTAGTTTTGAATTCAATACGTGGTGGAGGGGATTTGAACCTCGGGTTGGATGAGGTTGAATAGTTAATGTCTTTGTTTGTGGGGTGAGAGAGAATTTGAATATCTGACATCTTAGTCAAGGATATAGAGTTGAACTAGTTGAGCTTCGTTCTTAATGATTTTCATTTAGATATGGGGGAAGCAAGATGCTTGTTTCTTGCTTAAATATTCACCAATTCCCTGATAAACAAATATTAGATTGTGTTCATCCTAAAAACCAGTGATGCAGGCATGTATAAACATTCTAGTTACTTATCAAGTAAAGTTGTTGTAGTTTCTCCTAACAGCTCATTTTACATTTTGAAGGGTGTCTCCACAGCAAAGGAGATGTACGAGGTTTTAAGTCACCGTGGGTGGCTCGAGCTGTTTCCATTGTTTGCATCAGTCCACGAGATCTGTATCGGTCATCTTTCACCATCAGCCATCGTCGAATACAGCGAGCGCAGACCCAACTTCTCTGTTATTAATGGCCAAGCTCAGTAGTTTTAACAAGACTGGCTCTCGCCTATTTCAGATGTAGTGTGTTCATGAAGGTAGTTGCATCGTTTTTGTACATTGAAGAAATTTGAGTATTGGGTCAATATCTGACTGAACTTTGCTTGATCTTTAGAAGTAAAACGAATGGCAGGTTGGTTAGAACAGAGCATTTGAGAGATTGAAAACAGAGCATTTGAGAGATTGAAATGTGTTTCCTGATAATATTGATTAGTTTCCATTCAATATTGCATTGACACTGAGAAGGTATGGAGATTGGTAATGGAAACAAGAACAAACAGGACACCATGTCCTTTTCTCATTTCATGATAGTTAATTCAAACATTTCAGAAGGTAAACTACACATCAAAAGGACCATAAGTTAATACATAGAACATAAAAAAGATCTGTGAAATTCTTACAATCCCACTCCCGTTCCTTAGAAACAATTTTGCTATACCCAACAATTATCCTGTGTGTATTCTGTCAAGTCGTTCAACACTCTTTCTTGCTCGTTCAAACTGATGATCAACACTTTTTCTAGACTTCTCGTGACAATCGACGCTCTTGCGTGACCTTTCTTTATGGTCAACTGACATTCTCGTTTTTTCTAATTTATCTGTATTACCATACTGGCTCTTCTTTTTTTCATGCCTATCAGTGCTTTGCCTTGGTTTCTCTCGCCTATCTGTGCTCTTCCTCGAAACTTCGAAAAAGTCAACACTCCTTCGAGGTTTCTCTAACTGGTCTGTGCTCTTCCTGGAACTGTATCTCTGGGATGGGGATTTCTCCACCGTTGATATGAACTTTTTCAGGTGCTTAATATACTCGGGATAGAGCTCCAGATCACAGTGGTTTCCTCCTTTAATCCACAGTGGTTCATACTTTTCTTTGCATAATTCCCAGAGTTGCTTACCATGTGAGCAATCAACCACATCATCTGAAGTTCCCTGGTAAAAGAGACCCATATGACCAATTAAGACTATAGTTCTCAAGTGAGCAACCATTCAAGCAATCAACCACATGATTGGACAATTCTATTTTTTCAAAACTTCCTTCCTCTGATTTCCCTTGTATAAAGGGGCATAGAAAGGTTCGGTTTCTTTAAAAGTCATGGATTTATGGACAGCAATTTCAATCGGTACATGCACATTAGTTTATCATGGTAAGACGACAATCGAAAAATATGCAACAGGGAATTCTTACGTGGATGATAAGAACAGGACAATCAACCAAAGGAATTTTGTCAATATTCTGCACAGAAAGAAAACAACAAATACAGCATGTGAATGATGCATATAAAGAAAATAAATCTATCACAGTAGAAACAAAAAGGGTTATTTTACCTTATAAATGTCGAACCAGTATGAACGCTTCACTGGATACATGACTCTTAAACCAGAGAGTATAGGACTATGAAGAATTACAGCTCTTAAAAGAGGCAGCCGAGCTGCAAGATCCAAAGTGGGGCCACTTCCAACTGATTGGCCATACAGGATGATATCTTCCTGCTTAGTACCATAACTTTCTTCAAGACACTTGTATACAGCTTCAATATCTGCATATGTATTCTGCTCACTTGGCTGCAATGTAGAACAGACGTTGAATCTTGGATTAGGATCGATACGAACATCACAAGCAATTTCAATTCAATCTAAATCGCTTATGACAAACACACCTTTCCAGTTGATTGGCCATACCCTGAATAGTCATACCTGCACAACCATTTCCTTATTAGAATGCTACAACTTTTTTTTATAAGTAATAAACCATTTCATGGACGAGCAATTAAAGTGCAGCGTAAGTCTCGATTTTGACAGGGGAACGATCACAGACCTTGCAAATCAATTCAGGGGAAGAAGGAGAATCATTGATGAAATGAGATTTATTATCGAGCAATATAGAAAGCTTGATGCTAATAAGGATTCATTAACTCTCAATATTCTATGAGTTCTGATGATAATATCAGCTCAAATTCTCTAGCTAGCACAGTCCTTATTCAATCGAAGAATCATCAGTCTATGGATCAGATAAGATTTCCAGCGCCAAATTCATTCAAGAGTTAAATTTTACCACTAATAGTTTGGATGATGATGTAAGAACTGAACTAAACCTAGACTGACTATAATTGGCATTCATGAACCTGCTATCAGACACAATCACAGTTAAGTCCCGAATTCCTCATGAAATCTGGTAAATTCAGACGATCCATATGCAGAAGTTGACCGCAAAAACAAAGGAAAGCACCGAAAATCAGAAGAGAACAGAGCAATACCCCATGATGTTAACACGAAGGTGAATGCTCAATTCAATGAAAAGCTCGTACATCTGGCCCAGATCAGCGGCGTTTCCATGAGAGTAAAGCAACGTCGAGGTGGCCATAGGGTAGCGAATGAAGACAGCAACAATCTCAGTACCACGACGAGTGGGCAGCTTAAGAATCTCAACATTTTCACGATGAGGAAAAGGGCTTAGAAGCAAAAGACCGGTATATTCATCGGTAACAAGTTTGTACGAAGGCGGATTCGGTGGGAAAAAAGCGAGTTTCGCCGCCATGGACGAAGTAACACCACCCATCTTCTCGGTCCGCCACTGTGAACGAATCTAACCCCGATTAAGCGAACCAACAACCCATCATTTGAAGAAACCCCAAATTAAAAACCCAAAAGAAGAACGAGCAAGAAATTCAACAAAACCCTTTGGTCTAACGGCGCAAAATTAACAGTAAGAGATCGACATTCCAGAAAATTCGAGAGTTGGGATTGGTTTACAAACATTCGGTGAGGAAAAAAGAGAAGAACAGAGAGATTGTAGCGGTGGGTAACAGGCACATAAATGGAAGAGAGAGAGAGAGAGAGAGAGAGAGAGAGAGAGAGAGAGAGAGAGAGGTTTAATGGCGTCTGTGATGATGGTGGGTCAGAGAAGAGAGCGTGACCAGTGGACCTGAGAGGCCTGGCGTGGACAATACAAAAGAAGAAAATGGTTTACTTCTTCCTCATCTTCACTGAAATTATATAGTGTGTCAATCATGGCATTCTTAGAGAGAGAGAGAGCTGAACCTGAAAGTGGCCATTGTTAGGTTGTAAGAGATCGTTGTATGCTTCAGCTTAGAACCCTATATTTATCTATCAATTTTCCTATCTAATCCTTTTATTATTATCATTATTATTCCTTTTGGAGGTCTCTTATCATTACTTTTATTTTTAAAATTTTTAATTTTGTCACACCCATTAATTAAAACATTAAACAAATAATTATGCTACTTTACCCATCTCGATGGCAAAATAATTGATGTCCCATATTGGTTGGGAAGGAGAACAAAAGACCGGCATGAAAACCTTTCTCTAGCAGACGCGTTTTAAAGCCTTGAGGGGAAGGGGATGCCTAAAGAAGACAATATCTACTAGCCGTGGATATGAATCATTACAATAATAGTGTCATAAGATCTACATTTTTCTGTATTTTTAGTATCAACATCGACATCGACATCGACATCGAACATGTGAATAGAAAATTTAGCAAAAAAGTAGAAAAAGGAGCCACAAACATACATTAAACTGTTTTCAACCCAACTTACAGATCTCATAGGTATCTTATTTCCTACATTGAAATGGCGGTGAATGTTGATCCTTGATGTAAATCCATTATAGGAGGTATAAGACACAAACACTTAAATCCAAAAGCAAGAGATTAAGAAGACTTATATCCAATAATGGTTCAACCCATATTTTCATCATAAAAGGTTTTGTAATTATCCTCCTTTCTTATCCTAACCAATAGAGACCCTTTTTTGGTCACTTTCCTAGGTTCTTTCCATGGGATTTCCGTTAATAAAAGCCTGGATTTCTTAGCTATATATTTTGAGTTCATAAGCATGTGTAGTCAGCTCTTGGTCGATATATATGATCTTGACGAGTTGACCTATGCTCAAGTTAACAATTTTGAACCAACCCGGATTTCAATTGGTTCCTTCTAAGCTAGCTTGTTCTTTTGGATTGAGTCACTCTTTCCAATGAGTTTTGAATTCCTATTCTCAATTAGGAAGGAGGAAAATGAAGGAGTTCTCTGTTCTTTCCTAAAGAAACAACATTCTGGCCTCTTATCATTACTAGATGGAATACATAAGGTGCATTCAGCCCTCTTTTATCATTACTCTCGTGTAAGACACACGACTATGATTATCACTAACTATGATCAAATAACCGTGTTCATCATCAATATCGCGATACTTTGAACCATGTTAATCACAATTCACAATCATAAAAAGAAAAAAAAAGTAGCCAACGAGAAAAGGCCAACAAAAGATTTAATAGCAGATTTCATTGGCCATCAATTTCTTTAGTCAAGCTAATCACATGGATCTCCCAATGATAGATGTGATATGCCAGGCAGCCAGGACCCCACATCAAAAGTTCAACATATAATTATATCAGCCAAGCCATAAGAGACCAAATAGAAGGACAAGAATTAGAAGCAAGAAAATAATGAAGCATCCATTTAAACCGAACCATTTACTGATAAATAATCTAATAAGATATTTCCTGCTTGCAGTGTAATAAGAATGTAGAATGGAAAGTGGATAAAGGCCTTCAGTTCAACAAAAGTTCTGTTATTTTAATTTTTTTTTATTGTGGTAGATCTTGTTGTTTTTGTGGTCTTGAAAAGCTTTCTTATTCCTCGGCTTACTGCTCGCACCTCCTTAGAACACATTGAGGCCGAATCGTTAAGAAAAAATCGGAAATGGAGAGCTGAGAACCTTTTATTTGTACATTGAAAGATAGGGCTTGTTCTGTCCATGAAGATATCCTCATGGAATACAAGGGGTAAAGGGCTAGATAAAAGACATGCTTGGTCAAAGATGATGTCATTTCAGTAACGCCAGATATACTGCCAATATGAAATTCTAGAAACACAGGTTGGTCCCCATTATCAAAGTTAAGAACAATAAAATGAGCTAATGATCACTGGATTTCTGAGTTTTGATTTTTCAAAATAAGGAAATTGATCAGCTCCTCAATCTCTGTCGTAAGGGGATTAAGTGCAAGTGAAATTCCACGCAAATGTACTCTCACTCCAAAAATCAGAAACTTAGTCTATGTGATCCCACGTCGGTCTGAGAGAGGAAGCATTCATTATAAAGGTGTGGAAACCTTTCCCAAATAGACGCATTTTAAAACCTTGAAGGGAAAGACCAAGGAACTTAAGCGATTACAAATGGTATCAAAGCCAATCATCAGGCGGTGTGCCAGCAAGAATGCTGACCCCAAGGGAGGTGGATTATGAGAAAATCTATCGATTGGAGAGGGGAAGCATTCTTTATAAGAGTGTGGAAACCTCTCCTTAGTAGATTCATTTTAAAACATTGAGGAGAAGCCTAGAAGGAAATGCCCAAGGAAGACAATATCTGCTAGAGTGGACTTGGGCGGTTAAAGGTACAAAATCTGGAAGTCTTGAAAACTGTACCATTTCTCGAACCCTAAACTAGAGGAACCACTGGATCAATAACTATGTATACATCGACAGCTTCATAAGAACTAAACACATTTTATTCATCCAAAGCCACTGATTGTCCTCTAATTTAGAAGGTGAAACATTCTGGACATTAACTTGAGGACATAACTCTCAATCTAAGTTCTTCAAACATGAAATGAACTTCATAACAGGTTTTTCTATTTTATAGGAAACCGTTGAATTAAGAGAAAGTGGACAAAACCAGGCTATAAAAAAACTCCGGCAAAAATTCTTCAAACATGAAATTTTTTGAGTTCAAGAACATGGAAAGTGAAGGATTGAAAATTTTGACCCCTTGATCGAGAATATACATCTTGATCAGTTGATCTGTGTTTAAGTTGACAACACAACAAGATAGTTAAACCCCTTCGTTCCTTTATTACCAAGTACTATAGAAACTTCGAACTATGAACTAGAACAAGAATCAAATTTTGGCTTGATTAATGGAGAAATATCCAAGAATCTTCAGAAGGGTAATCAATTACAAAGGGGTTATAGACAGATTCAGGAGTGGAGATGGCACAAGTAGGACTATGCCTTTGAGAATGAATTTGTTGGGTGAGGAAACCTTATTTAAACCTTATTATCCTTCTTAAGAACAAAGGGTGAAATGCATAAACTGATTGTATCCATATGTAATAAAAGATATCGATATCACCCAAGAAAACTAGTCTGGAAATGAATAAACTGCAAAACTCAGTGCAGTGCCATTACTACTCAGAACGAACAATGTTTCCACCATAGTTCCCATGAAAGAGGAGAATGATCATTCTTAGTTCCAATGATAACATAAGGCAAACCATAAAGATCAATTCAATAGCATAATCCCTCAAAAACTTTAAAATCTCACCGAGTAAAGCATCCAAATCTGTCGTCAAAGCTGCTTCCTCAGTTTCTTGTGCTTGTTCAACGTGTTCTTCCTCTTGTTCTTCCTCTTGTTCTTCTTGTTCATCAAAGTGTCAGACCAAATCAACCCAGAATTATCCGACCCACTTCATCCGCCTCAGATGCCGGCGACCCAATTTGTAAAATTGTGTTTGGAAAATACCCAAATGGAATTTCTGGGTAAATATGAGAGAATTGGAAATGGGCCAAAAATCTGGCCCAAAATCTCCTTTTGTGTTCATGCCCATCTGATCTAGTTTCATACACTCCGAAGTTGGAAAATCTGGCCCAAAATCTTTTTAAATAAATTAAGACAGCCAATATAATTAATTATATTAAGTACTTAAGACATTTATACTTTTTTTCATAAGATCAAAATTTAATCATCTTATTATAAAATTATAAAAATATGATAAATAAAAATAAAAAATAATGGTTCATCATTATAATCGAAAGGGAACAAAATAATTCTTATCCACGACGAAGATAAAAGAGTTTTTAATTTTTAGCTGTCTTCAAATTCGCATTCCTATTTAAAAAAAGAAAACAATTAGTGATCATAAATGTGTAGGCCCTAAACCAAACGAGGACAAAACAATTATTAATAGCCAAATTCGTAAAGTGAAAAATAATAATAATAAAGTTTCGGCATGATATGATTATATTCTAAAAGAAGAGACAAGAGCAATCATGTTTCTTCTTCCATACGTGCAATACGATCATGATTAACAAAAACATCAAGAAATACTGTCACACATTTTAAATTTTTAAAAAGAGTTTCTCTTCCATAATAATGGGACTACCCTACCAAAGGGACAATATGTCTAACTCTAGTTAAGGCTACAATCATGGTATTAGATTCATAGGGTTAGGCTCATATGATTAATTTTGGAGTCGGGAATGTTAAACCTAAGCCTAATTAGGGCTACAAATTTGTTGGTAACATGCACTATATAAACATCAGCCATGATTGCAATAAAGACGGATATCCAGCTATCACTTGGACCAGTGAAGACATTAAAATGATAAGTCAATGCACTTAGTTATGGTGAGGTCTCTAGCTTGATGGAAGGATCGAGCCATTTGCTATTGTGGTTCAAGTTGGAAGAATATGTTAGTCCTAATCACTTAGCTAAAGTAGGAGTACGTGATCCATGTAGCTAGCCCATACCTCGGGCCGAACACATATGAGAGGGTCCCATAAGCATGGCACGTGTGCATCATGTATTTTGTCCACTCAGCCTCTTTTGTTGCCCAAAGGACTCTTTCTTTGCTGTCTTAAAAAGAAGGATTTTAATTATGCACATGTGTCGGATTGCCAAATGGAAACATCCACGTCAGCTACCGCACACCCCAAAAGCAAATCCAACTCATTCTTTTTTTTTTCTTTTTTCTTTTTTAATTAATGATTAAATTATAAATTTATTTCTTAAATTCTAATTTTATGTCTTCTCTTGAATTTAAAAAATATATATTTAAACTTAAAAATTAAGTGATTGATTATTAGACGCAAAAAAAAAAAAATTTAAATATGAATGTTTTGACTATCTTTATCTTTCTTTCTATCCTGTTCTTTGGACGTTTTTTCTAGATTGGGGTCTTAGCTACTCGTTTTTGGACGATCTTCTGCCACTTTCTGAGTTCTGACCATAGATTTTGTCTTGAGAGTTGGATTGTTGTGTTGCCCGTATAGGTTGTCCTTATTGGAGAGTCATAGCTTATTTTAATTAGGAGTCATGCGTTGCGCCTTATCTAAACTACTAGTAGTCTTAGCTAGAACCAATTTACGTAACATGTGATATCCCACATTGGTTGGGGAGGAGAACAAACCACCCTTTATAAGAGTGTGAAAATCTTTCCCTACCAGACACGTTTTAAAGCCTTGAGGGGAAGTCCAAAGAGGACAATACCGGCTAGCAGTGGGATCTAAGTCGTTACAAATGGTATCAGAGCCAAACACCGTACGATGTGCTAGCCTTCTCGTTGTTTCCCGAAGGGAGGTAGACACGAGGTGGTGTGCCAGTAAGGACGCTGGCCCTAAAGGGGGTGGATTTGGGGGCGGTCCCACATCAATCGGAGAAAGGAAAGAGTGTCAGCGAGAACGTTGGCCTCGAAGGGGGTAAAGTATGTTTGTAGTTAAATTTTATGTTTAATAAATGTATATTATTAGTGGAATAAGTAATAATGCCATGCACATAAAGTTGTAAAAAACAAACTCAAACAATGGGATTCGCTTTCTATATAAAGAAGGCAAAGAAGAGAGGGGGAAATGGGACCAACCATTGGCTTAAGCTCAGTTCATATATGCCATGGAAGCTCCTGCAAGTTTCAGCCCTCTTACTATTGCTTTGAGCTTAGCCATGGCAGCAGTCATCCTCTGTCAGTTGCTGCTGAAACTCTTTGCAGCTGCAACGCCAAGCCCTAGCTTGCCTCCTGGCTGCATGGGCTTCCCCTTCGTTGGAGAGACTCTCAGCTTTCTCAAGCCCCATCATTCTAACTCCATTGGGACCTTCCTCCAGCGTCACTGTTCCAGGTAAATTCCAGTGCGAGATCCCACGTTGGTTAGGAAGAGAACGAAGTATTCTTTATAAGCGTGTGGAAACCTTTCTAACAAATGCGTTTTAAAAACTTTAAGGGAAAGTCTAAGGAGGAAAATACTTGTTAGCGGTGAGGTTGAGCTGTTACAAATGGTATCAAAATCAGACACTGGACGATGTGCTAGCAACGAGGCTGAGCCCAGAAAGGCAGTGGATTGTGAGATCCCATACCGGTTGAGGAGGAGAACAAAACATTCTTTATAAAAATGTGGAAACCTCTCTAGCAAATGCGTTTTAAAGGAGGAAAATATATGTTAGCGATGAGCTTGAGCTGTTACAAATGATATCAGAACCAGATACTAGACGATGTGCTAGCAAAGAGGCTTAGCCTCGAAAGGGGGTAGATTGTGAGATCCCATAACGGTTGAGGAGGAGAACGAAGCATTCTTTATAAGGGTGTGGAAACCTGCGTTTTAAAACCTTGTGGGAAAGTCCAAAGAGTCGGGGTGGATTGTGAGATCCCACGTCGGTTGGGGAGGAGAACGAAACATTCTTTATAAGAGTGTGGAAACCTTCCCCAAAGAGTTGGGGTGAATTGTGACGTCTAAGATCGATTGAGGAGGAGAACGAAACATTATTTATAAGCGCGTGAAAACCTCTCCCTAACAAGTTTTAAAACATTATAAAAAAACAAAAAAGAAGACAATATCGACTGGCTGGCTTGAGCAGTTACTTAATTGGCATGGTTTATAGGTTTGGGAAGGTTTTCAAGTCTCATCTATTTGGTTCGTGGGCGATAGTGTCATGTGATCGAGAGCTTAACATGTTCATTCTTCAAAACGACGACAAACTTTTCAAAGTGAGTTATCCCAAGGCCATGCATGGCATTCTCGGCAGCAATTCTTTGATCATCGCCGCCGGAGACACCCACCGGAAGCTCAGAAACGTCGTCGTTAGCTTTGTCAGCTGGTGCAAGTCCAACCCCACTTTCCTTCACTGTGTGGACAAGCTCTCTGTCTCCTTAATGGACTCGTGGAGATCCCAAACTCGTGTGCTTTTCTGCAAAGAAGTGAAAATGGTAAAAATAAATAAAAAGTTCAAATGAATTATGACATAAAAATTGAATCTTTCTACAAAATTTTGAATTATTATTCTTTTTATTACAGTTTGCTTTGAGTGTTATGGTGAAAGAATTGTTGGGCATTGAAGCGAACGAGTCGATTGGGTCGAGAATATTGGACGAGTTCGAAACTTATATGAAAGGCTTTGTTTCTTTACCTCTGAATCTCCTCGGAACTCCATACTATAAGGCTGTTAAGGTCGTTCTCGATCTCTTTATTCTACATCCAATATACTTCTTTAAATTTTGATTCCTACATCTAACCGTATAAAATTGCTACATGATTCAGGCCCGAGCGAAGCTTTCGGGCATCGTGAAAGAGATGATGAGAGAGAGGAAAAAGAAGGGATTAGTGGTAGGGGTGGAAAAGGAAGGGGATGATCATGAGAACTTTCTAGACGTGATAATGTCAAATTGGAAGCTTGATGAGGAAGAGACTGTGAGCGTTGTGTTGGACATATTGCTTGGAGGATATGAGACAACAGCTACTCTTATGGGATTGATTGTCTACTTTCTTGCACATTCACCTCCCCATGTTCTTGCAAAGTTAAAGGTATCTAAAATCATGAATACGATCGTTCAATTCTAATGTTGTGACATATTGTAACAGTTTAAGCTCACCGTTAGTAGATATTCCCATAATACCTCTTAAGACGTTTAAAACGCGTATATTAGAGAGAGGTTTCCACAACCTTAACGATATAGGATCTCACAATCCACCTCTTTTCGAGGCTCAGTGTCGACACTTGTTCCCTTCTTCAATCGATGTGGGACCCTCCAATCTACCTCCCTTCGAGAGCCCAGCATCCTTGTTGGCACACTGCCTCATGTTCATCTCCTTTCAAGTCTCAGTCTCCTCACTAACAAATCGCGCCTGGTGGTGTCTGGCTCTGATACTATTTGTAATAGTCAAAACTCACTACTCGCACATATTGTCCTTCTTGGGCTTTCCTTTTTGAGCTTCTACTCAAAGTTTTTAAAACGCATATGTTAGGGAGTGATTTCCACACCCTTATAAAAAATGATTCGTTCTCCTCTCCAATGGATGTGGGATCTCACACATATATTCTAAATTCTCATGCATCTAACGAAGTCGTTAAAACGATGATAATATGATGATGATGATGATGCAGGAAGAACACGAAGGAATAAGAAATGGTAAAGGGAAGGGAGAGTATCTGAATTTAGAAGATTACAAGCAAATGGAGTTCACATGCAATGTAAAAACACAACTTATGGGAGCTTTTTAAAGTGCTTTTTCATTCTTCTTCTAAACCAAAATTACATTCATAACTCTTAAACAGGTGATATATGAAGCCATGAGATGTGGAAATGTGGTCAAATTCTTACATAGAGAAGCCATTAAAGATGTCAAATTCAAAGGTAAAATTCATAATCCTAATTTTTAATATAATTACTTGCAGCAGCAGCTATTGAATTTGATTTATGGGACAGACATTTTCATTCCTTCGGGATGGAAAGTTCATCCAGTCTTCTCAGCCATTCATCTGGATCCAACCCTTCACCCATATCCTCAACAGTTCAATCCATGGAGATGGAGGGATGATAAAGAAATGAGCAAGAAGGTGACGCCCTTTGGTGGAGGCCCAAGGCTCTGTCCTGGGATTGAGCTTGCCAAGCTAGAGATAGCTTTCTTCCTCCATCATCTTGTCCTGAATTATAGGTCAGTTTTTAATTTATAAAGTTCCATTCAAAACAATTACAAAAATTCATATAAAATATGGTTATTTTTTTGGTGAGTTCTTAGGTGGAAGACTAGCGCAGATGAATGTCCACTGGCTTACCCATATGTTGAATTTAAAAGAGACTTATTGCTTGAGATTCAGCCCTGTAGTTGCTGAAATCAAACAAAGGCTGATTAATTAAGGGAATTCTATTGTTCTAAGCTTCTGTATGCTATGATATATGTTGTTGTAATAATGTAATGGTGTCCGAATATATATATCAAATTAGTTAATACTTGTTTGTTACTTCTACACAACGTCGGGTGGAGAGAGCAACGGAACATCCCGTATAAAAATGTGAAAATTTGTCCATAGCATGACCGTTAGCCGATATTATCGACTTTAGCCTATTTCGTATCGTCATCGGCCTCAAGATTTTAAAATGTCTTTACTAGGGAAATGTTTATACACCCTTGTAATAAATGCTTTTTTCTCCTCTCTAACTGACCTGAGATCTCACAATCTACGCCTACTAAAAGCTAAAATGCTTCTAGGAGAGAGAGATTTCTACTAAATTGATTGATATTTATAAGACAGTGGGGTTGGGCAGGCTCGGTTTATGATTAATTAGAGAAAAGTTTTAAATGGTGAATTTTTAAATCTTGTCTAATAAAAGATATAAATATAGTGAAATAAAAATTATATTTTATGCTTTCGTTTTTGGTAATATATTTAATATTTAAATAATTATTTGAAATATGTTGGGATAAAATATTTGAAAATTGTAAAATTAAGAAAAAATTAAAAATCGACGGGCGCGGCAACCGACCGAAGCGGTTCACGTTCAGTTGTTCCCGATTACTAAAACCGCTAGATTCGGTTCTATATAAATATATTGAATCGAACCGCTTCAAATTAAGCCGATTTTCCCGGGGTTTTCTTCGCTCATTCACATTGCGGTGCCCTTATTCTTAATCTCGTGCGGCTGCTACCTCTTTTATCTCCGTATTGCAATCCGATTGCTGCAGTAGTTTCATCGGAATCAACTCAATCTCCGTTGTTCGTTTGTTCATCCGATACAGTTGCAGAGCTTGTTTCGTCTCTTCATTCGCGCTGCTCACTGTCGACCATTGTTTCTGTCCCTCGCACGCGTAACAGGTTCTTCTCATAAATCTTTCTCTGTTGTTCGGAACTCACTATCTCTTCCTGTTCCTCTAGGCTTACGCGCAGTGAACATATTTGGTAGCAGAATTGGATTCTTTACTGAATGTCTTAATTAGGGTTCTGTTGGATTAGAAAAATCAGTAGTGGATTAATGAAAGATAGTTTGTGTAGTGTGAGTAATTCATGTGTGCGACAATAGAGCTCTGATGTTATACTTATTTTTCTTATAGCTGCAATGCTTTTTTAGTTATTGTATTTGTTACTTGAGGTTGTTTATCTCGTCTTGTAGCTAGGATGCCCAAGGAGGAGAGCTTTGAAGTTGGTTTAACAACTGATTGTAGCCCGGAATCTAGTAAGAAATTAAAAGGAAGTAAAAAGAAGAAGAAGCAGTTATTGGTGGAAGGTGTAGATGTCATGGAAAGGAATGTGGAAGGATCTTTTGAGCTGTGGGAAAGCAACATAAACTCTGAAGTGAAAAATAAGAAAAAGAGAAAGAAGAGTACTATACAATGTGTAGTGGAGAACTCTATCCAGGCTGAGGCAGGAGAATATGAAATTAAAGCAGAGAGATCTGTGAAAGAGGGGAGTCCTTTGTCTGATGGTGGAAGTGAGAAAAATGAAATTCTTGAGGAGAGGCAATTTGCATTGGAAAATGATGAGAATGAAAGGGCAGACAGCATAGTTAGAGAAACATCTGGAGAGAAGATTTTAGAGTCTAACAATGGTAAAACAGATCAAAGGAATATAAAGAGGAAGAAACGACTCTTAAAGGAAGTTGCAAATGCGGACATGCGTGGAATTTGTTACTTGAGCCGTGTTCCTCCACATATGGATCCTTTGAAACTTCGTCAGATCCTCTCACAGTATGGGGAAATACAAAGAATTTATCTTGCACCCGAGGGTAATGAATAATTATACATATATTTGCCTTTTCTCTTAGTTTTACTGTTGCTTCAAAATTTGGGTTGCATATTCGCTTGTTCTTTTGTTCAATTTCTGTCATTTAGTTTAGAAGGAATTGTATTATAGTTTACTCATTCAAGGTAATTCATGCATTCATGTTCAGACGCTGCAAATCAAGTAAAACGAAAGCGTGCAGGAGGGTTTCGAGGACAATTTTTTTCAGAAGGGTATACTCACATTTCTGACAACTTTTATTTTTTCAAATTTATATGAAGTTAATGGTTAGTGCATGCCCTTGAAGATGCTTGGCTTGTCAAAGGGGTTAGTTTTAGTTACTGATCTGTATTTTCCTTATACGTGCTATGCAGATGGGTTGAATTTACTGATAAAAGAGTTGCCAAGAAGGTGGCTAATATGTTAAATGGCGAACAAATAGGTAAACTTTTATTCGTATATGCATGCTTGTATCTGACATCCTGGCTCCATACATGACTTCTGCTTTCTCTTTGGGGGATGATGGAAGTCGTATTGGGCTGGTCTAGAAAGCCCTGTTCTTCAGCATAAGAAAATTAATTCTCCTATGGCATGCATTAGGTGCTTCATAATCAATTTGATCGGGGTTATGTTTACCAATTACCATGCCCTGCTCTTGAACATTTTTATAATAAAAGATTTCTGAAGTTTCTTTATGTTCTTAGTCGTTTCTCTACCTGTTTTACATTTTTTCAGGAGGAAGGAAGAGGTCATCTTTCTACTATGATCTCTGGAATATCAAATATTTGAGTAAATTCAAGTGGGATGATCTTACTGAAGAAACTGGTACACACCTCAAAGACTTGATCCTGCCCCATTTTAGTTTACAACACTGTTACTGATGTTGAATATTTTGCAGCTTACAAGCATGCCATTCGGGAGCAGAAAATGGCTTTAGAAATTTCTGCCGCTAAGAGGGAGAGGGATTTCTATCTTTCTAAAGTTGATAAATCTCGAGCATTGAAATCCATTGAAGAACGGCTAAAGAAGGTACATTGAAAAGCCTCTCTGAAATATTACATGCATCACTATCTCAGCATGCACTCTTAATATCTTTGACATTTTGGGGACTTAGGGTTGTTTTGGTAGGCAATCTGAACAAAATTTTGAAAACAAGGGATTCAATAAAAATAGAATTGTATTTCGCGTTTTTCAGATGTGTTTTGTTAATAATTTAAAAATAGGATTCCAATTTAAACAATGACTCAAATTAATTAACATATTTTCTTTTTTGTTATAAATTTGGTGTAGTTATTATTTCTATTATATCATATGATTTATAATATTAATATACATATTTTAATTTAACAATAATAATTGAGTTTATAACATGAATTACTATACTTATTTAAAATTTATATTTTAAAATATGATTGAAATTCAAAACCTTTATACAATGAAAATATAGAAATGTTGTTTTCAGAATTTCACTATTTAGATCATATAATCCCAAAACAATTTGAAAAATACATTTGTCAAATGCCCATTCCCCTAGCACATTGAATTTGAAGGCATAAAACAGGCTCCAAAGTGCCTGCTAAACCGGCCTTTTAGCTATCACTTGAGTTTGTTCATCATAGTGAGCTTGGGAAATACAAACATTTACCCTCTTTTTATGATTGTCTACAGAAGCAGAAGTTGCGAGAAGATTCAGAAATGAATTCTGAACTTGCTGATAGCCAGAAACTCCCAAAACTGATCCGCAACTTCCCACAAACACAACCAGTTGCAGATTCTGCAGTACAAGACAAACCAAAACTATCTACAAATTTCCTTGCTGGGGTAAGTAATAACGTATTATTTACAACCAAACTTCGTCTCATTCTCATGATTTACCTACAGTCAGTTAAGTTATCAGATATTATCTTATGTATTTTTAACTCCGTATAGTTAAAGCTTGATTTTTCAAATTCTAAAAATTGTGTTTGTATTGCCCACTTGTCGGCAACTCAATATAAGAGGTCAAAGGTTCACCCATTGAGTTCAAAAAAATGAAATAATGTTCCTATTAGTAGTAGTGGTCAATTAGTTCTGTATTCAAAACTATGTTATTTAAAAGCATGTCAAACTCTCATTAAATGATAACCTTATAACCTACCAGAAATCTCTCTTCATTGAATCTGTTAGAATTTATTTATACCTTTTTATAACACCAAGGTCTTGGCTATTTTCTCCTCTTCTGCAGGTGTTTGGAGGTTCCTAGTCCTCCAATTTCCGAATGCTAGTAAAGAGCTGTACGCCGAGGGGTTTACTACGTAGGGACACTACGGCTTTTTGGTAGGCAGAGCCAATCAAATCTTTGACATATCAATTTATTTGTGGATGCAAGAATGTGGAGGAGTTGTTGTAGCATTCTATATTTGAATCAATTCTTTTTGCATTTCATAATTTGTGAAGCATATAGGTCCCCATCTATTTATTTGTGGATGTTAGTATTTATGGTAGTCTCATAGCCCAAAGGTGGCTGGCTAGACCGTTGATTTATGCGCACAAATGCACAAATTCACGTCTAGAAATCTAAACTTAGTTTGATTGATTGATTAAACTTAGTTTGATTGATTGATTAAAATATATATCTTTAACGAAAAGATTAAATATTTGAATATAAAAAAAAAATATTTTCATGTAATTATTAAAAGTAAGTTAATTCACAAGAAAAGTAAAAACAAAGGGAGTGTGGCATATATGGATCAAGGTACTTTGTATTTAATAGTGATGTCTCATTTGCATTAATTTGATGGTTGAGTCATGGACAATCCAAATTAAAGTCCTACGTCCAAACACCCACCAGAAATTTTTATGTTTGTTCAAATATAATTTAATGCTCTCTCTCCTCATGTAACCATAGTCACTTTATAATAAAAACAATAAATGAGAAATATAAACTTACACGCTTACTGTAATAATTGTAATAATGTACTATCCAACCTAAGTTTATTGATTAAGATGTTACATGTTAGATATTAAATCTCCATTCTTGTTTGAACTAAAAATTCAATAATAAGCATAAAATATGTGTAAGAGAAAATAGCTAAAATTCAATAATAAGCATAAAATATGTGTTAGAGAAAATAGCTAATTTACGTAATTTTAATGATAAAAAGTAAACCAAATAGGTCTTTACGTCAAGTTATTGCGACAAAAAGTTTTAAAAGTTATATAGGTTTAATTGGATAATATTTATAAAATAAAAAATAAACAAATTAATGTGAAGCAAACTCATAATAAAATCAAGAATTTGGTTATTTTAATGACTTCATTCTCTAAAAATTTATTACGTGAAAATTATATTATTTTAAAAAATTGTTTTTTCATGTATTAAATATGGTCCACATATATAATCCCTAAAAAGGTAAATGAATTATCAACGTCATCTTAAATGATTTATATAAAATGGCCATACTCATACTCAAATTAAAACACTAAATTTTTATATTCACTTTATTTTAAACGAATTTTGTACTTTAATGCTTCAAATTTTTCCATTAAAAAAAAAAAAAAGAAAAGACAATAGGATTCATCAAACTACTTCACATTCAAACCAGAGATCTGATAACTCATAAGAAAACATAATTTAAAATGGGGAAAAAAAAAATACAAATATTTAGTTAGAGGTTGAGGGAATAAGTTGGGGCGAAATTTTGAAGGGCAGAATGGTGATTTTTATGGCATTTGATGGAGCTGGGATTCACCTGAAGAAACAAATAATTTCCAGCAAAAAGATCCCCCAAATACGCTTCCCCTTCCCTAAACCTCTTCACAACCTTCGCAATCGAGCCTCTCATGGCCGTCACCAGCCGCGATTTCCTTCTCAACAGCTTTCTCAGGCTTGGAACTCTGAGCTTCTTCAACCTCCTCCCAATCGAAGCCCTTCTGATTCTGAACCACCGCTTCGATCTTCCGACGAATCTCCTCCTCCTCCTCGCTTCTCCTCGCCTCGATCTTCCAAACGCCTCCTCAAATTCCTCGCTGTATCTCAGCCTCCGGTACCGGAACTTGCCTGGCGGCGCGGTTGTGTCGAGGTCCGGCATGGCGGATTCGCTGAGTTTGAGAAGAGAAGCAGTGAAGTGAGAGGGCATTAATAGGAAGAGAGATCGATCGTTGAGAGCATTTAATGGATTGGCAACTGGACGTTGGGATTCATATGGTGCGGAGGGTTTTGCTTTCTTTTATATATGTATATATATATATTTATTTATTATTTATTTATTTTCTCTTTCTTTTAAGAAAGTCAATTCACATGCATTTCTTGAATACAAATAAAGTTCGATTCAATTCATTTTCATTATATATAAGCCATTATTTATTTATTTGTAGTTGGAGAAGCCATAACTATGGTCTATTATTATGGGTTAAGTGGATACAATAAAATTTGAAATTAGCTTAGATGAACCAATGCTCGACTCGAGCATGATCAACTCTGTTGATCGAGGCCAAACCCACATGGTCGAGCAAAGTCCAAGTGAGGCAAGGACCCTTAAGCAAGCCTAGCAAGCGGACCAAGGTTCCTAGGGACGAGCAGCATATTGATACTCTTTAAATCGAACTAAATATTTGATTGGGCATTTGTTAGTAAACATCAAACTAATGTGCAATTTGCTTGTTTTATAGACGTTTTCGTCTTCTTTCAGTCAAATCATGCTGATTAGAGTCGTTTACTATAACTAAATCTATGCATCAACGATAATCACCGTGAAAGTGGATTAGTATTAATTAGGATTAATTAAATAGAAGACACAACATTAACACGAAGCATGATAGAGAAGGCCAACCAAACCAAACCAAGCATTAATATTACGCGTCTTATATTATGGTCATGCATATTAATTGCAACCATTAATATTCACACCAACACTATGCCTTTCATTTCCTTTGTTTTTGGAGACCACATATGAGCACAATCTTAAATACCCTCGTACCCTAATACTAAATTTATCCAGCTGATGTGTTAATTATGTGGTGGCGCTTAATCGAGAGGGAAACTGGCCCCAGTTAGCAAAGTTAGACTAATTGTTATACTATCATCATTTACGTATCGGCATGTACTCACACACTTGCATGACGTTTTGAACTGACTTCATAATACACGACATATAAGCATGTTCAAGCGCCACATTTATCGTATAATTAAATGCAAATTATGAATCACAATAAATCATACATATCCATCTTAAACCTAAGATTCATTAAAATGTCACTTATATTAAAATGACATTCAACCATAAATTTATCTATTACGCATAATATAGGAGCATTAATAAAGTGTACACTTGAATTTTGTTGGATTTTTTTTTTCATTAAATCGTGCGTTTAATGATTTAATTTTAATAATAATTTTGATTATTTTATTTTCAATTTAACACGATTCGTTTTATGAAAAATTAAAATTGTTAATGTAATCTTGAATAATACGTTATTGACGTAATAACTTAAATGATCTATAATGTATGGATAAAGTTGGGTATCATGTCTAATAATTCTATTAGTATGACATATTTCGTAATTGCTATAAATGATTTGATTCAAATTATTGTCACGAACACATGTGAGTATGAGTATTCTACTAAATCATAAAATATTTAATCTCTTTTTATAAATATTTTAATTGAATCGACTGTGACACTCTCCACTATCCTAAAATCTTTCCATTTTTATATTATAAAGCATCCCATGTCTTCAATAATTTAAATTTGTCCTTTTGTAAAAATTTAATAAAATTTAATTTCTATCTAATCAATTAATTAGTTTTATTAAGATTCTTCTTCATTAATTAAACCAAACAAAAACAAAAAAGAAAAATAAAATTTGAGATCAATATTAATTTTTTTTTGTTCTCTTCTGATTTCGCGCCGAGCGACAGTTATAATTTAATCCAGAATCCCGTATTTTAAAAGATGCCTCCCTCCACTACACAAATCCGCCATTGAAATCCATTGTTTTTTCTTCTAGAACTGTGTAACCCGTGCATCCATTTCTAAAGATGCTCCAATTTTCATCTGCTCCCTGCTGAGGTATTTTCATTTTTTTGGTTATGTTTTGCATCAATTCTTAGAAAATCGTCAACAAGATGTTTGTTAAAATGCTTATTCTAGACACTATTCTCAATCTGGGATTTTGGGTTCTCGATTTGCCAAGGCTTACTCGAAGTGATCGCTAATAATTGGCTATGCTGGTTACAAAACTCAAATCGTTGATGAAAAATTAGAAAACCCCACCAATGTTTTTGGGGGGCGTTCCTTTTTCTGTTTAGGTTGTGCTGTGTTGAGTGAAATTTGTGTTTGTTTACGTCCTATATTTGGCTGTTTTCAATGTCGTAAATTAAGGGATGTAGCTGAGTTGTCTGCAGATAAGACTATCTTCTACGTCGGCTCGGTTTCACGGGTTTACATGAACAAGTCATAGGTGCCGCCGTTTGTTTTGATTTGTTGAATTCGTTTTCAATTCATTCCCACACACCTCGTCCTTCAATTATTACACGCATCTGCAGTGTTTAATTAGGAGGTGTATTTTCTTTTCTGTCCACTATATTGTAATAATTCCTTGGATTTTGATTTGCCTGCGATCTTTGTATCTTGCATTCAGATTCATATAGCAGGATTTGTTGGGTTCTTCTGTATAGACCTTTTATTTTGCTTGATGGGGGCCAAAAGTTCAAGGGAGGCCTCGTTCTATCGCTCAACTCCTTCTTCTTCTTCTTCTTCGTGGGATCGCGGTGGGTATTCTCATTCGTCATACGGACATGAAACCCCAAGTCATAGGCCTCAGCAATCGTATTCTCAATCTTCATATGGACATGAGACCCCAAGTTATATGCCTCAGCCAACCTATCCTTCCCAGCAGTATTATACATCCCCTCAAGAGGCCTATGGGAACGTCGATAATGGCAGGAGATTGGATAGGAGATACTCGATGATTGCTGATGATTACCATTCGTTAGAAGAGGTAATTTGTAAATGGGTTTAGGATTTGAATGGGAATTGATGCATACTTTACATTTATGGAGTGGTCTGTTGAATCTTCTTCTTTACGCTTCATTTACATCTGTTGTTTATCTCATTTATAAAGGAACTTTAAAGGATAATCGACCCTGTAATCAGGGGATTTGCTTTGTTCTTAGAGAGATGAAGTAATCTTCAGTCCTTTTCAGGTAACACAGGCTCTTAGAGTTGCTGGCCTCGAGTCTTCCAATCTTATTGTTGGCATTGATTTCACCAAGAGCAATGAGTGGACAGGTGAAGCATTAATTCTTTTCTTTTTTGCTTGCAATATATGGGCTATTGTTTTTAGTGGGTCATTCCAATTTGGCATTTACATTTTCAAATAGGTGCAAGGTCGTTTAATAGACGGAGCCTACATCATATTGGAGACCACCCAAATCCTTATCAACAGGCCATATCAATTATTGGAAAAACGTTGGCTGCTTTTGACGATGATAGCTTAATTCCCTGCTTTGGATTTGGAGATGGTTGGTATCTTTTCTTTTCTTTGCAAAGATCTTGACACATTAAAAGGGTTGGCGCTCACTTTACTGAATTGGCAGTATCAACTCATGATCAAGAGGTCTTCAGTTTCTTCCCAGATGAGGAGAAAGTTTGCAATGGATTTGAAGAAGTATTGAGTCGTTACCAAGAAATTGCCCCACATCTACGACTTGCAGGTTTGTTTAATACATCTACAATGTCTTTCTGATATTTGAAGGACTTGTCTCTTTGATATCGAATTTGATCTTTAATTCTCCTGGCTTTGTGATAGGACCGACCTCATTTGCACCTGTTATTGAAATGGCCATGACCATTGTCGAGCAGAGTGGAGGTCAATACCATGTCTTGCTAATAATTGCAGATGGACAGGTAGGTCTAAATGTCTGATTTCCTGCGTTTACGTGAGATTCCACGTCGGTTGGAGAGGGGAACAAAACATTCTTTATAAGGGTGTGGAAACCTCTCCCTAGTAGACGCATTTTAAAAACCTTGAGGGAAAGCCCGAAAAGAAAAGCTCAAAGATGACAATATCTGTTAGCGGTGGGCTTGAGCGTTTACCGTTTAAATTATTGGATTATCTGTTTGCTACTTCATATATTTTTTAAGTGTTTCCCTATGCTCAGGTGACTAGAAGTGTAGATACAGAACGCGGGACACTTAGTCCACAGGAACAAAAGACTGTTGATGCCATTGTTGAAGCAAGGTGAAAATGGAGCTCTTACATTCCTCCTGCTCCCTGCTTTTACTCTCCACAGCTCTAAGCACTACGTCTCTCCGTGCAATAATAGTATATGCTTTCATTTCACTGTAGCAAGTTCCCTCTGTCAATTGTTTTAGTTGGAGTTGGAGATGGCCCCTGGGATATGATGAGAGAATTTGACGACAATATCCCATCACGCGCATTTGATAATTTTCAGGTTGGTGTTATTAGTTTCATTCATCTCTACATACGTACTTACATACCTATATATACATGTATATGCATACACTTATATGCACGGATGCAGGCTTTGCAGTTCTATACTTTCCTCTTTCGTCCTCTCTGCCATCGAGGTTCCGTTTTATTTTTCATTAATTCTCTCTTCCGCTGTCTAGTTTGTAAATTTCTCAGAAATTATGTCAAAGAATATACCTACATCTCGGAAAGAAACAGAGTTTGCTCTTGCTGCACTAATGGAGATTCCCTCCCAGTACAAGGCTACAATGGAGCTTGGTGTTTTGGGGAAGAGGTTATTTCCTGCTTCAGTTTTTCTTTTGCATCTGAAGTAATTGTTTAGTGTTATCTTTTAATTCTGTGCCTCAGTTTTGATCCAGAACTTGTTTTAGAACTATAAAATCTTTGATGGGTCTCGGAAACAATCCTAATGTCTTCTGTTTTCTTTTTTTCCTATGGACGACGTTTTCGTTTACTCGAGCAGTGATCACAAAAGCGTGTCTCCTCAGAGAGTTGCACTTCCTCCACCAGTCTATGGCGCAGCAGCTTCTTTTGGTAGTTCAAAATCTTTCAGTAATTCAAAGCCTACCTTGTCTTCCAGTTATGAGCCAAGTGTGCCATCTTTCCCCGAACGCCGAAATCTTACTAGAACTAGTACAGCTCCTTCTATAGCAAGCTCAACTTATGATAATCAGGTCTGTCAAATTTTATCTTGTCTGTCATGTTTTCTTCACCCTTTTTCTTAATATCTAGAATCAAACGAATCATGCTTATCATACAATGTAATATCAGTTTCATAGTGGGAGCAATTTTTAGTCTGAAAGAAAATGACATTTTCCTGCAAGTGAATAGTTTGAAAAGAATACTAATTGCACTTCAACATCAATCCAAATAAAGCATACTTGTTGCTTTGAATTGTGCAACAGTAACCATCTTTCGTGTGTCGTATGTTCGCATGTGAGATTGTCACGATCCATTACTTATTTCTTCCTGTCTATCCTTTTTGTTTTTAGATTTTGATTGGGATCTTTCCTAATTGATGACATAGGCAAAAAGTGTTCATCAAAGTAGTATGTTTTTTGAAAAATGAATGAAAAAACTAGTTTTCTATGAAGTTTAACGAGACTAGCTTTCTACTGATCTTGAACAGATCTGCCCCATTTGCCTCAGCAATCCAAAGGACATGGCTTTTGGCTGTGGACACCAGGTGAGATTAATGCTGTTTCGCTCTCAACTTTTGTTTGACATGTTATGGAACAGAACATGAATCAATAATCCTGAACTGAATTTGCTTTTGAATGATGAATGTTTTGTTCATTACAGACGTGTTGTGAATGTGGACAAGACCTCCAGACATGTCCCATATGTAGGAGCGCCATTCACACCAGGATAAAGCTTTACTGAGGCGTCTTGGTTTGCTGCTTTGTTGAAATTCTTTGTAATCTATTCCTTAATTTATCCGAAATCATGTCCAGTCTCTGAATGCATTGGGTTATATGAGATGTTTGGGTTATATTCTTCATATATACTATGCGAGTTGGCCATTGATTTGTGTAGTTAAGAAAAATGAACAACTTCCCAAGTTCCTAATTTCGTATATGCCATTGCAATCTTGGTTTAAGATTATATTCTTTGAAAAATTTGCGTCCAGTTAGTTTCGAATGTTTAGGTTATACAGTACGGACTCCTCGTCTTCTACCTATGTCAATCTTCATTCTCGTGAAGTTTTCTATTTACGTTTGTATGGGTTAAGGTGAGAATTTTGTACTACAAATTTGTTGGGATGATATATCCGGAGAATTTTTAATTTCTAAAAATTTAAAGTTTATACTAATTTTTAAAAAATTCAACTATTTTTAATATACTCGAACAAATGGAAGTAAGAAAGGAAGATGTTTATAATACTAAGAGATCTTTACAGTCCCTCTTCGTACCTCATTTAAATGGATATGTTTTTTTTAACCTCAAATTGGTCGGAGGTCTAGCACGGTAGGCAACAGAGGTTTTGTAACCCAATGCCAAATCAGTCAAATCGAGACGTTTTTGAGTTCAACCTATATTCGGAATTTTTCTAGAATTGGTAAGGCATAATGGGAGATAGCAATTACCAATGTAGCAGTTACCCATAAGTTTGTATATGTTAGTATTTTCTAGAATGTATTTGTCATGATGTTAATTGAAGTCTTGATAAATTAAACGTAGATCTTATGAATTGAATTAAATTAAAATTGATATATATCTTTTGGTAAAACATTTATTATTTTTTTTCTTTTTCCAAATATTGCACTTTACAGTATTAGGAAAAATGATTGATAACTAGTAACTTTTATTTTTTTCCTTGAATAAAATTAAATATTGTGAATTTAAGAGAATTATTAATAAAGTTAAATATTATGAATTTAAGTTAGCATTATAAATAAAATTAAAATACTTTGAATTAAGTTTGTGATAAGTGTTGCAATTAGGGGCCCTCTGGCATGGCGAAAATACGATGAACATTCAACAGTGAGAATTAAGTACGTACTGTACACGCGAATCCATTCAATCTCTTCGGCATCCCACGATAGCGAAATCTCATGCCTTTCACTCTTCTTCTTCACGCCTTTTCCTTTCTCTGATTCTGAATCTTCACTCTGTTTCCCCTGATTCATCTCTTTCGCCCTGTACCTGTAGTAATGAAGCACAAGACCCACTCCCTTTCCCCCACTCGCCGACTTAAGCTCCTTCTACTCTGCCTCATCCTTCTTCTCGCCCTCCTCTGTCTCTATTATGGATCCTCTCTCGCACCCAGTTCGCGTAGATCTGATGCCGAGGATTCCTTCGGCTCTGATCCGGTTCTTGGTGCGGTCGGTGTCAGTCGCGATGTGGGTCACTTGCATGAACTTCCGGAGCTGAATCTCGACGTCCCTGGGAGCATTCCTGTAAGCATCACTTCCTTGAATTCTTGTTTTTGCAATTTTGGTGAAGTGGAACCCTGGAAATGTGCTTCGGTTCTTGAATCGGTTTTCTTGTTGTGTTTTTGTTTTGAGCTGAAATGCTTGCTTCTTTATGCCCTTTCAGATCTGTGATGAACGGTATTCAGAGTTGATACCTTGTTTGGATAGAAACCTTATTTACCAATTGAAATTGAAGCTCAATTTGAGTTTGATGGAGCACTATGAGCGGCATTGCCCCCCTCCTGAACGCCGCTATAATTGTCTCATTCCTCCTCCTACTGGTTACAAGGTTGGTTATTTGTAGTAATGTAAACAATAGCTACTTATAGAATAGTTTGATTCCAACGTAATTATAATTAGAGTTTCAGATCCCAATAAGATGGCCAGCGAGTAGGGATGAAGTGTGGAAGGCAAACATACCGCATACACACCTTGCACAAGAAAAATCAGACCAGAACTGGATGGTTGTGAATGGGGATAAGATCAATTTTCCTGGAGGTGGCACTCATTTTCACTATGGAGCTGATAAGTATATCATTGCACTTGCGAAGGCGAGTTACTTTTTTTCTTTCCATTGTCAATCCTTGAGGTGTCGTAGAGTAAATATTAATCTCAAATTTGAGTAATTTGACAACTTCCCAAGTGGCAGAATTTGCTTCTAGGTTCATTTTTTTTCTTTCTGCAAATGAATGGATAATGTGTGGTAACCCAACCCACGGGCATGAGATTCATTTCTCTTTGTAAAATGCTTACTATTCTTCTTATGCGTGTAGATGCTTAAGTTCCCTGGTGATAAGCTCCACAATGGTGGAAATTTACGGAATGTCCTAGATGTGGGCTGTGGGGTTGCAAGTTTTGGAGCATATCTTCTTTCACACGATATTATTGCTATGTCTCTGGCTCCTAATGATGTGCACGAGAATCAAATACAATTTGCACTTGAGAGGGGTATTCCATCAGCTCTTGGTGTTCTGGGAACAAAAAGACTCCCCTATCCTAGTAGATCATTTGAGTTGGTTCATTGTTCTCGATGTCGAATTGATTGGCTACAGAGAGATGGAATCCTCTTATTAGAACTTGACAGGTTATTGAGACCTGGAGGTTATTTTGCTTACTCCTCCCCTGAAGCTTATGCACATGATCCAGAAAATAGAAGGATCGGAATTGCTATGAATGACCTCCTGAGGAGGATGTGCTGGAAAGTTGTTGCTAAAAAGGATCAAACTGTTGTATGGGCTAAGCCAGTGTCTAACAGCTGTTATTTGAAAAGGGCTCCTGGGACTCTTCCACCTTTGTGTGATTTGGAAGATAATCCAGATTTGAGTTGGAACGTGTCAATGAAAGCATGCATTTCCCGATACTCTAAAAGTGAGTGTGAATATGCTTTTCAGCCACATTCCCTCTACTCTTACTGTTAAGATTTTTCTACTTAACTGATCCTCACAGTTTTAGGTGGTTTCATTCTTTTTTCTTTTTCTTAAGGTTTTGTAAAAATGTTCTGATTTATAAATACACAAGAATATGTCTGTCATTAAGCAATGGAGTTGCATATTTCAACAGTCTTCCTTGACTTTCTATCAACTATAGCTGTGTATGCTTATTTCACTTTCTTTTCGTAAGCATATTGCTTTTTGTGTATATCTCGATGTTCATTTACATTCTTCTCTTTGAACATATCAATGTAACAGAAATGCACAGGCTAAAAGGAAGTGGACTAATTCCTTGGCCACGTAGACTTACTTCAGCTCCTCCCCGTCTTGAAGAAGTTGGTGTCAGTGCAGAAGAATTCAAAGACGACAGTGTAAGTTTTTTTAAAGGTGCCAATGTCTTCCATTGTTTTTAAACATTAGCAGCAACAAATGCTATTCTATTATTTACTGTTTCTTATGACATTCTAGAAGCCTAAGGGAAAGATTCAATTTATGCAGAATGTTTGGCAACTTAGAGTGGCAGAATATTGGAAAGAAATGAGAGTTCTTTTACAGAGGAACTCCATCAGAAATGTAATGGATATGAATTCCAATCTTGGGGGGTTTGCTGCTGCACTAGTTAATGAAGCTGTCTGGGTGATGAATGTTGCTCCTGTCAATTCATCTGCAAAATTAAAGATTGTTTATGATAGAGGCTTGTTGGGAACTGTTCATGATTGGTATGCACTTTACCTGGTCACTCCTAGCTTGAATTTGGACCTAAATCTGCTACATTATCTTCTTGCCATTCCTTTTTCTCGACACTGAATTGGTTTTTGGTTATTCAATTTACTTATGTTATTTTATTACTTTTTTTTATCGATTATTTAATACAATGGCTTCTTTCATTGCGTCTTGCTGTCTTATTTTCACTGATTCTATCTAATTTTCACTGATTCTATCTAATCATACTATGAATCTGAATTATTTGTCCATCCTGAAAATTGTTGGATTGGTCTTTTACTGAAACATTTAGTGAAGAATGCAGCAACATTAAGGCAAATATGATGCATGCCACACCAAGCTTCTAGTTTAATATTTTTTTTTCTAACAATGGAAAATTGATGAATGAAATAAAAGGAACTTCTAGGTTAGCATAAATAGCTTGATAAAGCTGGATGTATTTATGTATGATTTTCTAAGTACCATTGATCTTAAAAAGGTCTGCAGTCATCTGGCTTTGTATTTTAGTAATTGAAAAATTGCATGCGTGTTGACTTTGGATCATTCAGAGGGTACCAAGATTGGTGGTTCGACATTCGCCAGTTCTGGTCGTAGACACAATGTTAGTTCTGGTCGTAGACACAGTGTTGCTGATGCGTGTAATCTTGACATAGAGTCTGTAGTTATCTGGCCTTACATTGTAATATTTGGGAAGTTGTAATCACTCATCATTCAACTTTGCATAGAACTGTTTCTTCGACTTCTATATTTTCAACCTTATCAAGATTCTTCATCCGCTCATATTTGAGTAATTTTTTTCTTTCTTTTGTTTTATAATCTCATTCTTTGGAGGCTTCAAATATGGTGTCTTAATTTTAATTCCTAACTAATAGAAAGCTACTTGCTTCTTAGCTGCATCTTGGATGCACTTGGTTACTTGGATTAGTCTACCGATCAACATGCATTTTTTTTACTTGAGTTATGGATCAAATTGACTATGTTATTCATAGAAACCAGAGAATACCAGGCAGTAGATGTACGTAATACTTCGAAACATATTATTTGCTACCTTTGCTGTCTGTGTTCCTTCCTTATCCAGATTCCTTTGTTTTACAGGTGTGAAGCATTTTCCACATATCCTCGCACCTATGATCTTCTTCATGCATGGGCTGTATTTTCGGAAATTAGTGCTCGTGGCTGCAGTATGGAGGATCTAATAATCGAAATGGATCGGATTCTAAGGCCAGATGGATTTATCATTATACGAGATGTTCCTTCTGTCATAAACTATATACGGAAGTATGTTACAGCCTTAAGATGGGATGAATGGTTATCAGAAGTGGAACCTAGGATTGATGCTCTTTCCGAAGTAGAAGAAAGAGTTCTAATTGCAAGAAAGAAGCTGTGGGGGAAGGAATTAGCAACAGTTTGATTTTGCTGCACTTTTCAGGTAGATATATATGCATATATTTTCCCCCTTTTCTGCAGCTTGTCACTATGTAAACTCGAACTCTCGTTTTTAGCTTATTGGCTTCTGCAGGGGCTTTTATCTTCTAGGGCACACTCACTTAAAACAATGCTCCTCTTTCTTTAGATTTGAAGTTAAAAAAGAAGATTAATGACAGATGAATACCCAAATGCAGGAGAACAATTGTAGTAAAACAGGCTTAGAGATTGCTGTACTTCAATTCTAGTATGTCTTAAGAAACACTCTCCATAATGGCCCAAGTCCACCGCTAGCAGATATTGTCCTCTTTGAACTTTCCCTTTCGGGCTTCTCCTCAAGGATTTAAAACGCGTAGGGAGAGGTTTTCACACTCTTATAAAGAATACTTCGTTCTCCTCCCCAACCAATGTGGGATCTCAAACTTCCGTCTTCAATCTGAAGCAGACTGTTAGCTTTTGTTCTGCCTGCTTCTTTTATCCAATAAGGTGTGACGACAAAAATCATATGGTTATATCAGAATACAATTGTCAGAAAGGATGAAACATAGTTAAGAAAAAATTTGATAGAAACTTTCTTTATTTAGATAAGAGAAGCTCCCATTGAGAGAATCCCAAAGAAGCACTTCAACTTGAAACCTTGAATCTCTCCTTTTTCATCTTCATTAGTAGGATTGTTTCTGGTCACTGGTAGATTATGAATTTATACTTCAAAGCTGTTTCTGTTCTCTGTAAAATGCCATTTTTGTCTACCCTTGTAGGAAAACCAAGTATTACATAATTTATTAGCCCTCAGCTCCGAGTTGAAAATGAAGATTGGAGAGCAGCTTGGATCCACAGATATATTTGCGGTGGCCATTTTCCCAATGACTTCCCCAGTAATTGTTGCTGAAGATGAAGAAGAAGATGAATATGGAATGATACAAGTAAGTACACCACGAAAATAGTCATTTTGCAGAATGCACCAGATGGAGGCAATACAATGACAATACTCATTAAAAAGAAAAAAAAAAAAAAAAAAAATCCTTTTTTGGCTTAGTTGCATACAAGAAGATTTTCCTTTTTTTTTTTTTTTAAACAAATAATTTTAGGTTGGAGTCGACCGATAGCTATTTTATTTTATTTTATTTTCGTTGTTAATGAGTAACCACGTCTTTATTTTGTCATTTACATTTCTTTTATCTGAACACTGATATTTTTAGAATATTATGGATTGAGTTATATTCATGTTAGGCTATACGGGGTGGTCGATATACATATATAAAGAAATGTAGGGATTCTACATAGCTCCTAAGTTAGCAAATTGATTGGCAGAAGCTTGTAGTTCATTTAAAAAAATGGGCAAAAGAGTGGAGCACCAACTAAGAAGTCAATTGCCAAAATTTTGGTTGAACTATAGATTCAATTCATGAGTTTGAATGGTTATCTATTCAGTCTTCAAGCTTTAATTCCCTCTTTTTAAGTCTTACAATCTTGAAAAGTTCTTAATTAAAATTGTTGAAATGTTATTTCATGCATTTAATGTCATTAATATGGTTCACTATTTAATTGTTTTTGAGTCTAATGGTGAAGAGTGTTTATCAAATTGGCTAACACAATATATGCTCCATAAAATTGAACATAATATGATACAATGCCACTCTACGTGTACACACGTTATACTCGTGCCAAAAGAAGACTTTTTTTTTTTTTTCAATTGATGATTCTAATTTCTAGAAAATAATACTCTATGATTGAGTCATAGTTCTATTGAGTATAAATAGTTATATTCTCTCTATTAGAACCTTACAATTGGCTCTATTATTCAAAATAAGTCAAATGAAGAATTCTACCTTGGGCTCGCAACCTAATACATCAATTATCATTTAAAACATCCACGATTTGATATTATAATCCAAAATTTAGAAACATGAAACCATTCTAAAATTTTGATCAAAATAAAAGAGATTTTCAAGAATATAAAACGTGTAAATAATTTTTTTTTGTCTCACTGTAACAATTTGATCCCATGTTTATATCTATTTGGTACTTTCAATTTTCGTATAACAATTTAGATAATGGACCTTCAAATTTATAACAATTTAAAATTTTGTTATGCTTAATGAATAATAAAGTAACGCAATCAATTTATAAGTTATAAAGTCTAAATTATTAAATAGTAAAAATATATGTAATAGTCAAATGTAATTAAAAAAATTTGGAACAAAATTAAATTATTACAAATTTTAAAATATGAAAACTAAATTAGTAGGCATTAAATTTTTTGCCTAAGTTGTTATAACCAAAGTTGGCCTAAATTCAAAATTCCCACTGTTTCTTCGATTTCTTCGGAGATCAACAACCATTTCTCTTCTTTCACCCTTCTTTTCATTTGCGTCGCTGACTCTGCATTTCTGACCGCTGTTCACATTTTTCAATCAGATCGGTGGTTTTCCACCTGTTCGTAGACGAAGATCGGTCGTTTGGAAGGATTTCTCGTTCAAGGTTTTCCTTTCACAGAATTATTTCGCTATACTTTCGTTTTGCATCAACTGATTTCGCCCATGTTTTCTAATTTCTAACTATGGAGTTTGTCAATTCCTGGTTTTCTTGATGGGACGACCCGAAATTTGTTCCCTGCCGTGATTTATTTTTCCTTAGAATCAGTATTAGTGTTTTTGCCTGTCTTCAAATATTGAGTTTAAATGTGGAGGGCTGTTTCTTCGTGCTGTCTTTTCCAGCTTGGTTGTTAATCTTAGTTATTGCAATGTTGGCGGTTCAAGTGAATTTATAATGGCTACAAAATTAAGAATGTGAATTGTAGACCAGGGCGACGTCCGGCAATTGTGACCGCGTTTGATGCTTGCCGTATACGTTGTGGTGTCGCCACGACTTTTCTGAAACTCTAGTGTAGACAAGTTGCGAACTCTTTGTTTAATTATTCAACTTTTTGCTTAAGAGGTTGGTTTCTCTCTTTTTTCATCTTTTCAGGCGTGGTTTGACATCAGATTCAAGCTTGGCGTTCTGGAAACTGTAAATTGATTACTCAATGTCATTCCTAGTTCCTACACTGATAGATTTCAGAGACATACTTTTTAAACTTGAAACTTGAACGTTTTGGACAGTATGGTGAACCCTACACGCAGGTTAAATCATAATCAACCTCTTATTTTCTTATTAGATTATGTGGGCTTTTGCTTCCTTTAGCCATCGATTGTGTGCAATTTTTTTTTTTCATATGGAATATTTATTTTCAACTTGTATTAATGTGCAGTGGAAACATGAGAAATCCTAATGAGATAATGAGGATTCTAGTTACAACATTTGTTGGAGGCGTTTTTGGGTTCTTTTTAGGGGTATCCTTTCCCACACTCTCATTATCCCAGGTAGAAAACTTTATTTTCGGCATTTTCTATTAATTATGATATGTTTAATTTCATCCATATTGATTTGGCTCACATATTTTTAGAAGGTGAGAAAGCTTATTATTATTATTTTTAATTCTGGCAGCTAAACTTCCCATCCAGCCTGATTCCTTCTATTGATCTCACTTACATTGAGGACAAGTACTCAGGCCTCTCCACTGAAGCATTCTTGAATGCTTGGTCTTCTTTGAAGGGTAGCAGAGGCGGCTCCTTTCAGTATTCACTGAACGAGACAAAGGTGCACCGTTGACTTAGTTATTGTTTTTCTGTAGAATGCAAGCATAATTTATTTACGTAAGTTTTATCTTCAAGCTATTTTTTATATGTTTCACATAAAGATATTAATTATTTGTATTCTTTAGAACTTTAAAACTGAGTTATGACTGAACATGATGTTAACTATGGGAGACATGTCTGTTTTGAAATTATATATATATATATATATATATTTTTTTTTTTTTGAAGATAAGGAATTTGATTATCATATTTCACTTCAAATTTTATTCTTGGATTTGAGAATGATTTGATCATTGTGACTAAAGTACTGGTACTTTCTGAGGCTTTACAATCTTACTGCTAGCTAGCATAAAAGTATCAAGGAGATTAAAGTAATGTGAAGCAAAATAATTTTACTAATAGATAAGCTATAGGATGGAGAAATCTCTCTGTACTTATTCGAGATTTTTCTCCCAATCAAACCAAGGATTTAGAGTTTGGTAGGAAAACTTGGTCATACTCTTGCACATCCATGTGCAATCATTTGTTTGACAACAAGGAGGCAATTCTAAGACACTTGACTAAATTCTTCTGGAGATGGAAGGCTGCTTAATAAGTGAGATTCTTCATATAATTTTGTATCTTAACCCAAAAAATTTATGATTTCTTAACTTTCCCCTTGAAGCACAATGCTCCATGGACAGAGTAGATAAACAGTCTCCTTAGTTACTACGCACTGTGACAAAGTACTATATACTGTTGTGATCGAACTTTTATTAACTTTGTTTTCTTAGTTGAAAATTAATTGTGGATATCTTTATTCATGTACATACTTTGGCATGAGATGGCAATCTGGAGAACTTTGTGTGTGCTTAATTTCTGATTTCTTCTGCTAGAGCTGTCTATTGAAAGTTGAAACTTTGATGATGATGCAGATATGGGTTCCTACAAATCCAAGAGGAGCTGAAAGATTACCACCTGGTATTGTTGAGCCTGAATCTGATTTTAACCTTCGGCGTTTGTGGGGCATGCCAAACGAGGTACTCATTGTCTAGAAAAGCTTTGCAACTTGCATTTGGCCTAATAATCTTGTGTGTAAAACTAGTGAGTACCTTTAATGTTGTTTACTTGTATTAGCTTAATAGTTTAAACTCGACCAATGGACTGATAGTCTGACTGTAGATTTGACAAAAAGTGGAGAATTATGAGATAGGAGCAAATTGCTCATTGATATTAAATTAGTGACCAATTTTGTGTGGATTTATGTACTATGTTAAAATTATATATATGATGTTTTTAGGGGGTGGGGGGTTATGGATGCTGCTTGACACCATTCACAGATCGACCTCCTTTTATATGCAACAATTCCTGTTTCGTGTATGCCTGTTCTGCAATGGGAGAAATGATTGGAAGTTTCATCAAAGAGTGAAGTTGATTCCCAATATGTTTTTTCTTATCCATTAAATAGAAGATTTGAATTATATTTTCCCATATGTGTCCTTTCACAACGTTTTGGCTGATACATTTCGTGGAATACAAAAGATCATCATGTTACCCTTTTGGACAAAGATGTTAGAATGGGTAGCTCAAAGTTAAGATTCGCACATCTGAGATCATTATGATAAATATGATTGCTAGAAAAGGGGAAGTCGTGTGTGACCTTATCTTACTGATGAAATATTTCACTCATCTGTTAATCAAAATTTCTTTAGTTTTCAAACTGAATTTATTATTGGTGGTTTCACTTCCAGGATTTGACCATCAAACCGAAGTATCTGTTAACATTTACGGTTGGTTTTGGTCAGAAAAAGAATATTGATGCAGCAGTTAAAAAGGTGAGTTTGGAAGGTGTGCATGTTATTGCATTTCTCTCTTCATATCTGATGTATTTTGACAGTTCTCAGAGAACTTCACGGTTCTGTTGTTTCACTATGATGGACGAGCAAGTGATTGGGAAGATTTAGAGTGGTCGAAGCAGGCAATCCATGTGAGTGTCCGCAAGCAAACTAAATGGTCAGTTACAAGCTCCTTACAATAATCTTCCATACAAGGTAGCAAAGAATTTTATTTGATCTCATCTATGTACACTCAATCCTAGGTGGTATGCTAAGCGTTTTCTGCATCCTGACATTGTGGCATCCTATGACTACATATTTGTTTGGGATGAGGATCTAGGAGTAGAGCATTTTAACGCAGAAGAGTAAGTTCGAAACCTCACACTCTAATTTTATGGGAAAACCCAAAAAAGTTATAATTTTCTGTCTGTTCCAGATATTTAAAACTTGTGAGAAAACATGGTTTGGAGATTTCGCAACCTGGCTTAGAACCAAATCAAGGGTTAACGTGGCAGATGACTAAAAGGAGAGGTGACAGTGAAGTTCACAAGTAAGAACTCGTTTTCATTTTAATTACAAATTAATCATTCATTTAAATATCCGTACACGTGTAGTTTTATTGAAATGCATCCATGATCATTCTTACTTCTCTTCGGTTAAATGCAGGGAGACTGAGGAAAAACCCGGTTGGTGCACTCATCCACATCTTCCACCTTGTGCAGCGTGTGTAATCAATGATTTTATTTATATAGTTCTTTTACTTATGTTCACCTTTTGCCGTATTCATATTAACAGATACACTGAAGTTCTTTCTTACCTTCACCCCCATGCAGTTTTGTCGAAATCATGGCAACTGTGTTTTCTCGCGATGCATGGCGCTGTGTTTGGCATTTGATTCAAGTTTGGATTCTTCTACTTATACGCTGATCTGTTGCCTTGAGTTCATTTTGTTTTTGGCTTGTTTAAAATAATTTTTCCCTTGGATATTGTAGAATGATTTGGTTCACGGTTGGGGTCTTGATTTTGCTTTAAGAAGATGTGTGGAAGTTAGTATGATCACTTGCCTGTATTATTTCACATATTCATCTTTTTCACAGACTCATCACTTCTTGTTGGTGCTTTAAAGCAGCCCGCTCATGAGAAAATAGGAGTTGTGGATTCTCAGTGGATTGTTCATCAAAGTATTCCTTCTCTTGGGAATCAGGTAATCCGTCGCATTCAACTCTCTTCTCTACCATTCCATAACAAAGACGTTACTCTTAACTGTTCTCTTCCAACAGGGGAAAGCAGAAGGTGGGAGAGCACCATGGGAAGGGGTAAGTAGCTGATGCCTTCCATCCTCCAACCCCACCCCCACCCCCACCCCCACCTTACAACATTAAGAATTAATGTTAATAGTAAATTTGAATTTTTCAGGTAAGAGAGAGATGTAAAAAAGAATGGGACATTTTTAGGATCCGGATGTCTGATGCTGAGAATGCCTATTATCGTGGAATGGGGATTGATCCGCCAAATTCAACTCAAGCGTAGGAAAAAGGCTGCAACTATTCTTTCCCTTTCTACTGGAAGAAATCATGTGTAATGGCACTGGTAATTGTTTCTCTGGAAGTCTTGGAATTTGAATAGTCAGTTTAGGAAAATTGATACCACTGGGCAGTCTTTTTTTAAGCTCTAAAAGACTTCCATGTGAGAGGAGAATTACGGTCTCTATTTATATGAAAGTCTTAAAAAGGTGCTTTGTCATGTCAGATGTGTAGAATAATCTATGAAGGCATGGACAAGCCCTTTAATTCTCTATGTTGCCTTCTAAACCATTTTTCTTTAGATGTTCTTGGCTCTCATTTAATTCAATTGAACGATTTTGCATCTAATCTGGCAAACCTCATAAATATTCTTCAACCCTCATTAGTTTATTGCTGAAGTTGCTGAAGAAATCTTCTTGATAATCATGTAGCTTCATGACTGACATGTTTTAATATATATTTTCGTGATAACTAGATAAGGAACTATTTGTCCCGAGCGAGGAATTCATAGACTGAAAGCTAGTAGGTACCGTAGTGTCAAAGCTGCAGTGATGAAGATTGATGAACTAAGTTTTCGGGAATTTTGTAATTCCGTGGCTGCATCATCTTCATACAAAAAGAAAAGACTACCCTGAGTACACAAATTGAACCTTTTACAACATCATAATACTAATATCACATTGTCTAGGATACTAAATTTTAGCTACAGCCAGTGCAAATACTTTGTATAAGAACTTAAAAGGGGATATACTTTGATATGATCAGCTTTACTTGTTAAAGTTTTTCTTTTTGGAGCCTGTTAGAGATTAATATACCCTAAGAGACAATCAGAATGAGCTTTCCAAAAGAATTTGAGCGTTGAGCTAATATAGTTAAATAAATAAAATGTAAAGACAATCTTGAACTGACCTACTATTGACTCCCTTCGGAGAGCTGTTGATGTGCTCCCAGGGCTATCGCTGAGGTACCTGCATAATAATTTGGACCATTGATTCTTATTTGGATGCTATACAAATAAATTTTCATCAGGAACGAAACCCAATTGAAATTTCGCCTTGCAATTAGCTTAATAACTCAAGACTGTCAGAATGTTGAGAAACATTATGCTAATGATTGAGAAAATGAAAAGTTCAGTCCATAGGCAAATGTTTGAATATAAAATCGTGAATCGTCTTGAGTAAGCAGATGAAACAGCTGAAATGTACCTTTTTCATTTTGATTAGGCGTCGGAGTATTCCACATATAGCAAATGAGGTCCACCCTACGTTCAATGATCATATTGATTTCTGTAAAAATAAAAAATGCTGAGCAATTTACTTCCAACATAAGAATGGATACAAAATATCAGCATGATACCAAATTAGTGATTATAAACTGAGGAGGGCATAAACCACATACTGACCTTTAGGTTTGTTCAGCAAAACCACTGTCCCATTTGGGAGGATGCCTCGTACACATACATATCCCTCATCATCCTGTGGCCGCTTATCTTACTCGGAATCGGACACATACATCCTCTTCCTTCTTTTCTTATAATATTTCCTTTTAGCCTTATCCATGACCACGCCCCTTCCTTACCAGACAGTTTCTCTCTCACGAAACCCAATTCGGAAGTGGGATCCCTGGAGGACTCGAGCTGGGGAGAGTTGTCGGGGCTGATTCAGGCGGGTGTTCGTCGACTCTGAGAAGGCGGCGGAGGAGGATAAGACGGTCGGTTGATGATTCATATCGTAGTCGAGAATCTGCGGAGCGATGAGGGAGAGTGAATTACGGAATCTGTGGAGAAGGTTGATGTTTGAGAGTGAGTGATTTGGAAGAAGTCATGAGTGTAGAGCCAATGAAGAAATGGGAGGGAGGGCATGAAATAGGTTTGGAGAAGATGACTTCGCATTGAAGTGGGCTGAGCTAGTTTGTGACACACTAAACATTTCCGGTGGGCTGGGTTGGGCGGGAGGGGATGTTCGTTGTTGGTTCTTTTTTTTTTTTTTTTTTTTCAGGTTAAAGATTGGAGATGGAATGATCAACCCCTTGGATAGTAATTGATATAATTTCCACTATTTTCTGAACTATATATCACAAATTTGCACATTAATGTCTGTAAATGAAAGTGAGTGTATTGATTCATTGATCAAATGAATGTTGAACATACATCATAAAGTGAAAGATTTCAAGACGCCTAATACCAATTTATCAAGTTCAGCAGTTCCTATAATCTTCTCAAAAGAATTTTAAAAAGGCTCCTGTAACTTATTCAAAATATTCACTGATAATGTATTCAACTTTAATATTTCCTCAGCAAACCAAAATTACCAAACTCATTGCAACCTCTTGTAATCTAACTGGAAAGTGTTCTAAGATCAACCTCATTTAAGCATGAAGGAACCACCTGAATTGGTTGAATAAAGAAACCAGCTTTCTGGCAATTTTCCTCCAGAAGCTCCACCTGCGAACGCCCATCAGGGCAGAATACCACGATTGCTCCTCCGCTGCCTGTGAACTTTGAAGAAGCACCTACTCTTCGGGCTATTTCCACCATTTCAATGTTTAAAGCACCCAGAACATCATCTCCAAACATACTCCTGTGAGTTCAGAAATTAGGAGGGAAAAACAGCGGTAAATAACTCGTGCTATCTAAGAGTAAGGGTGAGTTAGCATAATTTTCGGTTGAGGGAAAGGGATTTGATGTGCTTGGTTAAATTGTTGAGAGTGTTCTTGAAAAAGTACTTGAAAGCGTATACAGAACGCACTAGAAGCACTCAATTAGTGCTCTTTCCAAGAGAAGTGTTTCAGAAGACACTATCATCATGAGTCGTGGCAAACTCACCCTAAAAGTAAAGATCAGATATCGCTACTGTTGCAATAACCAGCCAAGTTACATGGTTTAAAAATGAGACTTGAAAAAGAATAATACTATTTGTGGAAATTCCATGATTGTAGAGTGATGACATCCTGGAGGGCAAATCTCAAATAACCAACTGGGCCATCCAACTAATTTCAGAACAGCGTAGTAGGCCAAATTACTGAACTTGTAAAAGGTATTCTCATATAAACATAAATTATTTTCTCCAAGTACAATTAATATTGCAAGGGAAGACAAGCAACTTATTTATAGTTTAGGAGTTGAAAATTTACTTGAGAGACATATTGTTCTAATATTGGGTCTAAAATTTGTTGAGTAAGTAGACACTAACCTGCGAAGATCGAAATTGCGGTTCATAAGTGCTGCAAGTTTTGAATAGTCCTTCTCAAGTAAAACCGTTCTTCCTTCTTCTGCAACCCTAGCAACTTCTTGCATTGATGATATAATGAATTTGTCACCATCAAGCCACCTCTGCCGTACTGTACTGTGGACCTGCATTTGCATTGGTCATGGATGACAGTGATTAGTATTGGAGATCATATTTCCAGCAGTCATAAGATTTAGTCCATCTACAGAGGAACTGTAAGATTTGAAGAATGTGAAAATTCTCTCTCTGACAAACAAAATTTAATTGGTTACGGTTCATTTTGATGTTCCTTGCTGTTCTATTGAATGCTTAGCAGGCTTATGACAACATATAATTGGGGGGTGGGGGGAGAACAGAAAAGTATTGTTGGACTCCTCCAGTATTTTTACTGATGCAATATGGCATTAGTTTTAGGCTTCGATAAAAAACCTATTCATGCAAGAGCAAACAAGCTGCTAGAACATGAATAAAGGTAGAGAACAAATGTACTATGGGGTCCACTAAGATATAAACCTTTCCAGAATCACTTGGATTATCAGCATATATTAGATATAGTGGAGGAAGAAGATTAATATCCATGGGTGTGTATATGCCATGCCCAAGCTCCATGTGTTCCTGGCTAAAATCCTACAGAAACAGATAGAAACATCATTAAAAATTCAATCTATTTCCATATTCATAAATATATCAACGTTTTTAGTAGCTATACCATGTAAACAAGGCCACCGTAAACCTGCGCAACACGATCTTGAAGACCAGCAACAATGCCAAGTTCTTTCTCTGCGGCAAGAACAAGGTTAGGTCTGACCTCTACTTTAATCAGATGCCTGACATCAAAGAAGTCTAGCAAGCAACTCAAGGCAGCACATACAATAGCACTGGAACCTGAAAGTCCTGCCTGGAATGCCAAAATCAAAGCGTCAGCCATTTGGTTCTTGTCAACAAACCATTTGCAGAATAAGGGAATATGAGTTTTAGCATAGGTACAAACACAAGCAGGCTAAAGATAATCGATCATATCATGAAATAACTGAAGTCTTCAACTCGATGACCATTAAAAATGCACTAGCCAAGGAAAGCAAGAATGCATTGGTGTGCAAATCACAGATCAAAGTGAACTACGCAAATCTAAGAGTTCATTTATAGCTTAATATAGGCAGGCCTGTTGGGTTTTATAAATTTGAGTATTAATTAAGTCAAAAATTCAGGAAGGAACCTTTTTCATTTCCATTAAAAGAACACAAATCCATATTGGCTACACTACCAAAGGTTTAGTAAGCTTGATGCATTGCTATTTTACCAACTAAGCATGAAACAAGAGCATCTACTTCAATGACCACAAATACTCATGAATCAGCAATATTGCAAGGCACTATACCTGTCGAGGAATATTAGTGTCGTAAGACAAAGTAAAATTCCTTGCATGAAGATTAATCCCGTTTTCTCTGCAATAATTATAAAAAACTTTACAAATTGCCATAAGCAATCGCACCCCACCATAGTAGCCTTCATTGGACAATCGATTTACCTGTAAAAGAACAAACAACTTTTAATCGCCGTTGAATTCATAAACATATTGGCTAACTTAAACTTCAAGATCACAACTCAATTGAATTTCATTAAATGAAATTTAAATAATTCCAACGCATCAACAAAATACAGTGCTATGTAATTCTATGGCGATTTCATCTTTAGATATCTAAAAATGAAATAGCAATAACAACAGGAAATACAAAAATACTATTAACCAGCCACCGAAAAAGGAAACCACAAATTTAATAGACATTCTAAAATTTCAATCGCTCATTGAATTCTCCACAATGCAAGGTGTTTTTTTGCAAATCCCTCCAGGTGCATTGCAGAGAAATTAACCTGATCTAATAAAAAACCAGATCTAACCCAATCAATGGACAACTTCAATAGCATATGAGAAAAAACGGACCAGATGATCGAGGGATCTGAACTGGACAAGATCGTGGGTGGGATGAGGAGTGATGACAAGCTCATCAGAAGGCCGGAGTTGGACGGAGGCCTTGAAATTCGAAAACGCAAAAGAAATGGTCCGGCCGTAGTAAACGTCGCTCGGATTTCCCAGTAGTCCCACTCTGGCATAGGCCTCGTGCTCAATTACAGAGGAGGAGGAGGAGGAAGAAGATGACGATGTCTTCGATTCCATTATACTCTCTCACTCTTCTTCTTTGGGAACTTCAGTTTGCGTCGCCGTCTTGTTCCGTCGTCGAGAGTCCTCGGAAGTCGGATGGAACTTTGTCGGTTGAAATGAAGAAGACGCAATATGGATTTTACAGAAGATTAAATTTATATACTATTTCATCTTTCATCTTTTTCCCTCGATGATATTTTATGGATCTCCTTCGATATATTTATTTATAAATATATAATATTTAATATATTTGCTACTTATATTATATATTTTCCAGTTCGTATCCAAAATATATATCTTATATTATTAAATATACCTATACTCTAATACATTTAGGAATATATGTTACGCATAAAACAACTATACAACCATAAAAAATAAAATAAAAATAAAAAAACTAAGAAGATTAGGTGAATTAAAATAAACCATATAATAAATGTAAATCTCAACGAGTGTGGTTATAGACATAAGTTACGTTCAACCAACAAAACTCATGGCAATTAAGGTTTATCAACGCTCATGAAAACTCGAGTTGATCCTCCATTCATCTTACCAGATGTGTAGATAACGAGGTCACCTTCACAACCTTCTCCCTTTTGTCCTTATGTTGTAGCGAGGTAGGGCGGTTCGCTTGAGTAGCTCAACCGCCCTTTAGTCCAATGCTCATGACACGCTACAGAACCTTCACCAGATCAAGGGATCAAGAAGGACATAGCTAGCAACGTAGGAGATGACTCGACATCAGTGGCTTCTTGCCACACTAGAATAAATTCAATATGTGGTTCCACCACTTCTCCATTCATTTTCAATACTAAACGTGAAACACGATGAACCAAGTCAAAATTTGAAATTTATGATTCTGCCTGTCCCTAAAGAGAAGTTAATTTCATCCTCTCCCAAGGAAAAACTCAGAAATTTGGATAGGAATATGTATAATATAGGCTGCAAGTAAGCACTCAAAGGAGTTGGATTCTAGAGAATCATCATAATTTAAACAGAACACATCCTGCTACTCCAGAATGAGTATAATGACAAGTCTCAAACTGTACAATTCAACAAGAAATGTACAAATAGAGGATCAACCACAATCAATCAGACCTATAAAGAGAAAAAGTGCCACGGGAACATCTCTCAAGGAGCATATCACTCGTCCTCGTCCTCGATCTCTTCAGGCAGCCCCAGGTCATCTCCAATTCCCTCAAGAAGTGTATCAACATCCTCTCCTAACTCCATCAACCTTGCGCTTAATCTTTCCACTTTACTTTGTTCTTGACCGAGGCACACAAGCAAGTCATTCAGTTCTGTCTCACTCTCCTTCTGAGCTTCCTCCCTTGCTTCTGCCTTAATGGCCTCGATATCTGGGCTAATGGAAACTCCTCCACTCTTCAAAGCTTTTGCCTCTTTTTCTAAATGGAAGTTTGCCTGTTCAAGACTGTTATACGCATCGGAGAGGCTCTTGAGATCAGATTCCATCTTGCTAGCTAAGTTTTGGTAGTAAGATGCGTCAGATTCAGCTTTCACTTTCTCTTCCTTGAGCAGTTCCAGCCGTTTAGATACTTCTTGGAGATCTCTTTGAAGCGTCTCTAGTTGGACTCGGTTGGATGGCCCACTAACTCTCTGCTCACTTGAGGACTCACTCCCTCCAGTTTTAGACAGGTCCTCGGCCAAAGTTGCATTTCTACCAAGAAGGTCCTAGAAATGGATCGGATTACAGTTACATTCATATCTAGGTCTAAATAATGGTGGAATAGGAAGGATGATTAAATTCTATAAACTTTTTTAGATATGAAAAATATATAAAGAGCATGTAGATCTAGAAATGAGTCTACAACAGACAATGTGTTGCATCCAAAAGCAGCTCCAATTTAACTAAAGATTAGGTCCCAAAATTTTGCCCATACACTCCTAAAAGTGTGCCAAAAACATAGAATTCAATAGCAGTATGCCACTATAACATTCCAAATTTATTAATTATTTAAGAATTAGTCACAAAGAATATAAGCAATGCATGCAAATATTTTACCTGTATCTCGGTGCATTGCTTCTCTACAAATGCTTTAAGCCGCTTGATGTACTCACCATCAGTTTCTCCTTTCCTCTGCTCTAGTTCTGCTGGCACCACAGCCACCTTGCTCTTTGGTTGACTATATACTATAACAATGCTCTCTCTAATATCTGCTTCAAGTCTCTTAACAGTGTTGATAAAATGAGAATCGAAAACAGATGAGAGAATGGGAAGCTCCTCGTCTTTCTGATTAGAAGAAGCATCCTCATCAACATCTTCAACTTCAGCCATACTAGCAGCTGTAGACCTTGTCAACACTTTCCGTGGTTCTAATGACTTGGAGGCAAAAAGAAAGCTTTTCTGCAGCTCATCAAACTTCAGAAAGTATGATGTAAGCCCAATCTTCTGGCTAAAGGTATCAACAATGGTAAAAGCATCTTTCTCACTATCACTTGATTTATTATAGATTACACACTCCCCCAAGATAACAGCTGCTAAACCCCTCATGAAAACAGTTGCGGTAGAATCTGCAACCAACTCAAGCAGATATGTGAGGTGGGGACGTGAATCTAGGAAGCACTGCACTGCACTGGGGCAATCAGCCAACCAAATGATTAGCAATTTCAATATGATTAGTTGAAGATATGAATTGCTGCTCAAGGCCGACTTCCCATTTCTATTTTTCATAGAAGAGGCAACAGCCAAATACTTCACCATTCGATGCATCAGAGGTTCAGGATCTCCCAAGGAATGCATGGGTGCTTCAAGTTTTATTTTCAATACCTGGGACATAGAAGTAAAAGAAAAAAGTATTTTCAAGTTTTATTTTCATCATCAATTTAGTCGAAGTCTTTTTGTTTTGTTTTGTTTTAATTAATTTTTAAAGAAACCGGACTTTAATTGAGAACTGAAAAGATACTTTTCATTCATGCAGTAGTTACGCAAACCAAACATTCATGCTTTACAGTCAATAAAAAAAAATTAGAATGAAAGGCACCTAGTTGCATACCCTTTCCTTGCACTGACTGTTGTTCTTAATCACGTGAGAAAGAACACTGGCAGCTCTGCAACATGTCTGCAAACATATTACCCAGATTGTCAATAATAGAGCTCATGCTATGTGTCCCTTAGGGAACATCCGAGAACTTACGATATTTTGCAATGCAGACACTCACACCATATAAAACGTTTAAGCATTTCTTTGATATTAAAACATATATTACCTCTAGATCGCCATCGTTTTCGCTCAAAGTAAGACTGCGAAGCAGCATGCTGCAAGAAAAACTTATTCAGATATTATCATTCACCAAAAACTAGAATAGTCCGCTAACTAAACTAATCGACTTTCAACTCATCTTCTACAGCAGTAACCAAAGAAAGGGTGCATTTAATAGGACACCAAAAGAACAATGCAGGATGGATGTGTGAATAAACCTTCCAAATGACATGTTAACATCCTCCTCAAGTGGTGCATGGATCATTGATTGTGGTTGAGGAATTAAAGTGGACGCCAACATTGTTTGCCCATCAGAGTTTTTCTGATTCCGAAAACATGTTAAAAAGAATAATAACATAGTAGAATTTTGAAATTAAAAACAAAAAAACAAAATAAATATGGAAGAAAATCCATTATATTTTTTTGTGAAGAAAAAATAAAAAGTTAAGGCAAAAATAACCTCACAAAAGCACTTAAAAACATAATCAGCAGCAAAGAATTCTTGGGTACTTGATGTCCGCAAAATGATCCGAAGAATTGAATTGAGGGCAGGTTCTTGCACATCATCTCCAAGGAATTTGCTAGCAATAGCATCAAGATTTTTGGGATGCTCAGTGATCAGATTGCCAATGCATTGTAATGCCTAACAATATGCAGGAAAATAAATATATTAAATGGTTAACTGGTGTCCACTAATGCATCAGTTATAGCTAAATGCAAACAAACTGAAGTAAGCTAAAATAAAGATAATTTGATATTTGAGCATCTAATAGATTGACCTATCTTTTCTTTTTTCTTTTTTTTCCTATTGGAGAACCATGGCATTTAGCCCAGCTTATGCACATCTCAATTAACCCCATAACTACAACTTTATGATCTCGAAGGTATTTGAGCTTTATCACTTGTTCCATAGATCTCTAATTGAACTCAGAATGGTTATTATAATGACATAGTTCAATAGTTAACAAGGTAGCAGATCCTCTGTCACACAACCACGATAAAAACTATGCATTCCCACGGCTGTAAATAACAGCTAATGGTTACAAAAATTAGGCTTACAGTAACAAATCGAGTAATGTATTGAAGAACAAGCCACAGAAAACTCTTATCTAATATATGCCTGCACATATTTGTAGGCACAAAAGCTTTGTGAAACTATAACTGCACAGAAATAGAAATATCGAAATCTGAGCAGATCTCTGAATCATAGGCGTTCCTAACATTATCATATCAATAGTGTAGATAAGACAAATTCCAGTTGAAGAGCAAGAATGAATCCAGGTAGGTGCCATAAAAGCTACAAGAAGTAAAGAGACAGAGAGAAGCTTCAGCTTCAGTTCCTAAAGACGATGAAAACATTATTATGCAGAAGTGCACCACAACAATCATCCTAGAAAAAAAATATTGACAACTGAAAAGTCTTATATCAGTGAAATAAATGAATTCTGTATTTTCTGTGAAATTGCTAATAGATTTTAATAACTGGAGGCGAAAGATTATATTAATCAATATCGTTGGGGCAAAAAACCAAAGCAGCTAGAAGTATAAACAATATACTAATTTCTAGACATGTTTCTGTCCATCAGTGTAAGTCCATAAGATGAAAGTGTTTGTGTGTATACGTGATTGACAGATAGTATGCTGTCTTACCGCACAACGGACAGGAACAGGGGCCCACTGGCTTTCAACACCTAACAGTAGAAGATGATCCAAAACCTTTTTCTGCAAAAAAAAAATTAAGGGCAAAGAGAAAATTCTTCATCAGAGAACCCCAGTTTTTCAATTTAAGAAAACATAGATAAAGTAATTGTTTTCTATTGCAAACCTGAACCAGAGTTGTTTTATTAGTCAGCTTATTTCCATCTTTTGCAGGATCAACCTTGGGATCTCCCATTATTAGCAAGTTTAGTGTTTCTAACGCGCTGAGTAGATTTACTGTCTACTGGCAAGATGTTTCAAGAAAAGTCACTGATAAGACTTCATGGACGTAACAATAAAAATGGCTTCATGTGATATACAAGTGCACAATTATCTAACCTTTTGTTGTGTGAAACTGTAAGTACTTCCTCTTGACTTAAGAATTGATATTAACGGATCAAATCCAATAGTTTCCCTCAGCAATACCTGAGTATAACATTCTTAAACCCTTTTAAAAAAACTAATAAACAAAAAGCAAGATATTAACAAAATACAGTGGAAAAAAGCCGCACACCTGATTTGATGCATTTTTCCTTAAAAGGTTGCTCAACAATTCTAGGCAATCCTGTTTAAAATGTACTAATTAATTAAACCCATAGCAAAGTCAATATATTTCTATCACCAGGAAATTCTTGGCAAATTAAAATAATGTGTCAAACATATCAGTACACAGAATTGAAAACTTTGTTCTTGAGGAAACGACCAGAAGAGATCTAAATTATGTCAAGCATAGTGACTTCCCACAGACCAACGTATGAGAAAGAGGCCCAAAAGCTCTCCCTAAGAAGTCTAGCATTTCCTCCAAAAAGTCTAGTGTATACTTCCAACCACAAAGCCTCTTTTTATAGAGAACTCATCACTTTCCTAAATAACTAAAACAGTTAAACTAGAAAACTATTTAATAACTATTACTAACTATTACTAAAATTAATTTAAAATTCTCAAACACACAACATCAAAACCTTGAGTGAGTTGTTCAAGAGCTCTATAACATTTTCTTTGTCAAAATTGAGAGTGAGTGTAAGTGGCAAGTGACCAATATTTTTGTCCAAAATGATTTAAAATTTCAACATTTACACAAATTCAATTTAATTTTGAAAAAGAAGAAGTATAAAAAAAAAATATTTTCTGAAAAAAAAAAGAATAAGTTTTTCAAAGGGATAGGAAAGTTTCAGGCTATCATTTCCAAATGTGAGAAATTTCATCAACTTTTGAGCAAAAGGAAAAAAATAGGGACCATATTTTATCACATGAAAAAAACAATAGATCCCAGAAGAGGAAAAACAACGATAATGCACACAAGGTATATCGGTAAAGAAAATGAAGTTTTCATTCATGAACTACCTGCACAACAACACCACCATCAGAGCCTCCTTCCTCTTTAATGATGCTAAAAACCTTCTCAAATGCACCTTCGAAAACTACAATTTTTTGAATTTCCTAAAATACAATAGAATTATTGGTTAGTGAAGGCCAAGTCGCCTTTCGAACCATCATTAATAAAATATGAATTTTAAATCTATATCATACATGAGAAAGAGATTTTAGGGAAGAAGCTATTGAATTCCTTTCAAGCCTTCCTACATCGTTTAGTCTAATCTAGACCTTTTCAATTTAACCACCCATTTCTATGATAAGTTATTATTACAATTAATATTACATAAATAAATTTTATGTATATTTAAAGAAAGGTAAACTAAATTTACAACAAGTTTTTCAATTTTTAATTTAAAATGTAGTATCATAAGTTTAAAATATTATTCTTAAGACATAATAGAATGAAAACTTCGTTTCTCCAAAATCGAATTTTGTTTTATGGAAAATGGTTTATTATTGATTAACTAGAAATCAATCTTGAGTCCAAAAATTTTTTCTTTTGGGAAAAAATGTGCGATAGATTTTAAATAATAATGTCAACTATTAATGGATAAATAAAATTATAAATTATTAAATACTTACAACTTTGATATTTCAATGGAAAAATTCTCATCAAGAAAGATATTTAAGTACAAAAATAACTTAAAACCATATAACTGAAGAAAGATCAAACCTCAGCTTCACGGGTCAAGTAAGTAAGCAATAACAGCGCCTCATTCCGTATAACCTAAAAGGAAACCATAACGATATTTTCATGAATGATTCTAATATAAGAATGGTATAGAAATGAAGCTTTTAACTACTTTTCGTTGTAGCTCCAAATGCAATGAAAGTTCAGTGAAGAGAAATTAAGCAAAAAAGTATTATTCTCAGGGGCACCAAAAGAGTGTGTCCACTGGTAAAAACATCTATGCTTTCCCACACCAGAGTCTAAATGTTCAACATTTTACTTCTAATTGAAAAGTTCAAGTCCTCACACCCTATGATATATTTTCTTTTAAATCCATAAATGGCCAACATGCTTATGTCTATCTCAATTAATCTCATAGGACAACAACGTTAACTCTACAGGTGGTTGTCAAGAAGAAACTTCTAAAAAGAAATTTTAATATCGAGATAGGTGGCCGCCACAAGATTGGGACTCCTAGCAAAGTTCATGTACCTTTTTTCTCTGGCCTGTTGATGGAAATATCATATGATATCCTCTTTACAATTCTTCCCTAATTGTTTTTTTTAGAGGGAAACAAATTTCATAGTGCCCCAGCACCTAAAGGTGTCTTACAAAAAGGACAACATCGGGCTCCCATTGTTTTTATTAAAGAAAATTAATCATAAATCTGAAGTCAATATAACACTATTTAGTATTGCTTTAATTTGTCCATTATAAATATATTCGTTCAGTTTAATATTGGTGTCAATATTTTGAAAATAAGTCAACATTGTTTTCAAACTAACTAATTACCAAATACAAATACCAACAGGAAACGTGAGGGGGAAAATGTGATACCATGTGGCAAGGTATTCCACTCACTGAAAATATATTGATGGATTATTTGGAGAAAAATAAATCTTATTTGAAGAGTTGATCTTTCAAAACAGAAGGTTAAAAAAGTATACCTCGCGATCCATAAGCATGTCCATAAGTCGAGTTATACCACGAGGAATGCTGAGAATGGCTTCCTGCAGCCTTAAGGGGAAAGTCCGCAATTCAATTAATGAGAACTATAAAAAGTAGAAAAAGAGATAAAATAAAATTAACAAACTGAGTAAATAAATATACCTCGTGGGAGAATTCGTAAGAAGAGCTGTCAACAGTTGAAGAGTATAATATCTGACATAAAAATCCTCTTCTGACTGCAAAAGTTCAGACAGAAACCCAAAGAAGGGAGGGGAAAAGTGGTCACATATGGAATTGAGTAGCACAAATGCATAAATAAACCTATAGATATCAAAATATATTTAAACATAAGAGGAATTACTGACCAAAAGACTCAAAAGAAGAGAGATGCTGTCTGATTCCCTTGAAAGCAAATCGGAGTTCATCAGAGCTGGTTGGACTTGATCCTTGGACCCTTTAGCATGATTGATAGGAGTTAATGCACTCACAAGAGTTTCCAGGGCCCCCCGAACCTGGACTCAAGAAATGGAACATATTACTAGACACGCTAAAAAATTTAAAAGTTTCTTTCTTTTTGAGACATAAAAAATTTCATTGATAGATGGAATCTACACAAGACAACATAACAACAAAAGCTCTCCAGCTAAGACAGACAGTGTTGAGAGTATAATTATAAAAAAATTTATATATAAATAAATAATGACTTCGTGCAGCTGGTCAAATTGAACTAGAACAGAAGCATTTAAGTAAACTAGCAGCGTATAATAATTGATTAAAGTTTTCACTGCATAGAAATAACCATAGAATTACCATATAATATTATCTTTAATTCCTCCAAAACTTCTTGAAACAGGCAATAACATATACTTTTTTTCCAGAATGAAAGCATAACTAAGCGTCATAAAGCAAGATTTAATTTCTCAACAACAGGGAAGCAAAGGACAGTTAAGGAACTGCAACCATTTCAACATCATCTCGTTCCTCCTTCAGAACACTCATGAGCACAGGAAATCCTACAAAAACATATCAAATATATCTTTTATTTGTAAATTTCACATAATCCATGTAAGTAAAGTCAGATGACAATCAAAGCACAAGCACATACCCATTGCACCGAAAGCTAGCTGGGCAGCACGACTTTCAGCTACAACAGACTGAAGCTCCACCATGGCAGTCCTCCTGTCCTCTGCAAGCTGACCATTGCTAATGCGATCCAATACACGTTCAACATAGCTATGGAAAGGGGCAACAAAATTAACCATAATATATACGAAAAGTTACAGTAAATGTAAACATTAAGATTCAGGAACAGGAATTAGCAGTTGGGGCAAGCGCACGTTATGCAACTTATCCATCATCCTATTAGAAGCACGTGGCATCTGCTTACCTATCTTCATTGGATGAAGAATTCTCATTACCGAAAACAAGCCCAACCATACCCTGCACGAACAACGCAATCAATTACACAGGAGAAGAAAACCAATTGAAGATTATTTAAATACAAAGATAAAACACAATGCTATAAACGTATAAACAACAACAAAAAAAAGCTCCACATTATTACTCTAAACCACGTAATCCACGAAAATTAGGACAAAGAGGAGAAGGAGATCACCTTGTAACCAGAAACCAGATCCATATTCGAGTAAGAATCTCAAAAATCCAGAAACAGAAGCCGGCGCAATCGCCCCGAACCCAATACAACCTTCGGAAATGTCTAACACGCAATCCCTAATAGTGAGAGCTCTAACCCAATCATTAAAAATCCTAGAGATGAAAAAAATGCAACGATACATGAAATCGATCGAAGAAATAGCCGCCCAAAAGGGAACAGAATCCCGATTAGAAGAAAGGAAACGAACCAGAAGTTAGAAACAGAGTGGCTGATCTCGGCGTCCGGCGATTTCCGGTTGACAGCGATGGAGTGGTATTGCTATTTCCTTCACAAGCGCTCTGTGTCTTTTGACCAAAACGGAAATACGGAGCCTTATTTTTCGGTTTTTTTAATTCATTTTATATATATTAGGGATTTCTGTAATTATAATTAGAAGAGCTGGGCTTCGATGGGAAAGACAGGCTTAAGGCCCACATATTCAGGCCTGTGATTGAGATTTTGGGCCTCCAGACAAACACGTTCCCGGCCCATATATAACAAAAAAGACAAATTTGCCCTTAAATAAAACGGGTTCTAAAATTAACTTTTGTTCATATTTGAAATAACAATGATAATATTTGCTCCACATAAAACGTTATTAGAATTGATTATTGAATTATACACATTTTCACAATTAATATTTTTTCAAGAAATTACATTAAAATTATTAAACATTATGCTAATAAAATCTGTATTAACCATTAATATATAATTAACCAAATTCATCAACTATTATGAACTATTTTTTTAATAACTAGATAATAAAATATTTAATTGTATTACATTTTTCAAACGCTAGTTATCGCATCTAAAAAGTTATTGGCTCGAGGTATTTTCTTTACCCCTTCTTATCCTAAAAAGATCGGGGCACCTTGCGTCCACGAATCGTTAACTATCTTCTAGCCCAACTACGTCTTCCGACTTAATCTTAGGCTCTGACTCACTCTCCGTGGACAAACCTTGCAGAGGAACCCTTTAATGTGTTGGGCATTGGATTCTCACCAATGTTTGTGTTACTCAAGCTAACAATCTCGCTTCCGCTCTGTCCACTACTGCTTGCGCGGGTGCTTGTCTCTAAGGCATAACGCTCCCACAATTTCAGAAGATCTCTTAGCCCCATTCATCTTCGACAGAGTAACTGAATAATTGTTTATAGCACTATTTATCCACATATCACTTGTACTCAATTTTGATCACATAATCGATAATTCAAAAATTTAAATCCCGAGTCTTTTATGAAATTAGGAATTTTACTTTTCTAATAGAAAATTATGGGCTGACTTATATTATTAAAACATACGTATATATCTATTTCATATGATAATGGTAAATATAGTTTTGTTTTTCTAAACTCCTTTGGTCATCAATTGAATTAAAAATATAACTAAACTTTGCCTTTATTTGTTTTTTTTCTATTTTTATCTATTTTTTAATTTAAAATTAAATATGTTATTTTGACAATAAAATTTAATATTCTTAAAGTCTCTTTTAAAAAAAATGTGAAAGTCAATAATTTTGCATCATTCAAACGAACGTCATGATGTATGATTTATATATTTATTTTTAAAAAATCTAGATATTTTTAGTATAGAAATAATTCAAGCCATAAATATTCATTTAAATGTGTTGAATTATTATATTAAAAAACCCAACAAAATTTGGTGCCTCTTGGAGTAATAATTAATTAAAAAAAAGCTAATTAAATTTAAAGATAAGAAATGGGGAGAACAAGTCAACGGGAGAGTACTAAGATTTCACAATCCCCACAATAGCCAAAACCATGTGGACTTAGCTGTCAAAGAAGAGCTCGCTTCACAAACACAGCGGACCCAACTTCTCTTGGTAACGGTTCTAATGCACATTTCTTATCCACATGGCATCTAATGCGCCCGGCTTAATTTCAACATGCATTCATGTTTTTAACCCCTAAATTATTCAAAATTTTATTTTACCTTTGGTGAAATTAATGTTTTAATAGATTTTTAAATTAAACTATAAATAAAAATTGCAATATATTTTAAATGAAAAAAAAATTATACAATATGATAAGTTTACATATAAAAACTTTGGTTTAAAATAAATTAATATCGTAACAACCAGTTGTGAATATTTTAAAAGAAGGCCGAAACTATTTTTAATTTACTTTAAAAAGGCAACAATAAAAAAATTACCTAAAAAAGAAAAAGAAAAATAGCCTTGAGTTATGCAACCAACAAAGAAGAAACGACAAGTTTCACGTTTCTCCTTTTATTTGACAATATTTTATGTTAAATATTTCACTTCTTTTCGCAATTTAATTATTTTTAAAAATAAATATTTATGGACGTTATTAAAACTGAAAAAACACCCGATCTCATAAGACAAAAGCACATGCCAATAATTTATATAATAATAATAACATAGAACAACGTGTACCATGGTCACTTTTAATAATTTGTTTGTTATTTAGTATTTAAAATTTTTAAAAATACATTTTTTATCCTAAAATTTATAAATACAATTTCAACCCCAGATGAAAAATTTAAAAATAATAAAAGAAAAATATTCCCTTAATTTAATTAAAAACAAACTTTTGGAATATCTGGAGATGTAATTTAGAATGAGTGAAATTAAAATCAAACTTTTCGTAACTATTAATTTAATTCTAAATGGAATAAAAGAAAAATAATATATAACGGTTTACCAAATATCCCCATAGCTGGCAGTCCATTGGATCAGCATCTGGGATTTGATCCAACGGTTAGAAAGAGACCAAGACGAGAGCACACAAGATATTCCCTTTTGTTGAAAAGGTTTCTGAATTTTTGGGATTTTTTTTGGAAATTTGAGGGATAAAATAAAATAAAAATAAAAATAAAAAGAAAATAAAAAAGAAAAGAAAAAGAAAATTGAGGTTAAGCACCATTTCTGTATATCAATCTTTCAGTCCTCTCTCTTTTGCGGCCTATCTCTCTCACCTCTGGAATTCTGGAATTTAGAGTTGCTTTTGTGAAACAGCGGAGAGCCATCAAAAGGCCCACCAACGGCTACAACCGCGCTATTTCGGCGATGAATCAAAGCGTTTAAACTAAGCCCCATTTCCATTTCTTATATACCCACTGCTCCAAAATATCTCATCCATTTTTTGTTTTGCTTCGCCTCTTTTGTGGGGGGGGTTTTTTCTTTTCTTAATCTCACCCTCTAGGATCTGATTTTTTGGAGTTTTGATTCAGAATTTGAGGATTTATCCCGCATTTTCTGTAATTTTACGAGTATTTTTGTTGTTTATCATGTCTGATGGGTATTACAGCTCCAAGAAGACCGATGATATTTGTGAAGACGTTTGTGGCCAGGTCTGTTAGTTTCAATCCTCTCTGTTTCTGTTTCTTCGCTTGTTTTGAATCTGCTGTATTCGACTTTTTGGGATAAGAAACTTGTTTGTTTTGTTCCTTCTTCTAAACCCTTTTGATTGAACTTGTCCTTCGTGAAATACCCATGAATGGCGAGAAAGGTACGGTTATCTTCAATTGTCTAATGATTGTTATTCTTCGTGTTCGTTCTGTTTATGAGCACAATGGTTTGATTTGAAGTGTGCATTGATTTGGGATTCAATCAAATTTTGCTGTCCTTTTCAATTTATAGCTAAGATTTCCTTTTCTAGGTGTTCTAATTTCGCCTTAGTAAACGAATCGCTTCGTTTTTCAACGTCCTGTCGTCCCCACTCTTGATTTTCCTCTTGTTTTTGCATCTGGAAATGAATTGGTGTCTTGAATCTTTTAGATCGACATGTCCTTTGATCCTTGATTATGTTCTTCAATGTTTGTTGTTGTTGTTGTTGTTTGTACCAGGGGCCTCGTGGAGCTTTAATCTTGTCAAGATTTCGATGTATTCTTCGAGGATGGGATTTGAAGACACTACTTTCTTTCTTTTTCGCTGTTCCACTCTTGATATTGTTCATATATCTCCATGGCCAGAAGATCTCTTATTTCCTTAGACCCTTATGGGAGTCTCCTCCTAAGCCATTTAATGAAATCCCTCATTACTATCATGAGAATGTATCAATGGAGTCTCTCTGCAAACTTCATGGTTGGGAAATGCGTGAATCGCCGAGACGAGTCTTCGATGCTGTTCTGTTTAGTAATGAAGTTGATATCCTGACCGTTAGATGGAACGAACTGTATCCTTATGTGAGTCAGTTTGTGCTTCTCGAGTCGAACTCTACGTTCACCGGTCTGCCAAAGCAGTTGGCTTTTGCAAACAACAGGGAGCACTTTAGCTTCATTGAGCCACGGTTGACCTATGGGATGATAGGGGGAAGGTTTAAGAAAGGAGAGAATCCATTTGTTGAAGAGGCATATCAAAGATTGGCTTTGGATCAACTTCTTAGGATTGCAGGGATACAGGATGATGACTTATTGATCATGTCTGACGTCGACGAGATCCCAAGCGCTCACACGATAAACCTCTTGAGGTGGTGCGACAATACTCCACCCATACTCCATCTGCGACTAAGGAACTACCTGTACTCCTTCGAGTTTTATGCAGATGACAAGAGCTGGAGAGCTTCTGTCCATCAGTACAAGCATGGTAAAACACGGTATGCTCATTATCGCCAATCCGACGAAATCTTATCAGATTCGGGATGGCATTGTAGCTTTTGCTTTCGCCGTATCAGTGAGTTCATATTCAAGATGAAAGCATACAGCCATTATGATAGAGTAAGATTTTCTCATTACTTGAACCCCAACAGAATTCAGGACAAAATATGCAAAGGAGAAGACCTATTCGACATGCTTCCAGAAGAGTACACGTTTCGGGACATAATCGGGAAGATGGGACCAATCCCTCGGTCTTACTCTGCTGTTCATCTCCCATCATTCCTTCTAAACAATGCTCAGGAGTACAAATACTTGTTACCAGGTAACTGCAGAAGAGAAAGTGGCTAAATTATGAAAGAACAAGAACGAAGAAATGACTTTGTAAATGTTGAACATAAACAGATACCTATTTTGAAATTTGATGGCTGTAATGTGGAGGTAGTTAAAGGTTGTGTGTCCAATGAAGTTGAGGCTGAAATGGAAACTGAGGGCAGAGGCTCCATACTGTTGCAGCTGAGGGAACTGATTGTAATTGCTATATTGGGTTATTAGGCACAAACCACCAATGTCTTCAAAGTTGAATCACATTCCCAAGCTTGTCTTATAGGTATTGCTTATTAGGTAACACTGTAATTTCCACCATCTCTCTCTGTATTGATCTTAGAACACTGTCACAGTGCTCATTTGTTCCTTTCTCAATAGTTTTTTCTGAAAGTGAATAGAAATGCTAATGGTCTTAGATATCTGTTTTCTCCTTTTTTCTCTTCTTAATGTTTAATGTGTAATTTGTGGTGTGACCTCTGAAAATGCATACTGTTCTTGTTTTCCTGTACCTCTTTGGGATACAAGCTTAAACCTAAAGAACCAGGAAGGTTTAAGTCATAGCGCTAAGAATAGCTTACCTTTCAGTTTTGTAACAGCCCAAGCTCACCGTTAAGTAGATATTGTCCTATTTGAGCTTTTCTTTTCAAGCTTTCTCTCAAGGTTTTCAAAACGTATCTGTTGGGGAAAGGTTTGTTTCATTCCCCTACCCAATCAATATAGGCATCTCACAATCCAGTTCTCTTCGGGTCCCAGCGTCCTCGTTGGCACTCGTTCCTCTTTCCAATGATATAGAATCTCACAATCCACTCCTCTTTGAGGTCAGCGTCCTCGCTGACACTTATTCTCTCTTTTTCATGTGGGATCTCACAAAACATTCGATTCGACGTGGTATTTCTTGTGAGGTTGTGATGAAACATGGAAAGTGGGAAGCATGTGGACATTTCTTCCTCTAAGCATACAATCATGGTGCCCACCACTCTCCCTAAAGACCAAAGAATCTTCCATTTCACCAGAGAATAAAGAAAAATATCCTGAACTATAAAGTTCCTAGAGGTAAAAAAAATAAAAACATCTTCTTTATTATCTGCTGTTTTCACTTTCATTTTTGTGCTGTCAGGCTGGTTCGCAACTTTATCCATAAACTTCAGTTTAATTCAACTCGTTGAAACGTACTACTTTTATGTAAATGTTTGAATTTTCTCTTATTTGGAGAAAAAGAAAAATATTATAATCATAAAAGTCAAAGCGTTCGTAAAGTAACTAACTATGGACTTAGCCCGAAAGAGACGAAAAGACGAAAAGTTTAGAGTCTCCCACAAGTTATGCCAAGAACCTTCTCAACAATGCAAGACTATGATAGTCATAGCTGTAAAATGCTTCTTCACTGTTCCAATTCTCAAACCTAAATTCAACTTCATTTCCAAACAATTTGTCACCATTCAAATAAAAAAGTGGGTTTTGGTCAACGATTTTCAGCCTCCCCACTTCAAAATTCAATTGATCTTCCACTCTCTTTATGCCTTTATATATTAAAATTAAAACTTTGAGTGGGTAACCCATTTTTCCAAAAATACTATGAATAATGTTCTTCAAAAAATTATTTTGATAAACACTTATTGACTTTAGTAATAATGATAATAATGATAATATAATAATATTCCAATTGTCTTTTTATTTTGTGTAATAATTATTAATTTTCATAACTGATTATTCGGATAGATATCGGTTATTAATTTTAATGAAATCATTTAACATGTATTTTAATTTTTTTTATTTTGCATTTATAATTATTTTTTAGTTGTTATTTTTGTAATATTTTATCTCAAATATATTAAATTCAAACCTGTTTATTTGGGAGGAAGAATCTAATAATTGTGTAGATAAGTGATGAGTTGACTTCATCACCTTCCACGTTGGCTGGTGGCTCTTCACATGGTGGATTCTTACTTATGGATTTTAATGGAGTCATCACCAATTTAGAATAGTCTATCAAAGTCGAGTTTTCGTATAAAATGATTATAGATAAGTTGGCTCTATTTACTTCTCAGAGCATAATTCAACTAATTAAGATCGGTTCTAAGAACTTAACCTAAAAAATAACTCTATCTTCCTTATGTGCACTATTGAAGTCGTACAAAGAATATTTCCTTGAAGTGTTAGACCTAGTTTACCAATTCAAAGAATATCTTAGACCTAGTTTACCAATTCAAAGAATATCTCTTTTTAGTGGTTGACCTACTTTACGGAATCACATTTCGACAAGGGCTACACAGATGAATTTTGATTAAAGAAAAAAACGCTACTAGAAAAGGGGAAAGGTTCTTTTTCTTATCCATTCTTGCTTGTTGCTTTAAGGATTCGACAATGAATAGGGAGCCCTAAAAAGACATGATTCACTCTAAGTCACTCTAAGTGAGAGAGTGAGTCCTAAAAAGACATGATTCTAAGTGAGCTAATTGATGTGACCTGACTAAAATTTTTACATCCACAAGCATTAAACCAATAGTCTGGAAAGGAAAATTAAAAATTCATTGATTAAAAAAAAAAAAAAACCATGACTAGAATAAGAGCCACATCCTTGAAGCACAGTAGTTTTTCTTACATTTTGGATGCTTAACATTCTCCATTCTAGCTTAATTCAACGATCTTAGATGGCCTTTTTGGTCTCTCTCAGTTCTGTCTATGGCTATTTTACGAGCACGAACACGGGCATGAGCACCATGGTGCTAATCTTTGGACATTGCAGCATCAATTATTTGGACTAATAGTATCAAAAGCATCAGCACAAGAAGTCTAAACTGAAAAATGATGAACAGTCGCAGTAGATAAAAATGAATCATCTTTAAGTTACCGTAAAATCGTTTGTTTCATGGGGCTACTGCGACCAAACTTACCAAAAAGTGCCCTTTTCTCTCGCACACAATCAGACAGGGCATTGAAGCAACAGAAGATTATTGCGCCAAGTTTGCAGCCATGGTTTTCTTCCATAAATTTCATCCATTTTACTGTCTATTTATCTATTTTCTACGAGAATCATCTTCATCACTACCACTCCAGTAATCGTGTCTCTGCGGTCTCGATGTCCCTGATTCATCTTCTTCGTCTGAATCCCACAATGCCTTTCCTGAATCAGTATTTTTCGATACAAAGTTGTAACTATTCTTCGATTTTCTCATTCTATTCTCCTTTCTTTTAGTGTCTGTGTGTTCATAAGCTTCATTGGATTCATCAATGCTAGAGTCATAATCATTCAGCTTATTATTCTTCTTATCTTTCTTGATGTGATGCAAATCAACTTCATTGCTCCTGTAATCATCATTTGCGCAGCTTAAAACTTTCATGTCATCTTCTTCGTCTTCTTCCTCTTCTTCTGATTGCCACATGGCACTTTCAAGATCACTAAGCATAGTTTCAGGCTCAGAACCTTCTGAATCCATCCTTTTTCTGACAAAGGGCTCGACATTTCTCTTAAAACTTCTATTTTTTGCCAAATCATGCCTCCCTCCAGCTCCTCGAGTCGTTTTGACGATCCCATGAGCTCCATCAGAATCATCTGCATCGTTAGCATTCTGACCATCATCAGAATCCCATTCCTCCTCATTTGCGTGTTCATCATCTTCCTCTTCACTATCGTATAATCTTTGCTTACTATCTCGCTGTCTCCAAACACTTGGCTTTTCAATCTCGTCATCAGAACTGTTATTTGTACGCATATCGGATTTTCTTAGTCTCCCACCATGTTCTTCTCTATTCCTATACCTAATTTGGCTAAGCTCTTCTTTCTCTGCTGCTTCCTCAGCAACCCAATCTCGATCTGCTGCATCCTCTATCTCAGCTATGAATCTGTCTAACTCTTCCTGGTCACTGTCACTATGAGATTCCTCTTCTTCCATGTTACGCTCGATCTCTGTCGCTGTCTGCTTATCACCGTAGAAGACATACGGGGTACCTTCTTTTTTGTCAATGGCATTAAAAAATGTTGAAGCTACTCTCTGGATGCTGGCCATAGCAACTGGATCCTCTGGGTTTATACCCTTACGTCTGAGCTCTTGTTCTATCTTCTTTATGTTTAGCTTCTGAGAATCGAGAGCTTGTTCAAATCTGGCCTTGAATAACGCCTACGTAAGAGAACAAACAACTGTTATTCTACTGTTTTCTTGACTTCCTTTATCCAACAACATTAATTATGATCTCCATTCACCCAATGGAAGAAATAATTTCCACCAAATCTAGTTAGTCAATTTATTCAATCACATCTAGTCAGTTTCACCAAAGGGGCTAACATAGTGGCTAGGAAAGAGTTAAGATCTAAGACCAAGCTTTCAAAAGAATACAGAATGAAGGTTGCCATAAAATTAAGGGACAAAAATTCAGCCTATCCCTTTTTAAGAAATATGGGGTGTGTGTGTGTGTGTGTGTGTGTGTGGGTGGGGTGGGGTGGGGTGGAGGAGCAACCCAAAAGAAGTACTTATTTTTAAAAACAAAACACTGTGATCCAGCATGCGTACCTTTCTCTTAGTAAGGGTGTTGATTGGTATCAAATTTTTAGGTTGACGATAGTTTCTTCCACGAAACATGATGATTGTTTTCACGTTATGTACATTCACGACAATTCCACCGCTAAGTCTTGCAAGCATGATTGCCATTTCCTTGATCTTTTCTTTGGGGAAGTTATCACAACACACTTGCACAGTCTCATGAAACTTCCAATGGAGATGCATATTCTGGACCACTCCTCCAAACACTCCACGAACACCAACTGGGACGTAATTCTTATTTCTAAAGCCTATTTTTTTATAAGCTTGAAGCTGTTCAGGGGTCAGGAGCTCTGGGTCATGACGAGGGGGTGGCAACTCTGGGAGCTCATACTTCTTGAGTTGTTGTAAAAGTAATGCTACTTTCTTCTTGGCCTATGAAAGATATGAGACAAATGTGGTCATACTAATCAATCAAATTTATAAATTGTGTGCGTGTAGAATTATGTTTTTATTTAAAACAAAGGCAGCAGTATAGTGACTTAAATTGAACATCAAATGTCAAATTCAAATTTCCCAGAGAAGGCTGTAATTCATAAAATATCTCTTCAATCACAATATTCATCAACATTAAAAACAGATGTAAGTATGTCATCAAAATCGACAACATAGATTATAGCGTCGAAATGACATACTCTTTTGAGGTTGTAAAGGAGCCTTTCCTCCTCTGTCATCAGCTTTTTCTTAATTTTCTTAGCTCTTCGGATCTCCCTTAAGGTCTTACCAGACTCTTTCCTCATTCTCCTCTCCACCTTACTACGCATGCTCCTTCCCTTCGATGTCGACATACAACGGGACAACCCATTGAAAGAACCAACAACCTTCCATTTAGAAGGAAATACATATTCACTACGAATGCTTCTAAGGGCCACATTGCTTGAAGCAATCTCTGAATGAAAATCTGCTAATGATACGACATTGCTGCACACATTAAAAAAAAAAAAAAATTATATCCTATCAGAATCTTTGTTCCAACTGCATTGAACAAAGTGGATGCTATCATTACATCTAAATGCCTTGGATATATGCTGAGGAACAATACCCACAGAATCAAAGTATGCATTCAATTGGATACTTGGAAAATGAGAGAAGCAGTACAAACGAAGTTAAATAATGTCATATATTTCCTGAGCAGATTCAACTATGAAAGAGCGTCATATCTAACAAGTAAAATCATGATCTTTTTCTAAGAGTGGTGAATTCCATAAGCAATAGCAGAATGGATGCACTTTTTTAACGCAGTTCATCAAAGGGAATGAAAAAACAATAAAAGCATAGACTTAAGGAGAAAGCGAGTTTTTCAAAAAGCTGTATAGATTTCTTAACAAGGGAAAAGAAAACACACTAGAAAACCGAAAGAGAGAAAATTCATTAGGGTTCTCAAAGAAAATATAGGAAGCAATCAAATCGATTATAAAAAAAGGAATTGATGATTGAATGACTGCCGGAGAGACGAAGCGCCAAACTGGCTCCCCTGAGACTCTATAACTGAAGCCACAATATGGAAACAAGAACCTAATTCACAGCACCCAGCAACCAAATGCAACGGAAAGAGAGCGAGGGAGAGAGAGAGACGATACTTGTAGCGATTTGATAGAAGAAGAGTAGAAACCCTAGTAAAACAGAGCCTTCGAGTAGCAGAAAACATTGATGAATGGAAGAGATGACGATCAATCGCTCATCTCCATTCCTAAACACCGCCGATCTATCAGGGTTTGGCGCTGCAGCCTGCAGGGTTTAACGTTCTTTCAGATTTGACCATTTTACCCCTGCCTTTATTTATTTATTGTTTTTATACAACAAATGTGGATTTAATGTTAATTATTTAACTGAAGTGATTACTTAATAAAATATTAATATTAATAATTAAAAATATATATTCTCTTAATAGATACCATTAATATAATATAAATTTGAAGACTAACTTTAATAATTTCTATTCTAAATTTTTTTTTGTCAAGTAACGTTCTTGATAGAAGTATCAAAATTCTCGATAAGATAAGACTGTACAAGACAAAATTCTTGATAAAATAGGACTGTTACAGAGACCTATCATGAACAAGACAAAAAATCTCCTTCATGTACTTTTTCTACCTTCTCTTTATTCTACTCGATAAAATAGCTTCGTTTCTGGTTGACAAAAAGAAATCTTCTCATGAACACGAGCTCGATTTCTTAAAGAATAGTGTAACGACCCAGATCCACTGCTAGTAGATATTGTCCTCTTTGGGCTTTCCCTTTCGGACTTCCCCTCAAGTCTTTAAAATGCGTATTTTAGGGAAAAGTTTCCACACCCTTGTAAATGGTGGTTTGTTTTTCTCCTCAACCAATGTGGGACATCATAGATAGAACGTAATTCGTGAAGAACGTAATTCGTGAAAGAAACATCGAAGAAATGGAGAAGGGAAATAAATATAAGACCAAATACCATTCTCAAAATGCATCACCACCACTACACAGTCATGAATATCAGTTTTCATACATCCCATAACAAATAGTAATCAGTTTCTACATTTTCATGGTGTGTTTAACACAAAATTTGAGCAATAACCAGCTCGATCACGAGATCGGTCATATTCGTTCTTGATTCGACGACTTGACAATAAAACAACTGATATATGTGATTGTAAATTGTTATGTGCCATGCAGGTGGGGGTGATATGCATGGCATTCTCCACACAAATGAAAGCCAAATGACAGAAAAGAGTTTTACAACGAAATATGGTGAATTCGAGGAAGATTCTGGCCGAAAAGCCAGATTGTAACATGTCGTTCTTACGAGATTTCGCTTCATATCCTGTCGAGCCAGTCGAAAATGCTCTCTTGAGAACCAAACTGCAGGTCCTGTAAGCAATGATCAAAGTTGAGTTATATAGATCAAAGGAAAGCAAGCATTTGAAACTTGGGAGTGAGGTTAACTTACAGCAAGATGAAAATCAGGTGGAGTATCCAATTCAAGGTTCTCAAGGTCTGCAATTCCACACGTAACGTTATCGTTCACGATCTCATGGCAACCGTTGCTACCGGAGAGCGGGAAAGACATTTGAGTTAGTTGGCTGTTACTTGTAAGAACATTAGAATCCAGGACTTCATTGCACAATAAGTTGTCTTCCAAGTAATGTAATTCAGCATCATCTATACCCTGAGATTCTCCGGCCAACCATCCCGGGAATCCGACGTCGTTCTCCAATGAAATATGAGCTGCTTCTGGAGTCAGCTCTTCTACCTAATCAACAAAGCATACTAAAGTGAGAATTAGACAGATGAACACATTATAGGGTCAAGGCATGAACGCAGTTGCCATAGAAACTCCACTTATCCGCACACATCAATGTTGCCCAAGCCCACCGCAAGCAAATACTGTCCTTTTTGGACTTTCCTTTCTGAGCTTCTACTTCAGGTTTTTAAGATTCGTCTGTTAGGGAGAGGTTTTCCCATCCTTATAAGGAATGCATTGTTCTCCTCTCCAACCGATGTGGGAACTCACAATCCACACCCCTTGGGGGCCCAGCGTCCTCGCTGGCACACCGCCCGATGTTTGACTCTGATATCATTTATAACAGCCCAAGTCCACGCTAGCAAATATTGTCTTCTTTGGACTTTCCCTTTCGGGTTTCCCCTCAAGGTTTTTAAAACGCATGTGTTAGGGAGAGGTTTCCACATCCTTATAAGGAATGTTTTGTTCTCCTTTCCAACCAATATGGGATCTCACACAAATAGACAATGAAACTAACTTAAACGATAAGCTACCTTTGCAAATGATTGAGGCAGACCATTTTCAGCAACATCATTGGAAACAAATGATTTCCCGGATCGAGGAGGTATCGGAGGATTCGACTTGGGAGTTCTAGGACTAGTTTGATGGAGCAAAGCATCAAAATCCTCAATCAGCATATTATCATTGCTCTTACTACATTGCTTTGGCTGCTGATAAGAAATCTTTGACAAAACATATTCACCTTCCTTCTCATCTTCTTCAACTCCCAAATGATATTGATGTATCACCCAGCTCGACCTTTCGGGTTTCGAGCCTCCCTTCGAACTTCGGTACAGAGAGAAGATCTTTTTCCATCCCCTATGAACACCCTTATCTATCACAGCTTTGGTTTTACCAGTCTTGTGCCACCGGAAATGTTCCATGCTTGAACTATCTTCACTTTCAATTTTGCGGCGCTTCCTTTGGCCCGTGGCATATGCATTGCTTGTTTTGTGAAAGAAATGGACATCATTTCCATCTTTACTAACACCTGAATACTTGAAAATGTTATGATTCTAAGTAAGAGAACATTATAGTATGGGAAATGAAAAGAGCAACACAGATGAATTCCTAACCGGGGAGATTTTCTGGATGAGTGTAGCAGATTCCTTGATCTGTGTCTAGTGTGGGGATGAATTCATCAATTAATGCATGTAGTTTTAAGTTCCCAACGGCACACTTTGCTGCTAAGTGACCCATTATTTCTTCATCAGTTGGATCAAACTTAACACCAGCAGGCAAACCAGGCCATTCAGGAGACACCTGAAAAGAAAATGCAATTGAGAGATATTCAAATTAAGGCACGACACAACTTGGGAGAGGAGTCTCATATCGGCTAATTAAGGGGTTGATCATGGGTTAAGTAAAGAATATATCTTCATTGGTATGAAGCCTTTCGGGGAACCAAAAGCAAAGTCACGAGAGCTTATGCTCAAAGTGGACAATATCATACCATTGTGGAGGTGGGTGATTCCTAACATGGTATCAGAACTATGCCCTTAACTTAGTCGTGCTAATCGAATTCTCAAGTGTCGAACAAAAAAGTTGCTAGCCTCGAATGTGTAGTCAAAAGTGACTCAATTGTTGAATAAATGGTGTACTTTGTTCGAGGGCTCCATAGACCTTAGCGGAGGCTCTATGGTGTACTTTGTTCAAGAGGAGGATGGTTGATAATTGTTGGGAGAGGAGCCTCACCTCGACTAATTAAGGGGTTGATCATGGGTTTATAAGTAAAAAATATATATATATCTCCATTGGTACGAGACCTTTTGGGGAAACCAAAAGTAAAGTCACGAGAGCTTATGCTCAAAGTGGACGATATCATACCCTTATGGAGGTTCGTGATTCCTAACAAACGTTAAATTTCTGCTTAAATATGAATGGAGCATTTACTGCATATGAAGAGTGATGTTTTAGTCCATATTAAATTGAAGTATCACTATAAGAACAATTATGAACACACAGGAAGGAGTTCAAACTTACATCTGTATTATCAATAATAAAGTGACAGTTTGGGCATTCTCGTTTGGCATCACAATCTTTAATTACTTGCGAAGAGGATTGGCTGATGTTTCTGACTTTTCTTGCAAATGTTCGGCTATCAAGGATCCAAGCCCTACAAGAATGAGTTGCTAAAAGTTAAAATTCAATCGCTAAACTTTTAAAAGGAACATCTAATTCATCGGACTAAAAAAATAAGCATTCAAGAGGTTGAAACTGAGTCCTTAAAGATGAAGAATTAAATTATTTGCAAACTTTTCATTTATGGTACCTTGAGTTTCTAGGCCCACACACATGATAATCTCACGAACAAAATTGCGAGAACCTACAACATGCAGTAGTCAAACAACACAATTTTTTTTTTACTTATCCCAGTGAGATCTCGCATCGGTTAAAAAGGGTAATGAAACATTTCTTATAAGGGTGTGGAAACCTCTCCCTAGAAGACGCGTTTTAAAACCTTGAGGGGAAGCTCGGAAGGAAAGATCCAAAAAGGACAATATTTGCTAGTGGTGGGCTTGGACTGTTACAAATGGTATCAGAGCCAAACACTGGGCGGTGTGGCAGCGAGGATGCTAGGCCCCAAGGAGGGTGGATTGAGAGATCCCACATCGGTTGGAGAGAGAACTAAACATTCCTTATAAGGGTGTGAAAACCTCTCTATAGCAGATGCATTTTAAAACTTTGAGGGGAACCCTGGATGAGAAAGCTTAAATAGGAAAATATTTGCTGACAATGGGCTTAGGCAGTTACAAATAGTATCAGAGCCATACACCGGGCAATGTGTCTGCAAGGACCCTGAGACCCCAAGTAGGGTGGATTGTGAGATCTCATATCGGATGGAGAGGGGAACGAAGCATTCTTTATAAGAGTGTGGAAATCTCTCCCTATAAGACATGTTTAAAACTTGGAAAGGAAACCCGAAAGGGAAAGCCCAAAGAGGACAATAGTTAGGCTTGGACTATTACAAATGGTATCAAAGCCACACACCAGGGATGTGCCAGTGAGGATACTGGCCCCCCAAGTGGTGTGGATTGTGTGATCCCACATCGGTTGGAAAGGGAACGAAACATTCATATGGGTATGGAAACCTCTCCCTAGCAGACGCATTTTAAAACCTTGAGGAAAAACCCAAAGAAGACAGTATCTACTAACGTTGAGTTTGGGCTATTACACCTCAGAACAATAGAACAGTGAGATTTGAGAATTTGTCCCCCAAAATCACCAAGTTCCTTCTCCAAACTCCATTATAATTAGGTCAAACAGTGGTGGTTAAATATTTGAAAAATATTGGTCTGTGAGGAAAGAAAACATGAATATGGATGGTATATTCATTTACAGGTTGGTGAAGTAAATTCTTAAAATGATCCAAAACGATGGTTTTTGGTGCATTGGCAGGAAATAAAAGCAAAACCATCCTAAATATGTTGTCTATTTTGGGTCTGGTTAGCTCGAACCATGGCAAAAGATTTTGAGTCTTAAGACCCAAATGTCGAAAACAGGATATTCCCCCAATTTCTTAACCACAAAGGATCATGTTGGGCTAGTGGGGCATGTTAGCTCTGCCATTAACGCGAATAATCGAGCTCTCAAGCAACAAACAGTAATAATATAGCTTAAAAGATATTAAGTTGTGTTTCCCTTTCAATCTCGAGTATTAACCACATCCTCTGTAGGAGCGTTTTCTCAAAATTAGCAGAGCATTACGAATAAAAGAAGGTAAAACTCCAAGAGCCAGACTTATATTTTCGATTAAACAAAAGGGCAACAATGAACAAACAAAAAAACCCATCATCTTGGCACAATAATTGAATCGACCCAGAAACACAATGAACAGAGAAACAGAAGAGAAAACACACACACACACACACACATTTTGGTATCAGGGATTGAAAGAACTCAAGAACACTCCACAGGGATTAAAGAAATTACATGAAGAAAGTAGACTCACCTCGCCATAATCATCAAGAGCTTGAGATCAAAAACAAAAACGATCAGAAATGGTGGAAGAAGAAGAGGAATCGCATTTCCGCGAGTAAGGGGAGAGATATAATATAATGCTTCAGCGCGTTTGAGCTTCAGATTTTAGTCCGCTACGCTAAGTCTTAGTGAAAGAGGCGCGGAAAAAGAAGGCGTTGTGCCGTCCGAAGTCCCAACGGTGCCCAGTGTGAGCGGGAAAAAACTGAGTTCCTGGCTCGGTAAAGGGTCGGGTATGTTGAGGATTATTGGGATTGGGAGTGTCCCACATTGGTTAATTTAGTGGAAGATCATGGGTTTATAAGTGAGGAATACTATCTTCATTGGTATGAGGCCTTTTGGGGAAGCCCAAAGCAAAGCCATGAGAGCTTATGCTCAAAGTGGACAATATCATACCATTGTGGAGAGTCGTGATTCCTAACAGGGTACAAGATCATAGGCTCGGAAGAATACGTTGAAGCATGTTTGGGGGAATTGTTGTACATGGGTGTGGGGCCCAACGTTGACGGAATCTAGGACCGAGGCTAAGTTATGGAAGACGAAGCTGAGGTGTCTAGTGGAAGCATTGTAACTTCGAAAAGCGAGTAAATGCCGGCAAATTTCAGGTGGGGACATAGAGATATACTTGCGGCCCAAGTAATATCACTCAATACTTGGACTTGGTCCACTCTTTAGATACCTCCTTTATGTTCTTTTTGTTTTCTCATATATATATATATATATATATATATATATTGATTTTTTCTTTTCAATTTAATTCATTTAGTCAACAAACTTATAAATTTGTGGTAAATATTGTTAAAACCCAATTTGTGAGATTTGGAGAAATTGAACTAAATGACCTAATTATTACAAACAAATCAAAATCATAATAAAACACCCCCTTGAAAATGTGGAAAATATAGTAAAATTTAAGTAGTTTTAAAAGACCTACAACAACGATGTCAAAAGGTGTACAAGGACGTTGGGACCCAAAGAAAGTGGATTGGGAGGTCCCACATAGGAGAGAGAACGAGTACCAGCTAGAATGTTAGGTACCGAGGATAAATTATGAGATCTCATATCAGTTGAAGACAAAACATTCTTAGTGTGAAAATTACGGAGGTGTCTATAACTTCCCACCAGGACCTAGTGTAACAAAAGATTCCTTTTCAAAAAAACGTTATCCTAGACTATAGTGAGGAGTAAGGAAGGACTTCCAGGCGGCACAACATCAAAAATGTTTACGTTAGTTTCGTCTTAAATTTCATTGAGCGATACGTCCCAAGTTGTTTTTTTAGTGTGGATTGATAGTCCCAAGTAATGATTTGAGCAATACGTCCCAAGTTGTTTTTTTCGAGCGTGGAGACGTTTTATTGTATCAATCTACCTTGTTTAATTCCCGTTGAAGTATATTTTCACCCCTCTTGTTCATAATACCCATATATAGCAACAATAATCAATTTGGCGGAAAAGGGGAGGAAAGGTTTTTTTAGGTACCACGAGAACAAATTTTTCTCCGAGCGCATTTTAAAACATTGAAGGGGAGTCTCAAAAGGAAAAGTCCAAAGAGGACGATAGACTTGAACTGTTACAAATATATTTACGAATTTCTTTTAAAAAATGTCAAATACATACATAAATATTGTCAAGGTGAGCATAGTTCAATCATAGTTGTCGTGTAACCTTGACCAAGAGACCAAGAGGTCAAAAGTTCGAATAATCCCGGCTGAATTCAAATGAAAGTTTGGGTGTGAAAAACTCGAAGAATAAAGAAAGCAGGAAGAAGAAGCAAGCAGGAGAGGAAGGCATTTGGATGAATCATTGTTCTTACAGTTGACATCACAGCAACCCCAACTCCACACTCACTTATGGATTCAACTTGAACAGATATCACTAATGGAATCTGCATCACAATTTATCTTTTGATGAACTACACTGCTTATTCTTTATTCGTTTCGAAGTAAACTTCCGTTATTATACAATTTGCAAGGATCTCCAACTCTAATTCCATGAGTTCATTTCTTAACACAAGGATCAGTAACAGCTACCAGAGAAACATGAGAAGAACCTGCTTGGTTTCTCTTCTATCTCGCTTTTCGGGACATCCCCCGTGCCACGTCTTGTGGCTGCCATCAAAGAACTAGTTCCAGGAGACTCTGGTGGCAGCACTGCATTCTCAGGTGCCTGCACTGTTGGTGGTGTAACATACTCTGGCTGTGGAATGGTGGAGAGATATTTCAAGAGCATCTGTATGATTTCGCTGAAGTTCGGCCGAGTATTCGGATCCTCTGTCCAACAGGAAGTTATAATCGGGGCCAAATACTCCGGGAGGTTCTCGGCATTCGGTCGGAAATTCTGTATCAACAATGACCAGAGGATAAAATGATGGAGATGATACAACTATTAGTCGTGTACGTATAGATCTATTCAATCAACAAAAGGCAAAACAACAATAAGAACAAGAACATGTAATGTAACATTAATCTGCTCCTACGCTATAATGAAGATAGTGGCTAATGTTTTCAATTTTCTTCTTCTCAACTCGAGAGAGACCTAAGAAATGGAAACCAAGCGACTCTTATTTATTAGTTCAGGGTAAGTGTGAGATTCTATATCGGCTGGAGAGGGGAACGAAACATTTCTTATAAGGGTGTAGAGGAAATCTCTCCCTAGAAAATACGTTTTAAAACAATGAGACAGACGACGATACATAACGGGTCAAAACAGACAATATCTGCTAGCGGTGGGCTTGAGGTGTTCCGTTAAGTTTCTCTAACTAACAACTTGGCAACAGATACATACTCGAGAGAAATTGTTCAACAGTGGATTATTTTAACTGACATAGTCCAATGACAGTACAAGAAATCACCTTAAAAGCAGCTGCATATGCTGCTTGTAGATTCGACATGCCTTCGAAAGGCAACTTATTTTGGACGATCTCCCAGAATACAATTCCAAAGCTATAAACATCCACCTTGTGATTGTAATGCTTCTTCTCTCCATTTCTTAAAGTGACCGTACTATATAGCTGCCACAAAGTATAACAGGTGATATAGAGAACTACCACAAAAGAGCCCCATTGACATGAAATAATACATTAACCAAAAGTTCACCTCTGGAGCCATCCATCTGTAAGTCCCAGTTTCAGCTGTCATCATTTCTGTTACTGACTCTTCTCTAGCCAAACCGAAGTCTGTAAGCTTAACAGTTTTGTGGTCTCCGGTCAAGATCAAATTCTCTGGGGGACGAAAAACGATATCCTTAGAATTAGAATGATCGATCATCCTCAGAAGTAGCATATTGCTGTCCATCCGATCGAGCTTAAACCAGTATATAGTACTGCTACTGCTAAAAGGAAATCTAAAATCTAAATATAGATGCAATGTGAGATCCCACCTCAGTTGGAGAGGAGAACGAAACATCCTTTATAAGGGTGTGGAAACCTCTCCCTAGCAGACGCGTTTTAAAAACTTTGAGAGGAAGCTTGGAAGGGAAAGCTTAAAGAAGACAATATCTGCTAGCGGTAGGCTTGGACCATTACATACAGCGGCACAGAAATGAAATGAACAATATTGACATACAATCATCTTGAAATAATTCCAGCAGACTTGTACTATCATATCTCTTTTCAAGAGTAAATTATACTCTATACTACCTGAAGAATTTTGATTTATTAGGCTTCAAAGTACAGTTAGCAGAAGTATACCAGGTTTGAGATCGCGGTGAATGATCCCATGAGAATGCAGGCATTCCATTGCGCGTGCTATATCAAGTGCAAAACAAGCTGCTTCGTGCAAGTCCAAGCACCTTGGCCGTATACTCAACAAGTACCTTCGTAATGTACCGCCTAAAAGAAGCTCAGTCACTATCACCATAATGGGCTCCTTGCAAGCACCTATAAACTGAGACAAACCGCCCCCACATCCCACAAGTTACTATACAACTCAGTTCATTTCGTTAAGCTGATTACTACCCTTTCTTTTTCAGGAAACTAAATAATCATTAAGTGCCATAAGAGTACAAAGAAGACTGCAAAAGGCACCAAAAAAAGAGAATCCAAAAAAACTAATAGAACAATCAAATTACTCGGCAATTAAAGTTATTAACTAAACACCGTATCGACAACCTTTGCAAGATTCTTGTGCTGAACTTTGGATAACATTGCAACCTCTCGAGCAAAGCGTGCCTCAGTTTTTGCAATTTCTTCTGGAGTTTCACCTCTTCGAATTATTTTAATAGCAACATTTTCGTTTTTGTATCTGGATTGTGAAAAAGAATTATAATTGCACTGTGACGAGATGCTGTTAAACAAACACAAGCCATAAAAATATGCATGCCTGATTGTAATTAAACAAAGAAAATAGAGAAAGAGGGAAGGAAAGAGAGAAAGAACAAAACGATTACAAACCAAGAATTCAGAAATCAGAGTTGAATAGAACATAAGAAGCTTCAAACCCAAGAATTCAACGCTAAGAGAAAGGTATCAAGATTAGAACAACTTACTTCCCCTTGTGCACTTTGCCATGTGCGCCCTCCCCAATCCTTGGCCCAACAAGGATTTGCTTCGGATCGACCAGCCACTTAGCATCCAAATCAAACTCTTTTGAACATAACCCATCACCGGACTCCATTTATTTTACTAAACAAGACTCTTTAAGACATAATAATAAGAAAAACAAAAGGTTTTTGAAGCACAGCTATTACTTCAGAGAGAGAATTGGATGAATCAAACAGCAAGCAGATTAAGTTAAAGGACTATGAAAATATCTGCTTGATTCTGCATGATTCGATCTCTGTAACTCGCCACGGAAAGAAAAATCAAAGGCTCGAAATTCTTGCAGCTCTGCCTTGGCAGGGATGAAAAATGAAGCGAAATAGTGAATAAGGAAAGGAAAAGGCTAAACAAATGCACCAATAAAATAACTTTAAAGGGTAGCTAGCAAAATAACAAAGTTCAGTTGAAAAAAGGCTGAAAGATCCAAGTCGTTCCTAGAGCTTAACCACCCAAAATTTGTGCTTTCAAGTCTCCTCCGAGTAAGGAACATGACAAGCTCTGTATCAGCAAAAGAACGCCGCGGAAGGAACTGGGTCTGTGTCATAGAACAGTAAGAAACAACTCAAATGTTGAAAGGAAAGGGAGAAAGACAGAGAGGGAAACAGAGCAACGGATACGTGGGGAAGGAAATCTGACGGGCTGAAAAGAAATGAAACAATATTCTGCGATAATTCAATCAATTCGATCGCTTTCTTAAAAAATTTCAAGTGGGGCCGTGAAGAATCCTCTTCAAAACGCACCCAAAAGAGAGAAAAAAATGCTTGGGTAGCTTTCACTACACGGATTAATATCTCAGAAAGCGTCTCCCCCTGCTGGGAAGTTAGTACAGACATTTTCTCAAACACTTGGAATGCGTCAAAAGAAAGTAAGATGGTTTGGCCACCGGGTGCTTGACTTTTCCATCAATATAAAAACAAATAGAAAAACACCCAATTGGGAACCCATTTCAACCATTGGTAGGTTAAAATTCAACTCTCGCAGAAACGTAAAAGAGGAAAAAGATGAACAGTAAGTAAGAAAATAAATGGGCATTAAAGTAAGCTCATTGGGTGAAGAAGAGAGGCGCGCATGCTTGACAAATGGGTAAGAGAGATTACGAAAGAGAGTTGGATGAAGTGAGAAACGCAACTCCATCGTCAAACAACAATTTCCACACCAAATTTTTGGTAAACTGTGGAGTTTCTTCTTTGAAAACGTAATGGCGGAAAAGGGTCAAAAATCAAAATCGAAATGGGAATGTGGATTAAGACATGGATTCACGTGCTTGGTTTTTGTTTCAAGGAAATTGAAAAGGAGAGGAGGAGGATGAAGTGATTTAAAGGATGCAGGTGGCGGTAGATGAGAAACTGGGGGGATGCATTAGACATGAGGTGTTGTGTGCTTAAACTACCTTATAAATGTCTCATTCATGTCACTAATTAATTTGGATGTGCTATGGAATAGTTAAATTACAAAATTAATCCTTACAATTTTGATACAATTAAAATTTAGCTTTTATTTTTTCTAAAGGTATAATATGTGATACCAAGTAAATAAAGAATAAATGAATGAACCAAAACCGAATAAGAGCGATGATGAAAATAGAATGACTAAGAAGAACTTCAAAGAAATGCAAGTTATTATCTATACCAACCATGTGCACCGTTAAATATGCTTTACTTAGAACAATTCTATGATAGGTGACGCATATGAATGAGGGCAAAGTATGCTAAAAAAAAACTCGTGTTGATCTGTGGAATAGTTTGCAAATTATAAGTGCAGTGATCTATTAGACACAAATTAAAGTTACCATTGTCGAAGACTTTAAGTCAAAATACCAAGTGCAAATAGAGTTAATCTATAGTTGTATTGAAAAAGACCGAACGAAATAGAAGAAGGGAGGAGATTCTCGATCGACATGTTGCAGAAAAGTTTGAAATCCTTGCAACTATGACAGAAACCCGTTTGCTACCTTTCATTTTCATATTTTCACATAAATATACCAAATACCTAAAATTAAAGGCAATGAACAAAATTTAGGTAAGAGAAGTATCATTGACTTCAGAAAATATGGAAATCAAACCGAATGAAAACTATATACGTGAAAAAAAACTTATTTAGTAGAAAACAAAAATAAATTCTTTATTTTTATTATATAATTCAAAATATATTATTTATTTAAAAACTTCATATTTGAATTCAAAGTTTGAAAACTATATATCTGGTTGTGAAAATATAAATTTGTGTATGATAGAATCCATTATTCAAGGGGAAAATAATGTGAAATTGACAAAAAAAAAAAATAATAATAAACAATTGGTTGTTTTTAAATTTAGTCTATTTTAGAAGTTTCTTAAAATAACTTTTAAAATAATTATACAAAACCTATTTTCATCGTTTTTCTTGTATTTTTTTTATAATTAAGAAAAGGATTATGAATCACATGGGGTCTTAATTAAATATTTACTTAGAGTAAACTAGTTTTTAATGAATATTATTATAGGAAAAAGAAAACACTAATGGAGTATTTAATTCAAATGTACATAAAGTATTAATTAAAATTTTAAAAATCATCGTCAATCATGATTAAAACTTTGAAAATTCAGAAACTAACAAAAAAATCTCTAAAAAAAGGATGAATCCCAATCTAACAGATTACCAAACAAAGGATGAATCGCCCACCGACACTGAACACACTTTTTGAAGAGATGAAGAACCGCCCAAGAAAGCTTCAGGCTTCAGTAATTGCTCAACTAAGACAAACATTCCACTGTAAAACAATGAACTACAGATTGATTTCCATGAAGATTATATAATATAGAATTTTTTGAACATGACAAAGAGATAATAGCAAACTCAGCGACGTTTGTATAAACAAGGTTTTAGCTGTGGCCAATCGATGGCTTTCCCTGTTGAAATTTTCTCATCCTGTAGAACACAAAGCAAAATGATGATTAAACCCAGTGGTGAAGTAGAAATGAGAGGCAGAACGTGAGGATTTACAGACCTTTTTCTTGAAGTATAACAAGATAAACATCTTGTTTGAGAAGTCCTGCACATGATTGATACTTATAATTTAGCAGCAAGAGAGAAAAGGATAATTAGCAACAGAGAAGTAATATATACCTTCAAAGCTGAGACAAAACCTAGCTCACAAACAGCCTTTATGAACTTTTTGGGATCGGCTCCTCCATTGCTTGGGTCAAATCTGCTTTTGACTTCTGCTATTAGAAGCCATCCACTGCGCATAGAAGCAGAAAGTTCAGCCGCCAAGTGAAAGACAATTACACAAATAGAGGGCCAAAAAGTAGCCCACCAACCGTGGTTTAAGTACTCTTTGTGCTTCTGCCAAGTAACTTTCATAATTGATCCCCATAAGTGAAAGACAAAACACAGCAACATCCACAGATGAAGAGTCCAGAGGTGTCTGCCATAGGTCATAAACATTAGCCAGCGTTTAGAGGTTTCTTTCTCGAAGATAACAGCCAATGAGATTAATCTAAATTTCATGGACAGAAAAATAAAAGTGATGGGTATGATGTAATGCTCCTATGGACATATATATATATATCTATAATCATCAGCATGGGGATTCTTGGTAGAACAGGATAGCAACAATGGTTGCTCAAATAACACGATTAGAAATAAATGGCATATGTTTCAAAGCACTGTTATATCAATTATCCAACTAATCTCGACAAGACCTCAATTTTTTTTTAATATAGATAGCTAATATCATTCTAAAACTGCACCTGTTGAGATGAAATAGATTATATCATCCAATTACTCTAAACTATAGCTGTATGTAATAAGCAGTGTGATAGTTGACATTTATGTACCATACAAGTTATCATCTTCTTTACGTCCCACTCCAATCACTAATAGCAATTTACCATGAGAGTCATGACTCAGTCTCCCCAAGGTTGATTCTAACCAATGTGTGAGATCCCACATCGATTGAAGAGAGGAACGAGTGCCAGCGAGGACGCTGGGCCCCAAAGGGGGTGGATTGTGAGATCCCACATCGGTTGGAGAGGGGAACAAAGCATTCTCTATAAAGGGTGTGGAGACCTCTCCCTAGCAGACATGTTTTAAAAACCTTGAGGGAAAACTCAAAAAGGAAAGTCCAAAGAGGACAATATTTGCTAGCGGTGGACTTGGGCAGTTACAAATGGTATTGGAACCAAACATCGGGTAGTGTGCCAACAAGGACGCTGGGTCCCAAGGGGGGTAGATTGTGAGATCCCACATCAATTGGAGAGAGGAACGAGTGCCAGCGAGGATGTTGGGCCCCGAAGGGAGGTGGATTGTGAGATCCCACATCGATTGGAGAGGGGAACGAGTGCCAACAAGGACCCTGGGCCTCGAATGCATCGGTTGGAGAGGAGAACTAAGCATTCTTTATAAGGGTGTGGAAACCTCTCCCTAGCTATTTTAAAAACCTTGAGGGGAAGCCCGAAAGAGAAAGCCCAAAGAGGACAATATCTGCTAGTGGTGAGCTTGGGTTGTTACCCAATGTGTCCCCAAATGTAAAAATAAAATAAATTTAATACCACAGGAGTGTAATTTTTTTTAAAAACAACTTGCTAGTTGTTAAAAAGTAAAAAGTAACAACGGAGCTTTAGCAAAACCAATACAACTTTATAAGACAGCTGCACAATCTCCTGCAAGGGGAAAATGATACCAATATGGCTAACTTTCATGCATGAAATGCAGTTATATGTCTCAATGCATCTGATGACAATAAGTTCAAATAGAGTGCGCACTTTTGACATATCACAAGCAACAACAGAAGGATCTTTGGAAACCAGATCAAACGAGAAAACTTTATTCTTCACATTTTTAGCAAGGCGTGCATCCCCTGTAATTCCGTTTGAAGGAAAGAAGAGATAACTGAACAAATAAGAATGAATGTTCTTGAAGGATAAATGAACAATACTTGATCAATATTTAGTGAAGTAACGAAAGGGAAACAAAAGATTTTTTTCTAACACTCACCACAGCCAAAATCAGCTACCATAAATGAAGGATCGTGCTCTTTCAGCCATTTTATGATTAAATTCACAGGCAGCTCAGGCCAATGCGACATTTGCTCTTGGTATCCTGTATGATACTACCCATCAAAACGTTAATTAACCCTAATCCTAGGCCTGGTACATGCAATTTACGTCTAAACCTTTCTCAAGGACCAGTGCATAGAAATTCCATATTCATGATTATATACTCAACATTAAAGCTTCATCTATTGAAAATACTTTGCTGTGAAGAAAGAGATAAACTTCTGCTGTGAGCGTCGCGTGAAGAAACTAGTTCTTAAATAGTAACAGAAACTACGTTTAGGAAGCAAGAACAGACGGGCAGAACTTACAACATCAAACAGAACCTGGTCTTCTTTGAAATAACTAAGCGCCTCTTCCCCTCTGAAACACACACACACACACACACAAAAAAGATCAAGTGGTTTCAAACAATGTGGGTCTGACTTAAAAATAAATTGGTAAAACTCAAGGTCAATAACTCTGTTTCAAGATTCAGCTGATAGAAAACTGAAAATTTTGAGATAACATAAACTTGAGACTCAAAATGTAGTGCACACATAAAGAAACACACAAACTCATCAGTAAAAACTAGAACAAAAGACGAAAAATAAAAGAATAGAAGACAAAACCATTACGTGCAGGTATACAACTTCTCATTAAGCATCCTGAAATGACCTCCTGACAAACGAGCTCGCATCTGCAACATCACCCAACCACAATTACGTTCAGTTAATCCTTAAATTCCCAAAACCAATTGATTTCAGAACGAGATTAGTTTTAAAAAATCAGTCGAACCTTATCGAGAAAACTAGACGAAATGGAAAGCCTCTGGGATTTTGTGGCGTCGGAAGAACCAGAAACAACGATGTCTTGGTTTTTGTCTGCTCCACGACGCATCGCCCTCTTGCGCTTTTTGCTTGAGCGGCCCTCCTCCACCATTGTTGTACGAGGAAACCTTGAAGAACAAACTCGCGTTGAGAAGAGGGGAGATCGAAAAGAGCGAAGCAGAACGAATGCTGTAACTGGAACTAGGGCGCGCGCGTTGTGTTAGGAATTTAGCAAAACCCGCCTCAAGGGAGGCCGAAAGTTCGGTTCGGTTCGGTTCGGTTAATAGTTGATTCTATGGAAGTAAAACTGATCCGAACCGACTGCATTCGGTTTATTTAATGGAACAAACCGTCTCTGATCTGGTTCGGTTTTTTTGTTTCGGTTGGTGCTAATTTTCACCCTGGACGGACCTAAACTTTTGCTTGAAGTGAAATAAATTATTGGATGAAAGAAATCAAAAAGAAAAAAAAGAACGAAAAATGGATGATCATATATTTTAAATTTTATTCTATTTTAGTTTTCAATACTTTCAAATATTAAAAATTAGTTTTTATTTTGATCCTTTCACTAAAAGTTTAAAATTATATCTAGTTTTTATTTTTATCATTTCACTAAAAGTTTAAAATTATATATAGATGTTTAGTTCAAAGTTAATTTTTACCATGACACATTGTGAACATGTTTTTAAAAATTATTTTGAATATGAAAAAGAAAAAGTAATTTTAAGAATTTAACTACTCCCAAAACATACCCTAAAATAATATTTTAACACTTTAACAATATTTATTCCTAAAAGAAAAAACTAACAAAAAAAAAAAAATGAGAAACATTAACACTACCAAACTACTAGAGACCATCTTACAACGAGAAGCTTTTTCCCATTCGAAAATTGCAAATCTATTTTTGTGTTTTGGAATAAGAGAAACAAAGCTTCAACAAGTCAGTCGCACCTCAATAAAAGCTCGAGTTTCAAACTTCAAACAAAGAAGTTAGGATGGTTCACTTGATTGATTTTGCTGCACTTCACTTCAGATTCAAAAGATGGAAGCTGAGTGGGTGTCAATTGCGATTTCTTTTCCAATCTCAATGGTCAAAATGAAATTTGGAAAAGAAATTTAATGATCACATTTATTGAACTAAAAAAATCATTTACCATTGAATAAGCAACAAGCAGAAAATAATCCCTCATCATCCTACAACATGATATTCATCATTTGTATGCGTACTGAAAGAAACAAATAATTTGTATCTGTAGATAAAGTAAATAGAGGTAGAAGAAGATTTTGTCTAGTCTTTGCTATAAGAGTCCTGTTGGTATCATTACACTATTCTATAAATCTAATTCAGCAAATTGCTCTATCTTTACTAATATCACCAAATATCCTACCAGAAAATAGGGCACAGATACTTTTATGAGCAAACAAACATAGCCATACCATTTATATTTTATCCTGATCTCCTGTAGAGGCTATAGGCAACAGCGACAGTGGCCACTGCTCCAATTATCGCAGCAGCAGCCAGAATTTCACTTTGTTCCCATTGTCCTGTCCAGCAAGAAAATTTATTAGCTTTCTTTGGGTACCTGCTCTTCTGAAGCTTCTTTCGACTGGTTTTCGATTCTACTACTTTTCCCTGAACTTTCATCTCTGCAACAAGTGAATCCATTACTGCCCTGGCAACAACCTGCTATTGTTTCCACTTTGCTTTGACCGCTGTTTTCTTCAATTTCAACCTTGCTTTTCTTTGTATCTTCTCCATTTGGAATCTTTAGTTCATCTTCCTTTTTGCCTTCCTCGGGATTTGTGCCCATTTGCCCTCTGGAAATGGAATGTCAGTTTAATGTTCTACTATTGGGTGGAAAATAAATGACAAAGAAGAACAAAACAATGGCATCCATTTCACTTCTAAATATATAATTTGTTCTTTGGGGAACAACATAAGGTTTAAGAGGTAGCTCTTCTGAATCAACAATCAAGCAAAGGTGATTGAGGTAGCTACAGTGAAGCCAAAAGTAGGTCGGTCAAGTAGTCAATGAACATATTGCACTACAAACATTAAGGCCATATATTGTGCGGTGCAGAGGGTTAAAGTGAGCTGCAAGTTGGTGAATAGTTAACATGAACGATGAATACTAACAATAGTATGTCCACTCTTACAGGAGGCATCAAGACTTGAACCGGGGAATCTGATGCTCAAAAGTAAGGCAAAAGCCGACGGCCTAAAGGTTCAAGATATCAATTAAGATGTTGTAATTGATAACAACATATAGTTCCAGCTTTAGATCTCAAACACTCAGGTCTACTCAAAGTTTTCCACAGCAACAAAGGGATGATAAAAAAAAAAATGAAAATTGTTCACAATACTCAATACGAAGTACATATAGAAAATGGAGAGGATGATATGTCCATGATCTGTAAATTACAGGGTCTAAAAGTTCAGAAGACAATTGATTATTGATACAAAAATGTATATCCCAAAAAATTGTCAAGCGGAACAATAAAAAAAGAATGCTTCTTCCTTAAAACTCACTATTAATTATTAATACCAGCAATACAAAATAAATTCACTATCCAGTTCAGGAAATAAAATGCAACTAGAGAAGCACAAACCTCAAAAGCCTTTCCACGACCTCGCCCTTTGCAATGTGCCGTTCAAACAATTCAGAGACATCTTCAGGAGTTACATATCCGTACCTATAAACAAGGAAATTGAACCCCAAATTCAACCCACGTAGACACTAAATAATCAGCTAAGGATTTCGTTTTCCAGTAAATGTTTATGCTAGCTTTGATGAACCTTACCAATGACCAGTTGTCTTCCCATCCACACCAGGTTGATATATGATCAGGCATACTTGTGTCCTCCAATGTGTGAACATGCACTGACAAAAACTCGTTCCTTAAGTCCTCGTAACTCAATCTCCTCATCCAACTTCTGAACAAGAACGGGTCCACAGACACCACATCTCCGATCTCGACTAGCATGAACACACACAAACACGTGAGAGCCAGTGAAAGCCTCTGGCACTCCGGATGCCCACTGTTTATCATTCACAAGCACATCATCCACGAAGCCATCCACATCTGACTCTTTTAAACCCCTATTATCATCAAATCAAGAGGACGAAATATGAAAATGAAAATGGAAATGAAAGGAAGGAAAACGGAACAGCGGCACAAATAACAGGAAAAGAACATTCCGATTACTCCAAAATGTTACTGATCTAAAACTTGTTTGGCCTCAAAATTGATAAAATATACTAGATACAGAAACCACAATCGTAGTAATTTGCTAGCGATCAGATTAATTCTAAAAAAATAACGATCCAGGAAGGTAGCAAGGAAGAATACCCAAAGTTTCATTATGTGCATGGAAACCAAAGAAGTTAAAGTCAACAACAGAAGAAATAAAGATGAACACAAGAATTTCATAATATTTGATAAATAAATTATTATATCCTTGAGAAGTGGCAAAGCATATTTCCAGCAGCTTATCAGCTGCCGGAAAATTTTCGAAAACCACGACAAGATTCCACCTGATTCTCAAAAGTTACCTGTATTTGACCATTTCGGGAAAAATCAACACATCTCCATCCGAAAATCCAGTTTCCTCGCGTCCAGCGAACATTGTCAGCTTCGTCTGACAAAACCAATTAAAAGACAAAGTTGAAAACAAAAGCATCCACTAAAATCCACGGCATTCAACAACTCCTAACAAAACCAAATCGAAAACGCCAAATTCCGAAGGAATAGGATTTCCGAATACAGAAACAAACAGCATCGATTTGCAAACCTTAACGGAGATATCATCCTTGCGAGCTTTGAGAGCGGCAGAGAGGAGCCTAGGGAGGGCGTCGGAATCAGATGCTTCGAGATGCGATGGCCAGGCCTCCGGAGTCTTGTAGCAGAGAAAAACGTGGCGATCATAGGCACTGACGGTGCCAGCGAGGCTGCTCTGATACATCTCCTCTCGTCGAAATCCAAACTTCTCGTCGTCGGCGCCGGAAACGGTGGCGAGATTATCGGAAGCCATAGAGAGATCGACGAAACGAGGTCAGAGAATGAGAATAGTGAAGAAAGTGGTAATGGTGGAAAGAGATAGCGGAAAGGAGGGAACGGGAAAGGAGAAGGGATCGGATTTCTTCTGCTTCTGAATCCCATTTGGTAACGCTTTATGAGTGCTTTGGACAACGACTTGAGCCACGCGACAGTGGTGCTTGCAACACGCGCCAACGGAAGTTCATATTTGTTAGCTGTAAACATACTAACATTTTAGATTTGGGTTTCAAGAATTAGTTAAAAAAGAAAAAAAAAATCAATATTATATATATATATATATATTATCTTTAATTTAGACTCAATTTTGTACATAAATTTTAAAATATTACATTTTTATTTCTAAATTTTTAATTTAATTTTTATTTAATCTCTAAGTTTTGTTCTTAATACTTACTTTTGGTCTTTAGATTTAATTTTTCATTGAAGCATTGGAATGAAATAGAAACTAAACTTAAAACTCATAAGTAAAATTGTAATATTTTAAATCTGAGAGATCCATCCGTGCATGGAAGCTACATGCTCGGAAGAGCTAAAAGCACACTCTCCTGGCCCTAAACCTCTATTCCTGACCTCATTGAAGGAGGTAAAACAGCCGTAGAGTCTATGGAGAATGTTTGAGATACTTTGATCTAGTAAGGAGTTGGTTTGGCTGGTCCTTCCGAAACTAACAAACTCAAGAACCAAAAATGAATTTTTTCTCCTAAAAATTAAGTTTATAAATATCATTGGTTTATTTACAAATTGAAGACGTACCTTCCTGTGAACAAAACATCAAGTCTCTCTTCACTTGGTTCATACTTCCCCTAGAGTTACTGCTGAGATAGTGTATGTCTGGCCTTCTACTGTCACAATCTCCCCCACATTGCGAGTTCTGAAACAAAACCCAATTGAAATCAAGACAAAAATGATTCATGTTTCTTTACCCCTTCAGATACCAAAGAAGACTATTTTGGTAAGTGAACTATATCAGAACACGTGGAGTAAAAATGTAATAACCCAAACCTACTACTAGCAAAAGGGAGAGATTTCCACACATTTATAAGAAATACTTCGTTCCCCTCTCCACCCGATGTGGGATCTCACAAAAAAAACCAGTCTTGTAACCAGTGTCACTCAACTCAAGGCAGCTTTATGTGCTTGCCTATGGAGCACAGCAAAGTGGGGCAAATGTTTCTTGCATTGTACTGTGCTTTAGCAAGCATCTCTATTGATGTGCTCGCCAAGCTCACCATTGTTGCACCTTTCAAGTGTGGAAAATAGGTGAGGCGAGTGCCTGGTTGAAAAGAGGCGAGCACTTTTCCTACAATTTAGTCTTTCTCCAAATTAAGAGACATGATGCTTTAGAGGTAACTTTGGGTTTTGGAAACAATATCCACCAACTAAGAAGCTAACAGTTACCATTCCAACTGCTATATTATAAAAATCCATAGTTACAAAAGAGATGAAAGAGAAAACCAAGAAAGAATTAGAAAACGAAACGGATGCCTCCTAACTAAGCCCAATTTCTAAATCTATCCTTAAAAGATTCTGATATTTATCTCCAGCCAAAATTCTCAATAGGTAGCCTTGATTGCACAAGACCAAAAGACGTTGTGTCTTAGGTTCAGAGAGAGAGACCACAAAGAAGGCATTACATATGATGAATGGTTTGGCAGGGGAAAGCACAAGCAAACAGGAATAAACTTGGTAACTTAACTTACATGCAATCTGAAAAAGCAGAAATATTTTAGGTGTTCTTCAGCAGGATGAAGTATATCAATTAACTCCATGTCAATTTTCAGCAGAGTGATCAAAGATTGAGGCTTTATAACCTGAAACTCAAAGCACAGTGACTTGTTTTAGTATGAAACTGGTGGAGTATTCCCGACACAAAAATCACCATGTTCGATACCTATTTTGTTTTTTGTGTTCGATCTTTTTGAAAACTAAGCTTGTAAACACTACTCCCATCTATGAAATTCTTAGTTTTGTTACTCTAAAAATAACATTTTCAAAATCTAAGCTAAATTTAAAATAATAATGAAAACAAAGAAACAGTTCAATCGCTTGGAAAGAACATAAGAAGCATGGACATGACCATTTGACGATTGATTCTTATGAAGTTGATCATAGAGAGGCATTGAGCAGTAGGCCTGAGTAAGGGCATAAGACGATGATTCTTATTGCAATTCAAGAGAAAGACTTGGATATGACCATTTTATGAACAAATTTGAACTTGTTTGATGACGCTATTGTTTCTTAATGGACAAGTTGTCAGTACAAATCTGTATTTGAGAGAATTACGGGTTCTACTATTCTCCTTTTTAAATGGAAACCAATGCCAACTACGCTGCACAGACAAAATGTGAGCAAAGAATTTGAATAAAGACAAATTAACAAAGCAATTTACCAGACAACTGAACTGCAAAAGCAGCAAATGTAAGCTGATATCAATCCAGAAGTTCAACAGAGATTCAAGTAAACACAATACTATATATACTTTGACAATTCGAACTATTCAAACGGTAACGGCCCAAACCATCTGCTAGTAGATATTGTTTTCTTTGGGCTTTCCCTCAAGGTTTTTAAAACGCGTCTGCTAGAGGAAGGTTTCTACACCCATATAAAAAATGTTTCGTTCTCCTCTCCAACCGATGTGAGATCTCACAATCCACCCTCCTTCGGAATCCAGTGTCCTAGTTGGCACTCATTCCCTTCTCTAATCGATGTGGGACCCCCCAATCCACCCCCTTCGAGGCCCAGCGTCCTTACTGGCACACCGCCTTGTGTCCACCCCTGAGGCTCATCCTCCTCACTGGCACATTGCTCAGTGTCTAGCTCTGATACCATTTGTAACCGCCCGAACTCACCGTTAGCAGATATTGTCCTCTTTGGGCTTTTCCCTTTTGGACTTTCCCTCAAGGTTTTAAAATGCGTCTGCTAGGAGTCTGCTAGGAGAAGGTTTCCACACCCTTATAAAAAATACTTCGTTTTCCTTTCCAATCGATGTGGGATCTCATACGAACATTGTTGTACACACTGTTCATAGGAAGACTTGACAAATTAAGGTATCGGCTTCTAAGGAAAATTGAACACATCTGCTAAAGGTGCTAATCATGGCTATCAACGATTAAGTAATATATATAACCATCGTGATCACGTAACAATTTAACCTCAAAAGACATACAAGGATTCCTCATAACCCACTAAATCAAATCCCACTTTTCAATAAGCAACTGGTTCATGAACTAACCTCAATCATCCCGGATCTACTTTCAACCCCACATTGTTCAATCGAGTAACAATCTTCCCATTCAGAAAACTTCCAAGCCTGGGACCAACCAATTGGAGAGGCTTTTTTTGGGCTGGCTATGATGTAATTCTTTTCAATTTACCTGATGAAAAGTTTCTTGTTATCATCAAAAGAAGGAAGAACAAGAAGAAGAAGCTGGAATGGAATCTTTCTTGAAAGATTTTTCTAATTAGTGCGGTGGTCAGCATGCAAAGATCAATCAATTTCAGATGTACAGAGAACGCTAAAACTAAATATCAGCACAGTGATAATACAGAACAGCTTACTAACTGCGCCTCAGCAGTGTTGAAGCTACAGAAGGAACGAGGAGAAGCCATTGATTAATATCCCAAACCAATTTCCATACCTGATGAAGAGCTAAATAAAGTATAAGCGGCTTCGCAGCTTCAACTTCTACTTTCATACGCTCATCTAAGTTCCACCAACTACTACCAGGAAACAGCGAACGCGAAACATGAATCGAATTTCCAAATGATTTGAATTTCTCATTTCCATTTCGGTCATTTTCAAGCACCATATATCGGAGCATCAGTGAAGATTTCCCGCACACGATGGCGATAGCATTAGAATTCATTACTTCCAAAACTACTAGAAATGATAATCGGGAATTGAGGCTTCATCGTCGGCTCAAAACCAGACGATCGAAATCTTGAACTGGGAGAGAATTTTGCCGGTGTAAAATACGGAGAAAGGAAAATGCGAAGATTCTGGCGGGCAATTTCCATGTTTGCATAAGAAATATCTTTGATGTACGTGGTGCAGAATCAATCGAGACCCGAACCGATCAAGCCGAATCATCCGGTTCATATCATTTTGACAAACCGAACCGACCGTTCAACCCGAATACTTCCGGGTTAACTGAGCTCACGTTTCTTCTTCTTCTTTTGCTGAACTTGGTTTTTCAATTGAGCAGCAGATTCAGAGCTAAAACGCCACCGTGAAGCTCTCCTCTTCCGATGGCTGAGACCGAGGAACCAAAAATGAAGGCGCGGCCGATAGTGCGCCTGGGGATTTTCCTTATTTCTCACAGTATTTTCTTCAGGTGCGCTGCTGTTGATTTTACATGGATTTGACTCTCAGTTTGGATCAGAATCTAATCATTGATGAATGCCTTGTTCTTTTCTTTTTTGGGTGTTTTCTAGCGTGATTTGCTTCTCTGCAGGGGTCTTAGCTCTTCTGCTACTACCTATGTTCTCCATGAACACTTACATTTCCGAGAACGCTCTCATGCCAGGTCAATTTGGCTTCTTGCTTAGCTTGCTTATCATTATCTAATTTGTTTGATTCATTATTCATCATTTTTGTGGTTTCTTGATTGATCTCCTGGTAGATTAATTACAAATTAAGATTCACTAGAAGTTGCGGAAGTATCTGAAATTATCGGATCATCAAATTTATGTATCCTTGTTCTTCTGCAGTGATCTATTCATTTTACTTTATTTGGATAGACAGTAATCCTATCTGGTGGCATATATTTTCTCACAGGCTCTGCAAATACTATGCTTTCGGGTCAGGAAGTCTCAGACTCGAACAACTTGGTGAAGGATCTGAAGAGCTTGAATTCACAGCCTGGCTCAACAGTCTTGTATGCACTCACTGCACCGGCTTTATCCCCCTTTTTCTCCTTTAAAACCATAATGGAATTTTTTTTATGCTGAACTTGTATGCTTATGATTTTGAGAATTACCAATTAAGTGAAAATTCTGTCCGAGTGATTTATGTTTTATATGCCCTGACATTAATGCTTTCGTGCATTTGCATGCTTTAAAGGTATCTACTCATTTTAACTCGGCGAACTATTTTGCTAATTACAAGAATTTTAGTCAGTCGGTGGTAGGGCCGAACTTTGAAGTTCACTTGTATCCTATATTCCCATGAAAATATCAAGGAATTCATGGACCCATTTGGAGGAATATTTGAATATATTATCCGACTTTGGATTTCAATATGAACTTCTGAATATAGTATTAGCCTCCTTCATTTGCAATCTTGAGACATTTGCTGAGGATAGTTCTTGTATGGAAAGGTATTAGACAATTAGTTCTGAAGTTCTCATACAAGTTACATGTATCAAATGAAGGCTTTCATCAAAATGTGGTTAGTCTTGTTTCCTGAGATGTGATGTCTGCGTGAGTTTGGTATTATCTATGGCCATGTAATCTGTGCATGTGGATTGGCATGTCATTTTATGTCGGACAGGAGGAGCGTTGGTGTGTAGAGATGACCATAAACGTAATTGTGTGTAATTCTTTTCCCTTATATTGCAATGTATTTCATAGTTATCCAATTCATCTTTACCCTCGAACTTATCAATAGCATATTTTTCGCATTTCCATAAGCATTATCTTCTTGCTCCCCTTGCCTCTATGACCCTTTTTTGTTCTACTTAACCTATGATAAAGAAATTTGTCTTTCTATTCATTTTTCAGTGGAAGCCAGAAGATTATAGCACAATATATATTGAACTTGGGTGCTGAAGTTAATTACCACAGGTTCCACCCGCAATTGAGTCAGTTCCATCCAGTGCACTTTTTCTCTAGCCCTGATCCTGGGATCATTCGGGACAATGTTAGTTGCATTACACAGGGCATTAACACTATTGGCATAATAAGAGCACCACAAGCCGATGGAAAGGAAGCCATTGTTTTGGTGACACCTTACAATCCTGTTAAGACCAGTCTTCATGAGACTTTGTCTCTTGGTATTGCTTATTCAGTGTTTTCTTTGCTTGCCCAAGTAACTTGGTTGGCCAAAGATATTGTATGGCTTATCGCGGATTCACGATATGGGGAATATGCGGCAGTTTCAGCTTGGCTTAGAGACTATCACACTCCTGCATTTGGTCGTTCCATCATGATTGACACAGATGCTTGTCCAGAGACAAATGTCCTTTATGAATTTGAAGCAAACCATATGACAGAAAAAATGAGTCTAGGTGATTTTAAACGTGCTGGAACGATGGCTGCAGCCCTCGTTATTAAGGTTTCAAATAGAAGCGAACACTTTGAGGATAGTCTTAGTGTCTATGCTGAAGCATCCAATGGTCAGATGCCAAATCTAGACCTCATCAATATTGTGAATTATCTAGCAGTATACAGGCAAGGTTTTCGGATTAAGATTGAGAAGTTTTTGCCTTTACTAGACTGCAAATGGCTCAAGGTTTTGGGCGAAGTGTTTGAGTCGATAGGAAAATTTATCAGAAGCATGAACCCTGAATGGAAGTTTGGCATGCCAGCTTCTGACTATGTTGATGGCACCGCCACACTTGCAAGTTCATTGTACTACCAGGTAGTTTTCTCTTTAATTCATTTTCTAAGAGATTGTTGTTTATGGTTTCGTTTAATGGGCTAGGATAACGAACTAGTTTCCATTTATGTTAACAGAGATTATTTTCACTAAAATTATCCATGTTCTTCTTGCCATTAGGCTGTAGGTATTCCTACTGGTTCCCATGGGGCTTTTCGAGATTTCCAAATTGATGCAATTACTGTGGAGATGTCCCCCAAATTTCCTTCTGGTGTCAATGTCAGGCATGATGAATTCATATTGCGAGGCGGCCGGTCAGTGCTCATTTATGCCCCCAAGAAATTTATAATACATCCTCCTCCCACCATGAACTTTTCAGTGCTCAATACATTTTCTGCTTTTCTATGATTTGTCATTTCCCACTTCCCACGGGTAGTGCCAAATGTTTAAATTTTAATTTGTAAATAGTTTTAATGGGGGTAAGTGAAAATGCTTCCTTTTCACTAAAATGAATTTGGACTGAGTTTCTTTCTTAAAACGAATAGAATCTGTTTGATAAGTTGTACATCTGTGTCCTTTTCAATTCAGTAAATTTGAATTGACAATTTACGCCCAGCCTGAGTTAATTATAGACTAGGAATTAAATTCTTCTGATCCTTTTGATTTGGCTAAGGATTTCGAGTTGGTTGTGCAGGCTAATTGAAGGAGTTGTGCGATCAGTAAACAACCTCCTGGAGAAGTTCCATCAGTCATTCTTTCTGTATCTTATGGTATCTACCAGCAAATTTGTATCCGTTGGTGTATATATGATTGCTTTTGCACTCCTTGTTGCTCCATTACCAGCAGTTGCGGCTTCTCTCTATTCTTATGCCAATAACTTGAATTTGACCGTGGAAAAGGTTGAACCTGCAGCTTCAGCAAATTCTGATGATGAGCTTATTGTCTCTTTAAGATCATGGAAATGGGTTAATGCTGCAAAAAGAGTTTTTGTTGTTCATGTATGGGGTGCTGTTGTTTCTTTACTTCCATACTTCATCTGCCAAATACCTGGTTACAGTCCTACAACAAGATCTATTATTTGGGCGCTGCTTTCACTGCTCACGCTACTAATTTTGTCAGTGGTATTGTGCTCTCCACTTCGTTCCACCAAATCTTCTGAACAGCAGATTCAAGAGTGGGCTTTCTTGAAAGCAATGACCACCTCAGCGGCCTTTATTGGTTTGTGCCTCATGTCAGTAATTAACTTTGCTACCGCAGAACTTGGAGCTTTTTTGGTAGTGTCCATGTGCTTGTTGGTACATCCCCTGAAGCTTGATCTAGTGCCTGGGAGCTTTAAAGCTCTTTCAAGGGCAGCCTGTAACCTTGTTTTGGGATTCATAGCTTTTCCGCCTGTTACTTTCTTTTTGTTTAAAGCTGCTTTGCAAAGTTTAGACGATCTACATATCGGCGACTTCTGGAACTGGATGGAGACCCTCTGGGCATGGAACAGTGCTACTTTCCTCTACTTAGGTATGGTTCACTTGCCATGCTGGGTATTATGTACAGAAATTTTACTTCATTCTTGTTGAGGTACATTGATTAGTTTTTTGTGTGGAATTTGGTTAGACCAGCCAATTAGGAAAGAGTTAACTTTTGTCCTTGCCCTGTAGTCTGAACATCTAGTTTATTGAACTTTCATTAGTCCTGAGAAATAGTTTTCACTTTGAACTGAATTGGAACAAGTTACACGTTCATCCCTTGTATGTTAGCTCCTGTAATCAGGTCTTAAAGCCTACTTTGTTACTGATGTTTATAGTGTACGATTAATACAGTAAACTTTAACCCTCTTGGAATTTTCTAGCTATTTTTCCTTTAGGATTAATTGGGTCATTACCCTCTGTAGAACCAATGCTCAGTCTCTTGAATTTCTTCTCCAATTACTGCATCTAAAGGTTATATACCACATAGGCAGTGCTGGAATTGATGAACAAATTAGCAGTTGAGGTCATTCTTTGTCCACTATGCTCATCCATAGTGTTTCATCATTTCCAATGGAAGATGGAACAAATCTGAGTGTCGCATAAATTTGCAAGTAAATCAATAGAATATCGGACATGATGTATCATTTTAGTAGCATTTAATGTAAGGTTATCACGCATGGAAGTATCATTTGCTTTGATTCATGTATGTTTTGGAACTTGTGTTAGCCAATGGGCTTTGCCTCCTCGTTTTAAGTTATTTTGTAAGCACAACACAACACATATTTTTATTTTATGTGGGTATGAAAGGGAACCTATTGAGTTATTCTTTCTCCTTCCATTAAAAGAAATGATGATGGATACGCAATTCATTTGTAACGCTTCATGCCCATAATTCATGTTAGGATTTAGAATCTGGTTTTGAGGATTTAGAATCTGAATTTTCCTACATCCTTTATGTTATGATCACGTTGTCATTTTGTTTTGAAGTATTTCTAAAAGTGAATACTATCCCGATGAGTTATTTTAGCGTGTTTTATTATCACTCACATATTTTCTAGAAAAATTTATTTTCGGTGGCTTAATCACATGAACTTCAAAGTCAAATGCGCTTAGTTTAAAACAATCCTATGTTAGCCCCTCGGATCCTCGTGCAAATACTTTTCAAGTGTGAATTACAAAAACCTATTTATTTCCTTATTCTAAGGTGGAGGTTAGCTTATTAGAAAGCTCTAATATTTTTAAAATAAGTTATTAATTAATATATTAAAAAAGAATATCCCAAATAAAATAGGTAAAATTAAAAAAGGAACTAAATTAAAATATGAAACTTAGAAATGACTAAAGGAATAATAAATATTCTTTTGTTAAACAATCATCTCAATCAAAAAACAACTCTCCTTTGACTTTTAATTTGGTATTTGGTATTTATAATATTTAAGGTTAAATGATAGAAAATAAAATTATAAAATAAGAGACGGAGAATAATTACGAGAGAAATTGGTTTTATTTACCAATTAGATAAATTGATTTTTTATTTTTTTAAAACGAAAAGATTATTTCCAAAATAAAAACTAAAAAGTGGAACCCCGTTAGAGAGACACACGTGGGAGATGACGGAGACGCACGTGTTAAGTCGAAAAAACGAGTGGTTAATAACCGCCGCAGCCCCCGGTTTTCGCGGGCTAAACATTTCCTTTTGGCGCCAAAACCATAGGGTTTCAACAAAAAAACATAGTTTCGAATAAATAATTTATTAAAAAAAATAGGAAAATTTTCCTTTCCCGCCGAATTCTCCGGGCAGCTTGGGCAGCGTCAAAGGGTAGGTCAAAACCGATGATTGAAGGATGTGTCTGTTTCTTAAGATTTTAAATTATTTTTATTTATTTAAAAAAAAATATATATTTTTCTTATTTGTCTTTGGATTCCCTTAAATGCCCATGTGTGTATGTCTACCAAACCAAACACTTTCTCTCTCTTACATTGGATTCCTTTTTTAAATTAAAAAAAAAAAAAAAATGGATATTAAATTAGTGACAATTAATTCACACCCAAATCCCAACTTCCTTACAATAATATCTCTTTTTCATAAATTATATACTCACTTATAATTCACCTCCCTCCTCTCTATTATATTTATTCTTACCTATTTAAATTAATAATTTTATACCTTCTAAAAAAAACTCAATATTTTTATATTATTATCGTTTATATTGTCCACTTTGAGCATAAGCTTTCGTGGCTTGATACCATGTTAGGAATCACGACTCTCCACAATGGTACGATATTGTCCACTTTGGGTGTAAACTCTCATGGCTTTGTTTTGGGAGCTTCCCCGAAAGGTCTTGTGCCAATAGAGATGTATTTCTTACTTATAAACACATGATCATTCTCTAAATTAGCCAATGTGGAACTCGCTCCCAACAATTTTCAACATAATTAAGAATAGTGATTTTATTGTTTGTTAATTTAACGATAATGGAATAATTCAAATCTCTAAACTTTTAATCGAAGGTATATAGTTGAGCTAGTCGAACCGTAGTTATGTGTAGTATTTAGCTTACTATATTGTATATTTATTGACGAACTTTTGAATTCTAATTCTATTTAAGATGTTTTACCTTTTTTTTACGAGAAACTAAAATATTGAGCTAAGATTATTCAAATGTCCTAATAAGTGCTCTAACTCTAGAATTTAACTTTATATATTCTTCTTCGATTTGTAATCCGTTTTTAGTAAAATTTTAAGAACTAAATCGAATATTTGGTGGGATTTGGTTTAGGGTTTAGTTGTTTCGTTCTTTCGAAAGATTCGTCATATGTAAAATCAGCTTTTATTTGTTCAACTTTACACGTAAGAAGAGCACTTACTCTCTCGATTTAGCTCGCTCCTTTTCCACTCTGTTCATCTCATAATTATAATAAACTAAAAAAATTGAATCTACACGGTTCACCGTTCACTTTTAAGCTTAGAAATTGTAAAACTTGTCTCATCGTGTATGATAGGCAAAATCATAACCTATAATATATTAATTTACGTAACATCAACTCAATCTTACCCAACCCTCTTCACTAGACCTCATTTTACAGGTATGTTTGTATTCTCTCTCTAAAAGTAGAGAGAGAAAGAAAGGGGAAAAAGTTTGTGAGGTATGTCTAAATGGAATATAATCCAACCCCATGCGAAGGGGTTGAAATTTGAAATGAGATATGATACAGCCTTCGTGGCGTCTCCATCACAAAATTTGCACTCTCTCTTTAGTCCCATTTAATTCCCCAATCGGTCGATATTTCTTTTATAGATTCATCCAATATATTTGTTGGATGAAAGTCCTACGTCCGTTAATTTAAGAAATGGTTATGGGTTTATAATCAAGCAATAGTATCTCTATTGTTACGAGACATTTGGAGAAGCCCAAAACAAAGCCATGAAAGCTTATGCTCGAAGTGTTCACTGACAAATTTATTATACACGAATAAACCAAAACTACATTAGAATTACAAAGTTTAGTATATTTAGGTTTGAGCAATCTTATATTCGGTAACCTCCTAAATTTTTTTCTAGTAGGCAGGTTGCAATGGGCTTTGGGAGATTCCACATTGGTCGAAGAGGGGAAGAAATCATTCAGTATAAGAATGTGGAAACCTCTTCCTAGTAAGTGCATTTTAAAACTGTGAGACTGATAACGATACATAACGGGCCAAGGCAGACAATATCTACTAGCGGTGGGTTTGAGATGTTACAGTCTGTATTGATATGTGTCAAAGCAGAAAATATCTACTAGTGGTAGACGTGAGATGTTACCATTTGTGTTGGTTTGTGTCAAAGTGGGCAATATCTACCCGCGGTAGAGTTAGGAGGTTACCGTTTGTGTTGATTTGTGGTAATAGTTTTCATCACTCTTAGAATCATTAGGTGTCGATGTTTAATTCTTAGACAAGAGGCGGAGCGTGACATGAAAAACATGCAAAGATGGATGCATGGGTATTTACAAATGACACCCTTTGCCACTCCCTCAAAATAGAAAATACTTCTCTAAGTTACGATGCCGTTGCAGGAATGGCTCTATCAGACATGCATTTAGTAATAACACAGACAGTCAAAATTTGATTTCACCGCACCAAATTAGTAAGCATTCAAACAAATGTATTGACCAAAATCTTTCAAAATTATGTCGTGTCAGAAAAACGGAACAACCTAGTTAACAACAATGTTCCTCGCAACCATTGTCTCATGTCCTCTCTCACCATCAGTCCGTGACTCGAACAATTTGAATGGAGTTTATACTTAATCCAACCTAAATTTTATGGGATTCTTAATTTTTTTGTAATAATTTAAAAGTATGATAGAGTTTGAGTGGGTTGTAACCTTATTTTTTAGTTGGTCGAGTTAACCTGATTAAAAAGATGTCAACCCACCAACTCGTCCGAATTTAACCAACCCCAAAAAAAAAAAAAAAAAAAAAAATTAATCTAACCCAACTTTTATGGTTTAGATTGGAAAGTCCGAGTTGATCACCTCTTTCTTTTAAGTCGACTCTTAACTGTGTATCACTTACATGATATTCATTACCTAAGCTAAGCACACGTATACCTATTACATGGTCAAACTAACCACGTAACACATGATTTACATGCTCATAAAAATCTAATTAATTGGATAATTTAATAACATGATGCATGAAATCAACACGAATAATTAAAAAAAACATATTATTATGAAAAATGTTTCCCTTTAATCTATTATTAATTTTATTATCATGAAAATGAAAATTATACCAACATCCTTATCAAGAAAACATAATAAATTAGGCAAATTGTGCTTAGTCGTTAATAAATAATCTAAATTTATAAACTTCATTATCCATATGGTATTTTATTTATTATAAAATCAAAATAAAAAAAAATTATATAATAATTGGAGTGGGCCAACGTAAACCTATCTTAAGCCGCAATCGATAGCCGACACTGATCGTACTGAATCAGGGCCGCAAAACAATTTTTTTAAATTTTTTTTATTAAAATGAATTTAAAAAATAATAATAATAACCGCATAAATAAATATATAGGTTTAATTTTGAATAAAGTAAAAATTAAAGGATTTTAAATATATTATTATGGTTGTTATAGAATTATGAAACTTAAATAAGTATTTTAAATATGAAATTTTTATTCCTTTATAATATTAGGTGAGGAAAAAGACAAAAAGATAGAGATAAATAGATATTATATTTGGTTACATAATTATTGTATCCTAAGTTTAAGTTTAATTAATGTAGTTTAGATAAAACTAAATGGGGTTTGAAAAATATTAAACCCATAAAGAATAGAGCAAGTTTGAATTTGTTTCCTATTAGGAAGCACATGCAAATTTCAAGATAAATAGAAATAAATACAAAAAATAAAAAATAATAATAATAATAAAGTTGAGGTTCCTCTTTCTGATCCAAAGGAATCCAACCCACTCATCACAGTCAAAAACTTGTGCTTATCCAATCCTTCCAAACTTCAAAGCTCATCATTCCACTTTCTGACCAAACTTTATGAATTATCATTCTTTTCCGATCAATTGAGGTATTGTCGTTTTGGCTTGTTACGTACCCTAATCCGCCTCACGTTTCAATACCTTTACAAAAAATACTCCATTCTCTTCAACTGACGTGTGATCTCACAATCCACTCTCTTGAGAACCAGTGTCTGTGTTGAACACCGCTTGGTGTCTAGCTCTACTACCATTTATAACAGTCCAAACCCACTACTAGCAAATATGGTATGTTTTTACTTGTTACATATCACAATCAGTCTCATGATTTTTAAAACACGTCCATTGATATGAGACCTCACATTTAGAGAATGAGAGAACTAAATTTCAACGCTAGAAGAATTACAGGTAAAATATCACTAAATCATACTATTTCCCGCGTAACATCTTACTTTTCTCCGTTCAAACTATCGAATCATAATGGAAAGTTATCCATTTGAATTGAGAAGGATAGGTTTATTAAAAAATATGTGAAAGAATTTTGAAGTGATCCAAACAAAGCCTCCAACCCCACATTGGATTCTAATCTATTCTCACCCAATATGCGCCTGTCTTTTTATAAATCAAAGCGCTACAAACCATAGGCCTCCAAATGGGGTGGGTCACGTCAAAGCCCTCCAAACAACAACAAGAACAACAACAAAAACAAAAACAAAAACATTTTCCCATCCATGCACATTCATTCATTCATATTCCTCCAAATTTTCTCATCTGGGTCTGTTTGTTTCCCGGGAAAATATTCAAGAATTCACCGAATTTTGAACATACAGATAAACTAGAATACTCATTTAGATAACAAATATTATATATACTTTGTACATCATCATCTCCTTACTCCTAAGAACTACCAACAACATAAATATATTAATTCCAAAAAAAAAAGCATAGTGAGAGTTCGAAACCCCTAAATTCTCAGCTACTTCTAAACTAGGAGTTTGAAGACGGATTCTAAATCCGAAGGTTGGAAGAACTCCCTCACGTGATTTTGATTCGAGCTTAATTTTCGAGATCTCCGCTTTCTCGGCGCCGGCGGACAGCTCAGTTTCTCCGGTATTCTTGCTTCTTTCGCTGTCGGCGTCGTCGAACACGACCTCTCGCCGTCGTCATCGCCGTCTTTCACCTTCGGTTTTGTGTTTATCTGCTTCAACGACGACCTCGCCGGCAAGCCAGCGATTACCCATTTTTTGGACTCTGCTTCAAATCCGCCGTCGATTTGGGACTTCTTTGAAAACCCCATTTGAAATCCAAACATAAAACCCACAAAAGGGGAAGTCAAAAGGGAAATCGATGAAAAGATTTTAAAAAAAAAAAAAAAAAAAAAAAAAAGAGGAATCGGAGAATAAGAAGAAGAAACAGAGGAAAGGAAATGGGAAAAAGGACTGAAAGTGGGACTTTGAAATAAAAATGGAGGAGAAAAGAGGATTTTGTGGAAAAATAAATAAGAAAGTGAAGGCGGCAGGACAAACAGAGGGGTTTTTTAAATTATTTTTTTTATCAATTAATTCTTTATTTTTTGGAAAGGAGGCTGCCCGCGTTTTTTTTACGGGCAGGTCTGCTGAGACGCGAGGTTTTGCCGCCAACAATTGGGGCCTTTGGTATCCAACGGCTCTTTCTCCCGCCTAAATATTTTTGGGGGTATTGTTTTACGGTTTTACCCCTTGTCGTTTTTCTGCTCTCAGGGAGTGGGAACTCTCTGCTTGTCAGGGCTTTTACCAGTCGGATAAAAACCCGGATTTTGTTCCAAATACAGCCCATCGTAAAATGGGCCTGGGCCCAGTTTCTCTCTTAATGGGCTATATTTTTTACTAGCCCATGATTCGTCCTGCGTTTGGGAAAAATGAAATAATAATAATAATAATCTCTCTATTTGCAACAAATTTTTTTTATAAAAAGAAATAGCCTACGAAAACCGAACAAAATTGGAATAAATAATTAAATTTGGTAGCTTATTTTTCTAAAATTATATAAATACACTGTGTTGGATGATGAAAGTTCCACATCGGCTAATTTAGGAATGGTCACGGGTTCATAATCAAGAAATACTCTCTCTATTGGTATGAGGTCTTTTGGAGAAACCCAAAGCAAAACGACGAGACTTTATGCTCAAAGTAGACAATATCATATCATTGTGGAGAGTTGTGTTTGTCTAATACAGTGAATTTTAATAAATAATTACCAAGAATAACTATTTGGTATGCCTAGAGAGGGTTAGATGTGGTATTTAAAAAATAATAATTGTGTTCAATTATTTAAAATATTTTTTAGAAAAATAACAAAAATGCTTCTGGATGAAATATCCCATAAGTTTTCTATTATACATTTTTCTTTGCCAAAAGGCATTTTTAAAAATAGAATAAAATTTCAACTTTTTTTTTTTTAAGTGTGGGGTCCACATGGGCGGTTGGGTTGGGGCTATGCTAGGACAGAAGAGGACCATGTGAAAGCCCCCATCCTCAAATCTGACGTGATATGACATCATCACTGATGTAGCCCACGTGGAGGAAAACTTGTTTCCCACGTCACCGGATTAAAATAAATATCTAACATCTAATGGTTGTTCTAATGGTGGGCCCACCAAACAGTAAGGGCCTGACTGCAAACTGGAAAATGGAGGAGGACCTCGCCGCAAATATTTTGTATTACAATAGTACCATTGACCAGTCCTTATTATTCACCCATATCTCCACGTGATTGGTTTTAGATACAGTATCTTTTAGTGCTTCTATTTTATTTATTTTTAAATATTTTTTTTCATATAATTATTGGCCATATTTAGATCCGTACCAAGGAACCTTTCTAATAGAACCCAAATATATATATATATATATATATATATATGCAAATCATATATTATATTTTTATAATTTATGTCATAATTTTTAGTTAATATACCATATACCATTATCAAATAAATGTTTTTAAATAAACTCAATAAGAATAGAAATTAAACTCATTTTAATACTATTTAATTAAAAATATTTAAATAATAATTTGAGGAGTTATTATACATAATAATTATAATAATGGAGAAATATTAGGTTGGTGATTCATTCTAATTTATTGATTTTCTCGATACAAGTCGCAAACCGCAAACTGTACGTGGGCTAATTCACGGAGGGCCCAATAATGGAAAATAAATGGGCCGGGTCGACTAATATTTTGGGCCTCCTAATCTCATTTACATATAGCCACGTATTGATATCATTTACGTTGAAAAAAAATGCAAATTTACTAAAATATCCTTAAATATTTGGTTGACATGGAAATTTATATAAAAATAATTTAATTTGTCAATGGCACTTTAAACTAATTTGTTTAACTAACCCTACATTTCCGATATACTAAGAATTTAACCCTTTTTTTTTATTATTAAATTAGGCATATAGGAGTGGTAACTTATACGTACTTTCTAAAGTTAAAATCACCGTACACGGGTGTACATTCATTGTACTAAAACAAGCGTCTTAAAGGCCAACGTAGAATGACATAAGAGCAAAACATGCTGTCTCCAATAACATGGTAAATAAAACGCTAATTATAATTTTAAAAAAAAAATGATGATTCGATACTCGGACTCGGTGGTTGAATTAAAATAATAATAATAAGAATGTGGGGTTATTGGAACAGTGTTTTGGACATTATTTGAAAGGGAGGGTGTGGTTGTCACCTTTTGGTTGTCTGTTTTGGGTTTGCAATATTAAAAATTCTGTTTGTCCCTCTTTTTTCTCTCATCTTCCATACCTTTTGCCTTAGGTTTCTGGAGGCCCCCCCCCTCTCTCTTCTCCTCTCCTCTCCTTGTTTTAGGGTTTCATTATCAATTACCCCTTCTCCCTTCTTCAACAATCAACAAACAAAGGTAAACCCTAATTCAATAATACAATTAAAACCCCAATTGGGTCCAAATATTTAATATTTAAAACCCCATTTGATAAATATTTATATTATTTTATGTACAAGGCAAAAAATGGCTTCTTCATCCAGCTTCTCAAATTCACCATGTGCAGCATGCAAGTTCCTCCGAAGAAAATGCTTAGCGGACTGCATATTTGCGCCCTACTTTCCACCCGAAGAGCCCACCAAGTTTGCCAATGTTCACAAGATCTTTGGAGCCAGCAATGTGAGCAAGCTCCTCCATGAGGTCCACCCCCATCAGCGCGAGGACGCCGTCAATTCTCTTGCCTACGAGGCCGAGGCTCGTATGAAAGACCCCGTCTATGGCTGCGTCGGAGCCATCTCTATCCTTCAGCGACAAGTCATTCGCCTCCAGAAGGAGCTTGACGCTACGAATGCTGATTTGGTTCGATATGCCAGCGGGGGCGCTCGCCCGTATGGACGGAGGGCAGCAGCGCAGTCTGGTGTGTGTTTTATTTCCCCCTTGAATACTAATGATCGTCATGATCCATATTGCCGTGATAAAGAGGAACAAAATTGAACCTTCTCTTCTTTGAGCGCTCTCCAATCTGTTCATCCCATGTTCTTCTAAGCTTTTTTGGGTACTTTTTTTTCCCTCTTCATCTATCATAAAGGTGGTGTTTTTGGTGTATTACTTCCTTTTTTTTCTAATTAAATTAGCTTGTTTATACATATATTATACACGAATGGTGAAAAAATCAGTACTTTTTTGCTTCATTCTGGTAAGATCTCACATCGATTGGAGGGGAAATGAAGTATTTTCTATAAGGATGTTGGAAACTTTCCTCTCACAGGCACGTTTTAAAATATTGAGGAGAAGCTCAGAAGACAATATCTACTAAGCGGTAGGCTTGAACTATTACAAATAATGGAGCAATACACTAGGTAATATGCCAGTGAGAAGGTTGAGCTCCAAGGGGTGGATATCAGGCGGTGTGCCGGCAAGAACGCTGGGCCCCGAAAGGGATGGATTGTGAGATCCCACGTTAAAACCTCACCTTAGCAAACGCTTTTTAAATTAAACCAGAAGCTTGAGAGGAAAAATTTGAACATAACTATATATCTGTTAGGGTGAATCAGGCCAATATTATTTGGTCTATAATGTCTAAATTTAGTATGGTTTCATATAACCATTATGCTAAGAAGTGATAATTACATCAACATATTTAGAGCTAATTTATATTTAAGAAAAAAAGAAAAAAGAAAAAAGTAACCGTAGAAATTAAAAGGGTTAATTTCATCCAATATTTTGGGGGGTTAAAATGACTGAAAATCAGCATTTACCTCATATAACTTATAACCTAAATATACATAGGGATTTGAATCGGTAGTTAGTGTGAACACGAGAAATTTGTCCTCTCAAATTTGCACAACCTTTTGATGGTAATCTTGTTTTGTTCATATAATATTAAATCCAATTCTTGCCTTCTTTTATGTAGTTTTATTTTTTTAAGTGCTTTCGGTGCGTCTTTTTTCTATGACTTTCTTTGCGTGTCGTTAACGTTATATTGTATATTTCCTCTACTTTCAAATAAATAAATAACCTTAAGATTCCCTATGTTTTTTTTAGCTTAGTTCACGAAAACGTTTAATAAAAAGTGTGTTTCTCTTATTAAAAGTATTAAAGAACGATCTTTTAACAGTAGAGAGTAGTTTTGGAGCGTTTATGAAAAGCAAAAAGATAATAGTGCAACTCGTGAATGAACAGGGACAGGAACCGTAATCTACTCAATACCAGCACGACATGAAACAAGGACTAAATCTAAAAAGTTAAAACGAGACAAGATCCGAGGTGAAAGGAAAGAATGTGTTGTCTTTTTTGGGAAATGGATGGAAAAGGGGAGTCGGGTAAGGGGCATAATCTAAACCCTAATTATATACATAAGGATTGGTGATTGTAGCAAGTGGGTGTGGGGCTCCCACGCCCACCGTCCAAAAAGTCCCCTCTGCCGACCCACGCCGCTGCACGACGCCTCCAAACATACCGCCCTCCCTCGCCCACCTTTAAAACTCACCCTCCTCTTCACATTCTTTGGCCCATTACAATCTTTCTTGGGCCCACACACTTTTGGCCCATTACAATTTTTATTGGGCCTAGACACTAGCGGCCCATTACTTATCTGTGATTCTGCTTCTGAGCTCTCTGGCATTCAAATGGTCACTTGGACGTTGACCCTCCCTGGTGTGCCGGTGACTGCTGTGATTCTACTTGTGAGCTCTCTGGCATTCTCAAGGTCACTTGGACGTCGATCCTCCTGTTGTGTCGCTGCTACGATTCCAGTGCCGACGACTGCTTCAACTTACCAAATCACATATCTATATGTCGCCCTCTTTGGCAAAGAGGAGCCTGAACTCTCCTCTTGTCGAGCCTTGCAGATTTCCATAATCCATGGATAACGTATCGGCACGTTAAGCTATTCGGAACGAAACCGACTTTCAGCATTCGATCTTGTAGCTGCATCAACTCCGTTTCATTACCAAAATCGCGATGAAATTTAACCAAGGCATTGAAACTTTCAGTGTCAAAGAACTCAAAATCTTTAGCAAATGATACCAATAATGATTCTGCTTTATAAACATTCCCTTCTTTGCAGTATCCATTTATCAATACTCTGCATATTTGATGATCCGGAAGCACTCCAGATTCAACCATTTCTACCATTAAACCTTCACCATCTACACTTCTATTGATTCCACACAAACAGGATATAAGAGGCTTGTATGAATCAATGCTAAGTTTAAAATTTCTCTTTACCATTTCAGATTTCAAAAGCAGTGCTTCAGAAACATTATGAACTCTGCAGAAAGATTCAATCAGCTTGTTGTAGATACAAGCATTAGGTTGGAAACCATCTTTAATGATTCTTTCAAGAACACTCTTAGCTGCAAATGGACGATCTTCCAGACACAACGACACGATAAGATAATCATATATCTCGTAAGTAACAATCGTTCCAAGTTTCCGAAGTTCGACAACCAAATTCAAAGCTGAGATCAACCTACCTCCTCTTCCATATCCTTCCACCATAATCCTACAAGTGAAACTATCAGGGCAAATGCCAATTCGAGTCATATCGTGTAGCAATGATCTTGCCTCTTGCAGCCTTCCATCCTTGCAATATGCATTAATTAGCGTATTATACAATACGACATCGGGATCCAATTCTCGATCGATCATTCGATGAAATAGCTGATGGGCCTCTCTTACCCTTCCTAACTTACAAAGACCATTCATCAAGGAAGTATATGAAACAAGATCGGGCATCACACCCCTTCTAAACATTATCCTATATAAATAGAATGCATCATCTAATCTTCCTCTTCGACAATAGCTATTGATCAAAGTATTGTACGTCACGACGTCGGGATCGAAACCCTCTTCTTCCATCTTTTCTAAGAACTCATTAACCTTATTCACATCCCCAACTCTACACAAAACATAAGTCAAAATATTAAAAGTATATGCATTTGAGTGAACTCCAATCCTTCCCATTTCTTCATAGAGTTCCCAACATTGAGCATCACACTTCATCTTCGCCAGTCCATTTAGAATACAATTACAAGCAATCACACTTGGAACAAAACCCATCTTCACCATCTTCTTAAAGCTCTCATAACTTTCCTGAATCATATGAACTTTCACATACGCCTTAATAAGCATTTCAAAGATAACAGGATTCCAATTACAGTGCTCAGTGCACAATACCAGATTATGAAAAACATCCTCACTACCTGAGGCATTATCCTTAGACAACTCAATCAATTCAGACAAGAATTTCATCGCCATGGAAAATTGTCGGGACCATGCTAATATATGGATAATAAGACAATAGTTTTGAGAACTAAGTGTAATCCCCAAATCAAATTTAACCCAATTGAAAAAAGCAAGAACAGAGACGAAATTAGATTGGCACCTCAATATAATCTTGGAGACTTCACGATGACCCAAGTGAGGAAGAAGCTCCTTAATGTCGGATTGAAGAAGGGATAAGTTTGTGTTGCTGGTTTTGAGGTGCGAGGAGACGAGTTCGACGATGTTGAAGGGGTTTTGGTTTTGTGGGAGAAAATGGTAAAGAGGGTTGACGATTAATTTAGTTTCGGACCGAGGAATTGATGGTAAAAATGTTGAGGATGAAGCAGAAGAGAAATTTGACTTGGGAATTGAAGCGAGGAAGACGAAGGGCTTCGAGAGTTTGGTGAGATTCGAAGCGGGAATTCGATGCATTGGTGTTGGATGAAAGGAAATCGCAGGAAAGAGCGCGATTAGAAATACAAAAACTCGGCACAGCGGGAGAATTTCAATTCCGTTGAAAACTATGGTATATCCGCCATACCTCTTCTTCTTTCGTCGGAGCGCCGCCGCAACTATCGGGCAAAACACCGAGACGGAACATAAAATACTTCCCACCGGTGGTTTAAGGTTAGGTCATTTGCTTTACTCTCCTTCAATTGAAATGGACAAACACAAACTAGCCCAAATCCAATTAATAAAATATTTAATTTTAAAAATAAAATAGTAATTATTTAAATTTCACTCCTCAAACAAAAATACACTACACTTAAAAAAAAAACTACAATTATTTTATTTAATATGATAATATGATTTAATTTATTTTCAAATTATATTTTCGTTACACATCATGTCATAATACTATTTCTAATGAAATATTTAATTTATACATATAATTTGTCATATTCTATTCATTTTCATTCTAAAATATTATTAAAAAAAGTATTTTATTTATTTATTTATTAAATCTGTAATGACGTATAAAATAAAATTATAGATTTTTATTGAAATTTATGAATGAATTAGCATAAATTAAATCGTGAGTAACTATTATAAATCAGTGAAAATTTATACGTTATTAAAAAAAAAATCTCTATTTTATTATTTTTATTATTATTATTATTTGTAGGTTTTATAGTGTGAAATTGTGTAACATTTTATTGGGAACGATAATTTTACTTGAAATAATCTAACTCATACAATTAATTAAATTTAAAAAAAAAAAAAAAAAAAAAAAAAAAA